>NC_139680.1:45336545-45706545 GCF_964106915.1 Podarcis gaigeae | reverse complement strand
ACACACGAGGTAAGCAACAATACAGACAGTGGTACCTCGGGTTAAGAACTTAATTCGTTCTGGAGGTCTGTTCTTAACCTGAAACTGTTCTTAACCTGAAGCACCACTTTAGCTAACGGGGCCTCCTGCCGTGCGATTTCTCTTCTCATCCTGAAGCAAAGTTCTTAACCCGAGGTAATATTTCTGGGTTAGCGGAGTCTGTAACCTGAAGCGTATGTAACCCAAGGTACCACTGTATTTTAACAAATATTCCCACTTTTTGCTAGTATTTTTAAAACAATATCAGATTCTGTTTGGGAGCAACACAACAGAAATTGGAGCATGGAGCAATCTGCTGACTTTATTGGTGCTGTCATTTTTGAGGATGCAATATGAAAAATTCAAATTTTAAGTTCATACCTTGTGTTGTTGAGAGTCTATGCTTTAGAGAAACACAGCAGAATGCAACTGCAGAGTTAAAAGTAACTGCTGTATACATTATTATTTCTTTCCTATTGTTGTTTAGTTGTGTCCAACTCTTTGTGACCCTATTATCTGCCCTTAAAAAGTTACCTGTGAAATTTCAGGGGGAAATTCAGAAGTAGGCTCTGGTGCAGCATGAAGTGCAGTTGCTGGGGGGAAAGTGGGAGGGTAAGGAAATAAAACATTTTTTAAAAACCAAGCGAAGTGCTAATTGTGATATCCTTTTCAGGTTACATTCACTCATGAATTTCATGCCTCCATTGAAATAAATGAGACACTCAGCTCCTGCAAAAGCTGCCTGTGATTGCTAGGATGCATGCAGTTTGTCATCTGTAGCAGAAGCATTCAACAGATGGTTTCTTGTTTCATTTCACTTTGATGAGCTATGTGTTTCTATGAGGCTGCCTGCATGCCTCTATTCAGATGTTCTTCCAAGACCCTGCTCAGAGTACTCTCAACTTCTGGAGTTTGGTGTTTAGTATTCCCTCCTCCAGTGGCATGCAGTCATTGGACTAAGGGGACTAGGCTGGTCCCCTAAATGTTCCCCTGGTGCCTCCTTCCCAAAGCCAGGGATGCTTCTGCCTGGCTTAGGGAGGGAGGTGCGGGGTTCCGTTGGGTCCAAGATCCGTTCTGCCATATTCCCAAGGTCTATCCAGTTTTTGGAAGGAGGCAGAAAGCTCCAGCATCCTGTCAGAGCCCTGGCACCTCCTTCACAAAGCCCAGAAAGCTTCTGACTGGCTTAGGGAGGGAGGCGCGATGCTCATGTGCGTGATGTCAGCATGTCACAATGTCACATGCATGACATTGCCCTCACAAGCTGGCACCTCTGGCCCTAACTGTTCCCTTATGAAAAATTTCACCGCAAACCACTGTCCTCCTCTGGTCCATCCACTGGACTCCTCCTTGATGAGCTTCACAAGGAAACAGAATGTGCTGCTTACTTCTTCAGCTTTAGAAATAGCTTGATACTATTGGCTAGTTTTGAACTGCAATTTGTTGGTTGCTGCACTTTGTCGTTTATTGTTGTAATTTTATGTTGATATCTTATATTTATTAGTTGCCTCTGGAATCTGTGGTTAAGGGACAAAATGTTAATGTTAACTATATGTTTCAAGTATTTATTTTACAGGGTGAGAGTGTGGCAGAGGAAATCACTAAATAAATACTAATACAGGTGAGTAACTTGCAACATCAAAAGGGCAGATAAACTCTCCAGCGACAGATTATCAATTCCTGAGCTTTGGGTCCAGAGAAGCCAGACACAGCCATCAGAGCAGATGAAAGACCTGCACATGGACCTAATTTCTCAGACTGCCATCGTCCACTTTTCTTAGTCACTTCATTCCCTTAGCTCCATAAATTCTGATTTGTGGCTTTTGAGGTTTTTTCTACACAGGTTATCAGGCCCTGCAAGGGCCAGTTTTGTTTTGCTTTTTAATGATTATTATGTCCAGCGTGTTTTGGCTGTGTTTGGAGGTGAATACCTGTTCAAACTACTCAGCTATGAATGGTCATTGGGCAGTCTCTGGCAAGTCGCTATTTCTCAGCCTGACCTCCCTCACAGGCTTGTTGTGCGGCTAAAATTGCATCCTTGGAGAAAGGTCATGATACAAAACATTATCAATAAAACTACCCTTTTCTTCTTCTCTATTCCATTTCAATAACTATATAATCAGACATCCGATTTCAGATGTACAGTCAGAGCACATTATGAGCTGCCAAGGCAGGGACTACAGTTCAGCACCGCAGGAGATTAGAGCCAGTAATGGTAGCTGCATGAACATTCATGCATTTCCTGATCAGCAGGTTGCAGCAGCCAATTTGGGTTCTTCTTTTCCTTAAGGTCTTGGCAGATAGATGATTACCAAGGCTGTTTTGTAGAACTTTCCGACTGACATAAATGTGTTTTTCTTCCCTTAGGCTGCATCCTCCCTTCTCTATTAGAGCCCAAGTTCACAACAAAATGCTTTGTATTACATGAGCCTCAAAGTGGAAAGCCTAACTACACACACATACTTGCTATCTGTTATCTACAGTTAATGTTGCCAGAGTTTTCTCCCATATATATCCACTTTCAGAGTGGCTTTCAAGTTGACAAGCCGTCTCTAACATAGCTAGATTTCACAATTCTTCTCCTAGTCTCCAGCACTGCTACAACATTCAGATTCTCCTAATTACTTCTTCACATATTAGTTTCACTTTTTCCTTACTAAACTATATGCCTTGTTTTCCCCTCACTTCTTCAGAGAGAGAGATCTTTGGAAAGGGAGAAAAGTCTGAAATTGTAAATATATGGACAGAACAAGAAACTTGTGTTGACTTCTGGGTAGATTAGAAATCTTACAGATGCAACTCAATACGGGAGGGGGTTGAACTTGTACTATAGACAAATAATTATTCGCGACAGCCCTGTCTCTTACTGCTGCATCAATGGCAGTATGTCAAATGCCACCACGCTGATGCAGAACTAAATGATCATCACATGACCAGAAAGAGTCAAACTGATGTGTCCGCTGTGATTCATCATAATCATTACCATTATTATTTTATTGTTTATATATCACTCCCTTCTTCTCAGTGAAGCTCAGAGATGTGATGACTTACCTCCCCACAAGTGGTAGTGGTAGGTAGTCGTTTCAGATTCTGAAAAGTGATTTTCATATGGGAATCTACAGCAAGACCTCAAAGTCTGCTTAAAAAGGAAGAAAAGGAAAATCTTTCACAAAAATCAGTGAATTTGGATATCCTTGCTTTGTGGTTAGTTTTAATATTTTTTTAATTTAGAGTTATTTATATCACATTCGCACACACAAATAACTCACACTATAAAAAAATAGGTCAACAATGAAATGAACATAAGTTGCCTATCATTAATGTATCGGGAGGGGGACATAAAGTGCCTTCCAGAATTATTTTTTAAAGCAGGTCTTCAACAGCATCCTAGAAATGATTAGAGAACTCCTAAGTGCAGTCTCGCTGCCTTGAAGGCCCTTGTCCCTGGAATCTAGTGCACCCATCTACAGGACCAGAGACCAGGGCTTTTGATGCCAATTTTAAGACTGACAGGTTACTATGGGCAAAGATGGTCCTTAAAAGAAATACATAAGGACCAGGTTAGGACTTATAAAAAGCTAACATTAGTAACCAATGCTAATTGCCCTGCTTTGATGCTATGCCTGTCTGTGGGCGTAGGATGCATGGTTATTGGCCTAGAGAGGCGAGCTATCTGTAAGTCTTGGATAACTGCCAGCAAGTGGACTAATGGGAGGCCCTGGCCAAACTGATGTATAACTAATGCATAAATGTTTTCCTGGGTGCAGACAAGTCATGACAAACGCTTGCTGTTTCGGTGTCTGTCCAGAGTCTGTAAAGGCAGCAAGGCTCTGCAGGTTGGTTTTTAAGTCTACATTTTATTCTAAGAAAGCACCAGAACTGATCCCTCTGGCATTCTGGGCATCCTTCTATTGTATCCCTGCATTAAACCACTCACACTAGCCCTCCTTTGAGCCTGTGAATCAGAACAATTGCATGTGGTCTTAAATACTGGCAGTAGAGCATAGTGGAGAAAGGAATAAGGATCCACACCCACCCACCCAAAATGGTCCCCACTCCAAGACTCCAGGCTTAACACAGGCCAGAGTCACAACAGGGTGACTTTTGCCCATGGTTGCTATGGACTGCGATAATAAGGAGAAAATGGCCTTAACGTTCTTATCGAAAGCAAATGAAATATAATCAATAAAATGCATTCAGTCTTCTCATTTAGTTAAATGCACATAGGGCATTTTGGTTTTAAAAACACTTAAAACTTTTCAAACTTGCTTATTATCATCAACATCTCTCCTCATCACCCTCACTATTACTAGAAGTGCATATTTCACAGCAAACAAGAAAATACAGAACTATATACTGAAAGACTTTTCCTTGCAGCTCAGTGCTTAGTTGAGATAACTTCTATGCGTAGTCAGACCTCAACAGTGTTCAAAAAGTCAGATATATATTTTTCGTCTAACTACTTAAACCTGAATCTACATTGGCGGTGAGTCATCGCTTCAGTGACACAGTGGAGGAATTCTTTATGCCTAGACAATATTGCCATCCACTCCAGGGGTCCTGCCCTTGGGAAAAGAAAGGAGGAGATACACCATTAAAATTTTGGCCGATGCTTATTGGAAGCTCAGCCAGGGGATGATGCCTTGGGGTGGAATACTAAATCAGAGTTATTCCTGTGCATGCATGCATGTGCATACACAACATGGCTACATATGGCATTGCCAATGTCACACCGATTAACGTGCTATAGTAACCAAAGAGTACTATTCCTCATAAGCTTCCCTAATACATACTCCCCCCCCCCCAATCATTTGGGCCAATTTCCTCTTCCTTTCCTGGCACCTCCTGCACTGTTGTTGTCCTTTAAGACACGGGATGGGGATTTGTCAAAGTCAATGAGCACTTTATTAAAGGGAGAGTGCTCAGTAATGAACAATTCAGCAATTTAATGAGATTCTGTAGCTCTGTCTCCAGCCTGTATATCAAGTTTCACTTCTATAAAGTACATTGACACTAATCCTCTGGCATACCCAATCTTCACCCTGGGCAGAATATTAGATTCTTCCATGGTATATTGCATTACCAGTATAACCTTAGCAAAAATGATGAACTTAACTACACTTGAGGCAACAGAGCAGGCCTGATTTGATTTTCCTGTATTGGGTTGACTATGAGGGAATTACTTATTTACTAAGATAAAGCAAAAACAGTTTCTTATTGCCCACTGAAAGCTTGAATTGGCAAATATTTATGTATGTCTTAATTCATTCTGGAGGACCAGGAATGAAATATATATATATGTATATTTGCCCACAGCAGTAAAATAGCTTAAATATTCTACGTAACAGCATTAGTAACCGTTAGAGAGGCAATTATGATAACACCTAAAGTGGTCAGTGTACAGTTTGCTGCCACTCAGAAAACAGCACATTAACCACCGAGGAACACAGTGCTAGCTGCAAGTGTGAAAGGAACAGAATACACACCCTTTTTTATGGGGGTTTCTGGAAACCTAAAATACACCAAAGAAAACACCTACTGTCGTCCTTCAGTACAGGAAGAGAGACACATTTTATGAAAATACAGGGCTGCATTAGACACCCTGGAACATGGCTAAATGGTTCTCTTGAAGGCACAAATTTTATGCTCACTGCTCAAAAAAGGTATACAAGTGGTGACCATTTTACGCACATTCACCTGATGTGCAACTGCCTATGTGACAGTCCTTTTGGACCCAGAAGAAGGTAAAATGAGGGGGGGGGGGAAACAGGGGCAAGGCAGGCTTATGCATGTTCCACCAACTCACATGGGGGGCAGGAATGGAGCCTCTCCCCAAAATAGTCACCACCTGTACCCACCATTCCATCCTTCTAAAACAACAGTAAAACACCAAGACACTGGCTACCACCCATCCACTGCTCTAAACACTTGCACAAGTAGCATTTCCGTCTGGCCCAGTTCTGATGTCCTGCTAAACAAGAATGTGTCCCAGTGTCCATTGTGTGTGGGGAAAGATCCTCTCTTTGCAATTTTAATTGTTAGACTCAGATTTTGCCAAGTGATTTTATTGTACTGAACCTTTCAGAATTTTGTCTATTGTCTGGCAATAAAGGTTTGAAATTGAATATTCACCCCTCCTTCACCCCTTTGAGAAGGGCAAAGGTGGTTATACTAAGGTGCTGCCAAGTCACTCTGTAAAACGCTCCTCATGCATAGGCACTATGGAATGGCCTAGTAAGAAGTGCCCACTTGCAAGAAGGGCCTATTGCCATTGTAGCCCAGTTCAGAAACTTGGTGACACCACACAATTCTCAGGGATAAGATGTGGGGCTGTCAAAGGATCTGTGAACTACTGGAGTTCATGTGGACATACAAATTTCATGAACCAGTCTCTTTATCATCATCATTGAAGTTGTTGCTTTAAACCCTGCCCTTCAACAAATTTCCAACAAGTATAAGCTAGTATTGGGAAAATAATACACTAATGCAAGAGGTGTAAGCTATACTATGTGCTACTGTAGTTTAAGATGCTTACACTAGATTTTCTGGCTTCCATTACATCTATATCTATATTGCATCTCTTCCTTAGCAAAACACATTTCAGGGATGGCACTGCATTTTTGTCTCATTGCAAACCAGATTACACTGAACACCAAGGGGCAGCACAACAGTCTCTCATCTTAATAATTTAGACCACACAATTATGCATCAAAGCAGAGAATGTGATCTCCCAAATGATTTTTTTTTAGATCAAACTAACATATTTTGCAGATATAAAAACCAAGGGTGCAACCCTCCCCAATGTATTAAGAGGTATCCAAAGGATGTAACAGAGGTCACCTTCAGAACACATGGATGGTCACTCAGTGCATTAGGACATTACACAAAATAGGCCACCTAGCAGTTAGAAAGCACGTCAAAGTGCAAGTAGGTAAATAGATACCGCTCCGGCAGGAAGGTAAACGGCGTTTCCGTGCGCTGCTCTGGTTCACCAGAAGCAGCTTAGTCATGCTGGCCACATGACCTGGAAGTTGTCTGCAGACAAACACCAGCTCCCTCGGCCTGTAGAGTGAGATGTGCATGCAACCCCAGAGTCATCTGCTACCTTTACCTTTATCCTTGCCCAGCTCTCCCCCACCCCAGGGTTTGGTCATGAAGCATGAGTTCTGCTGGAACAGCACTCCATTGCACACGGTCACAATTCCTCAGTATACAGATTGTGCGTCAATAATTTTCCTCTGTTGCTTCCACGAAAAACGTGATTTGTTCTTAATCATTTTCTTTTCTGTAATGCTCAAGGGTCCACAGTCCTAGTCCTCCTACAGTTTAACATACACTTCCAATTATCATTGCACTTTACCTGCCAAATTTGTTCTTCGCTCAGTGACGTGAGTCGGTCACTCTTCAAGACCTCTCGGATGAGGCAGTATGGTAGCATCAGGACTTCTTCTGGGTGGTTCTTCTGTAGCTCAGATAGGTGTTTTACCAAGAAGTCAACCACCGCTTTTTCCAGTAAAGTGAGGTTAAATAGGTCAGCAAGTTTATATAGGTCCAAGTAATTAAAGCTATTTAACTCCTGGTCAAATAAAAGAAGAAGAAAAATTAGGAGAACAAAGTTCAAGCAGAACTGAAAAACTCAGCAATGTGTTCAAACACTGCATATTTATGGTATAGAAGAAAACACGGTAATCCAAATTAATCCCAAATAAACCCAACCTTGTTCCCATATGAAATAATTCATTTATCTACAGACAAAGAGACATTTTAGGGGCTAGAAGGGGAAGGTACAGTACCAACTTAGGGACTTCTAAACCAACATCTGCTGATTCACAAAAGAGCAAATGAGAGACAGATTAGCTAGTGTGTAAATCAATCAAATTTCTTTTGTAACAGGGAAATTTGAGAGCAATCTACAACAGCTGTCACACCTTCCTTGGCTTTGGGTGAAGATGATGATTTGAGGGAGTTTACATTAGCAGAAGATTCCTCAGGAAACCTGGTCTTTCTTAGGGTGGTTTAGAACAGAGTTATAGGGGAAGAAATTCCACCTAGTCCCTGAAAGAACATCCAGAAGATGAAATGGCTCTGTTTCAGAGAAAATATATTAAAAACATGGTATCATGCCCTGATGAGATTTAATGTATCTGCTAGGTACCATGTCCCCAGTTTTGGGAGAGGCCTAGTGCTAGGGTTTGAAGAAGTTATAGCCAGCAGGGCACATATATTCATCTCTGGTGGAGTGCCCACACTTATTGAGATTTTGGGATACAATATCCCAATGTCATAACTTGAAAAACAACTTGCTAACATCACTGAAAGTACAAGGCTGAAATGTGAGGGGAAAATAATGGATTCAATTGTTCAGAGAATTATCGGTTGATGTTGTTTAAGATGTCAGGTCCTTTGGATAACTAAGATAATGGTGATGAGAACCATAATGA
This sequence comes from Podarcis gaigeae, assembly GCF_964106915.1. Taxonomy (NCBI): domain Eukaryota; kingdom Metazoa; phylum Chordata; class Lepidosauria; order Squamata; family Lacertidae; genus Podarcis; species Podarcis gaigeae. The sequence continues at coordinate 45,698,089 of NC_139680.1, read as the reverse complement.
GAAAAAAATATTATGCCGTCATGCCATTGCAGTTGCTGAATCTTTTCTTTTGGCTGGAGTTATTTGTTTGCTGATGTTTCTATTTGATTCAAGTAAATACTTGTGGTTCTCAATATTATTATTTTTAAGTGTGGGAGATAACTTCAGATGAAGAAGCCCTTCTCCTATTTCAAAATAAATTTGTGTTTCCTTAACAGTGCACCCCATACAAGGCTTCTGGAAATTCAGGAGAGTTTCAAAAGCAGATTGGAATCTACCATTCCAAGTTTTTAAAAGATCAAATGGGAAGAGCCCAGTCCTTGGGCTCACCTAATGCAGCTCTTCAAATCCTGGCCAGTGTGAAAAGAAAAATTATTGATATTAGCTATCACAAGCACTCCCCATATTTTCTATACTGGCATTATATACTGTTATCACATTTTATTCTTGCAGTAACCCTGTAAGAAAATCAGGCCACAGTACAGTGACAGGCTGTGTAGACATTTGAACCCATGCCTCCCAAGTTCACTGTTCCACACTCCCTTCTCTATAACCTATGCTTTCACTCAGTGTTTCTCAAACTTGGGCCCCCGGGTGTTGTTGGACTACAACTCCCACCATCCCTAGCTAGCAAGGGATGATGGGAGTTGTAGTCCTGCTTTTTAACCACTGTTTGAACCACTGGGCTGCAGCTATCAGCTACCTCTCTTATACATATGGTCAGTCTGATAAACAACTTGAATATGGAGCTTTTAAGGATCTCAAACTTTGTCCCACATTATTATTTTAAACAGCACCGAGTCCTTGCCCACTCAGGATACAAGAACTTTAGTTCTGAATTCCACAGCCAAGGAAGCTAAGTATATCAGCCTCCTCCAACAAAATTCACTCCATTGTAATACCAATCACTTCTTCAGCTTAAAATTATACACTGCGATACACTGCTACCCAGCTGATGAAGCTGCATGCCAAAAAATGTCATGCTGAGATTTGAGATGTATATTACTGATCAGATAACCCACCTTCCAATCAGCGATAGGGCTTTGGAAGCATAATGACATGACAAAAGTACAGGAATTGTCTGCAGGTGTTGAACTTTTTATCTTCTTTTGCTACCCACCCCCCCCTAAAAATATATTAAGGCAGTTATCTGAAACATAGCAATCTAAACTGCCTCCTTGGAATGCATTTCAAAACAAAAATGTTATAGGAACAGTAGTATTTTTTAAGACATCTACTAAAAAGTAATTCAGTTCAGAAATGCAGTTATAGTTGTTAGGAGCAATCCAGAACTGACCACAGCTTGTGACAGCAATTTCACTTTCAAATGCTTTACCATTTTATTATTATATATGTTGCATTGAAGTCCAATGAATGTCAACATACACATGTGAAAGTCTGGACCATCAAACTATTTATTTATTGTTCTATATAATGTATACCATCAGCATAGCTCTATTCAACTTTTGTGCTTGCCTGAAAATTCAGAGGTACACACTAATGAATAATGTTGACAATCACTGGTTGGCTTCCCCATCCCTGTTTCCTGTTTTGTTACTCCCATAATCTCATATAGGTTTGTGATACTACAGAGAACTCAGGTGAGAGCAGTTTCCTTCAACTTGTCCTCAAGTGTTGCACTAGCCTACCAGACACCCAGATCTCTCTCATGGGTCAGGCAGATAATTTATAGGCCCACTGCCAATCATCAATTCTAAGTCACCAATGGTAGCCAGGTTTCCTGCAGGCTGCAATAAATTATAATCACTATTAGCTATTGGGTACCTTTGTAAGAAAATGGGGCACATTAAACTAAGGAGGAGAATGCCAATACTAAATGTTGCTCTACTGATGCACGTTCAAATGGCACAACCCAGCCAAAGCATGCTTAACTCTACTCATTTCAAACTGGAAAGTGTAATCCTATACCATATAAAAATAAGTGAAGCTTACAATATTTATCATTGATTGGATTATGCCCTGTTTCTTAATTTAGTGACTGGATCCAGACTTTGGTCCTGTCAGGAAGAGCATCCTCTGAGTGCAATTCTGCTCAGAATATAGAGCAATATGGAAGGTGATACTTGAGGTTGCAGGGGAAGGGAGGAAATCAAAGTTCCCCACTACCAGCACTGGTTCAAAATACTTACATGATCAGAAGGAGCTTTTCCCATATAACACATGCTTTTTATTACTATTTATTCATGCAGTGATTCGCCTGCTTGGTTAAAATGTGACCAAGCATACATAATTTAATAACATTTTAAACTGGCTGCCATTTTTAACTACTCCTCTTTATTTTATTGTGATATTGGTTGCTTGTTTATGAATTAGTTTGGAGAGTTGTTGTTCTGAATTTCACTGTTAATTGCCTTAGGCATTTTTTTTAATGGAAAGGTGGAGTATAAATGTAAAGAAGCGAAGCAAAATACTTTGGTGTTTTGCTTCATGAAAACGCTCTCATAGCTTGTGAATGCGTGTCAATTCTTTTCAAACTTTGTTTTAAAATTAATTCAATCATCTGTATTCTAGAAGCCTTACTGAAAATATCATAGGAACTTCTGCACACGGCTCTGAACCCTCTGAACACTTACACTGGGAACATATCTTAAAGTTGGAAAGTACTTCATGTAGTCCAACCTACAAGCCAATAAAAAAATGCAACTAAATTCAGGGGGGTTTACTTTAAAAAGTAAATGTGAAAAGGATTGGGTTGCAGAAAGGTTTAAACCGTGAGCGTGCACTTAAAAAATCTTATTGCATCAGATTAGCAGAACTTCTACAAGAGAGCTTGCAGGATATTTTTCAAAGTGCCCACACTCCTAATAAATGATATATATGAGTCCCGTGAATTTATATGGCTCACAGCGCTGCAAATTATACTGTACCTATGGCTCTCAACATATACACATTACGTATGCCGAAAGAGACACCAACTACAGTGTATAGGAAAATACTCGTCAACATTCTATTTTAGTATTATTTCATATCACTTGTTTTTCTTTATACGTTTAAGAAAAGCACTGCATGTGCCACCGAAAGGATGTGTGTAAGTAAGAGGCTGATAAATGAGAGTTAATCACAACCAAGTACACAGCAGAGTACAATATACCTCTGTTCCTGTGTGCTGTGCTATAAAAAGAAAAGAAAAACACAAGGAGAACTAAGGGGAGAGACTGCATTTCTTTATGACCTTATTTGAAAGATAAACTCCTTAGGGAAATACAATTTATTCAGATTATCAAGACCCTGCTGTGCAAATCTACAATCTGGGAGCACACTACAGAGATCAAAAAATATTTACTTTATTCTGTTGGGTATAAAAGCTTCTAATGAATGCATAATTAAGACAGGAAAAAGTGTATACAGCTTTAGAAATTCCATCGCTCAGCCAAGCCATTAATATCCAAGGCATCATACCCAGTTGTTACTCCACCTGCTTTGTTTTTGGATTACAGAATAATTATAAATCAAGGTATTCGTGATTTTCCATCCATATACCAGCAGCCCTTCCTATACGCAAACATGATGCACTGAAGGTGATTTTGCCCCTCCCTTCATCAGTTCCAAGATGAAACGATAATTCAATTTAAAATATCAAAAAGTGTATATACTTCAAACTACCAGCTAGAGGTACAGAGTTTGTATATGTATCTGAACAGCAATAAAGAGATAGTTTTATCTTTAACTGGTTGCATTTTATGACAATAGATTCTGACTAATAAGAAATAGGTAATATAGTAAAATTATGTGGAAACCATATATAAAATCCTATCTACAGAGATTAACCTCCTCCCCCAAATATACACAAACACACGCAGAGAGAAAGACCGAGCGCACTTGGCAAACCAACGTCCATCCTATATTAAATGCCAGATTTTTATTTGACTATATAATCAAACACTATCTACACCTTAGATTTGGCAGATCAACATATATATAAGAAAACCAGTCCCTTTCAAAATCACTACAATTTCCAGCATTTTATATCATTTGCCACACCATAGCTGTATTAACCCTGCAGAGGCTTAATTGCAAACTCACATCTATTGCAGCATAATATCCACACAGGTAGGCATACTTTCTGCGGCAAAAAGCGACCATGAAGCTCCTCTACAAACCTCATTGACATAATTAGGATTTATGCAAATATCTCAAGTGTTCTTGGGTATCTTCCATTCATTTCAACTGGTATTTAGGCAAATAAATTCCTAGGAGATCTATCACGTCATTGATAAATAATACAACAATAATGTATCCATCACCTATTAACCAAATCTTCTAGGAAACACACGGCTTGGATCAAATTATAAAACGAAACATCCAATGAGATAAAGGAACATTAGCCCAATTCAACGTAGGATTAAAAATATTAAAATACATTAAAAGGCCTGGGTAGACAGAAAGACCATGGCCCAATGCTGACAATATGTCATTATAGACATCGAGTGGGCCACTCTAGGGAAAGGGGGGCACCACTGAAAAGCTGCCCACCCCTAGGGTTGCCATAGGTCCAGACATATCCAAAATACTGCAGTCGGCAGCAGTGTCTGGGCAAAAATGGAGAAAAAATTCCGGGGAAGTCTGCCAGTGTTGCAGTGCTGTTTTTGCCACCCCCCCAAAAAAAAATAGTTCAAATACAGGGTTGTGTTGTTGTTGTTGTTTGCAATTTTGCCCAAAATGCTAAGCAAACAACTTTTCTGTCCAGATTTTCACTGTTTTAAATAGGGCAACTCTCCCCACCCCAGATTAGAAGCACCATTTGGGTTCCCAAACTGCCTTTCCCTATTTCTTTCCTGCTAAAAATGCCCCCCTCCCTTCTAATCCTAGTCAAGTCATGTGCTTTAATACTAACCCATGGTTATCTTTAACTTGGCTTTGCACAATCCCATCATTATCATTAACATTGTTTCAGATGTTATGCTAATCACAGTTAACTGAAAAGGAGATGAGGAAGGTAGGGTACAGGAGATAGAAAAGAGGAAGTCTGCATGTCCACAGGAGACTTTTGCTCTCTTAGCTGTGGTTCAGAGATTGAGAGAACCAGTCCTATCAAAACCATTACTGTTCCCAATATTTCACACCCTGCGCCACATCTTCCCTGCTACGTTTCCTTTCCAGATTTGGCACTCTTTGTATGCTCAGGGCTGCAACCAGCAAGGGCTCTTCACATGTGGCAATCTGTTTCCACCCACAGATCCTGCTTTTTTCTTTGAGGCAGGGGTCTTCAGGATATTTCAAAACCTTCTTGACTGCAATGGCACAATAGAGCTTTGATGGCCTGCAGATACATTTTAGAACCTACTTCTTCAGCCTGATCACCCAACTTTAAGATACACTTTCTCTGCTCCCTACCGAGATTCCTCCATTGCAGGGGGTTGGACTAGATGACCCTTGGGTCCCTTCCAACTATATGATTCTATCAACCCAGATCTTGCCAACAAGAGCAGATTATTCGAATTTCATATGTACTTTTCATTAATTCATTCCAAGCAGTGGCGTAGCGTGGGGGGTGCAGGGGGGGCCAGCCGCACTGGGCGCAACATCTGGGGGGTAGGGGCGCAAATCCACGGGTTAGGGGGCGCATATCCACGAGTTAGGGGGCGCAAATTACTTGCCTTGCCCCGGGTGCTGACAACCCACGCTACGCCACTGATTCCAAGTACTGAACATGTGTTCTTATTTTTGTGGTGCAGGTTTCATATTTGATTGGGGCTTTACTTTATGTAAGCATGAATATATATATATATATAGAGAGAGAGAGAGAGAGAGAGAGAGATAACAGAAGTCCTAGGGCCCACCTAATAAGTTTCCCACTTTGCTAAAAGCAAAGCAGATTATCACTTCTATTTTAGGCTGCCGAAAAGAATAATCACTCAAAACCCGGCAAGCATCTGACAGACATCTGAAGATGAACTTATTCTTTTCCCATCTTAACCTTTCTCAGTAGCTTTTGGATGAGAAACAAGATTTAAAATATGAAGGCTACTCATTCTTCAGAGATGTCTATTAACATGGATAAAAACCAATTTAAAAATTTTGTGCATGTGGGTGGATAGGACTGGGGAAGCTGAAATAAAATATTCCTCCATTTCTTTCCAAGAGGTAAAAGGGCTACATGCATCTGGTACTCATATTTCCTATTCTCTCACATTAGAGAAGCAAGTCTCCTCTTTCAGGTCACGTATCCCACATAAAAGTGCTAAACTAATGCCGTTTAATGACAAATTAATGTCCATGAATAAAAAATACACCTCTAATAGCATAGAGTAATTTGCCATTACAATATCATCATTGGACATGCCCCTGGTTTAATACGATGTATTTAATTCATAACTTAATGAGTGATATATAAAAAGAGAGAGATGAACCCTGCAATTACATTTATGTGAGTCTGTCACCTTATTTGTAAAACCTTAGAGTCATTTACATTCAAATTAGAACAAATGAGTGATTTCACAAAGTGCAATGATAAATGACCACTGCTGCACAAGACAGGGCTGTATTTCCTGTGAAACCGTTAACAGTTCCCCATTATTTGTTAAAAATTACAATGCATATTGCCCAGTGTTGTGTGAATAATGACTTTTTTACTGATTAGGTCACAAGACTAATATGGAGCAAAATAAATAATTTCTTTTCATTTTTGTTCTTTCTGACGCTTTAATTTATTCAAACAAGTGGGCTTACACTGCCACCTACTGCATAGTAGTGAGTATTGTGGGGATTCCAGAGTCTTTCAAGACAAAACAAAATACACCCCAATCATCTATAATACCGGTTTTATTGTTTTAAAACCTGAAACCTTCCCACCCATCCCAAGTCCAGTGAGACTCCCCTCTGCTCAAATGCTGGCTGATAAATTACAGGACATGTAATATTTGCACGTACCAACCAATTCCACTTGACAAATGAAACAGAAATTAAGTGATAAGATGGATAAATATATATATATATATAGTACACGTCATTATCATTCAGCAAATATCTGAATGAATGAAATCAAGATGCAGTTCCTAGATGGATGTCCAAATGCATGCTTATTGCTTCATGTGTCACACCACCAGCACAGATCAAACATCACAGGCAGTGTGTCTTGTGATTCCCTTCTCCCCTGCCTTTTCAAAATGACAGACAAGCAGGAAAATTGTGTGCTCCATGAAATCTGCCACTTTAAGCAACTGCCACAGGGCAAGACCTACATCACACTTGCTACCCCTGAACCTAGCACCTTTCAGTCAGCAGATGTTCACAGGTTCAAAAACCAAGTTATGGGGGGAAACAACCTGCCTTTAAAACATTATTTGCCGTGTTGTAAGGACTGCATGAATGTAGACGCTTAACAAAAGCTCCTGCCAGCCCATGTGGATTGTAGCACAGCACCTTTTGTAAGATTAATTCCCTGCACATGTTAAACTATGAATTAGCCTAACTATATAGACTTTAGTTGTATCATAAACTAAGCCCCAGTGTCTAATCAAGTCTTTCTATCAAGGTAATAAAAGCTCCCGGGAAGAAAAACCACAACACTTTCCAGCACTTCTCCTTGCCTGCCAGTAATAATTCAGATAACTGAATGTAAAAATAGAACATATTGCTGTGATTGTTACTGCTTCTTAATAAAGACAACAGCACTGTATCGAAGAGTCACTCTACTGGACTTCTCTACAGCTGTTGCCACCATAAATTCCTGTCCACATTCTAAGAGGGGCATGGGGTGAAAAGAAATCCTGCAAATCTTTCTAGTCCTTCAATTCAGAAATTCAAGATTAAAACCAAACCCTCGGGAATACAGCAAACTTCAACACAGTTCAGTGTTGCTTAATTAAAACACTGAGCAACTAATGAGTCGGCAAAAGTTCTAAGGAATTCATGACATTATATACCTTCCAGTTCCTAATTCTCTGGCCAGCTAGTTGTCTACATTAGCTGTATCCTTGAGACCAACCTTCATACCACATAGAAGACAATGCAGTAATCTAATACATGAACACCTATGGTTAAATTATACCAATTATACCAAGAATGGTGGTAGTTGTCTTATTAGCTGCAGCTGGTTAAAGGCACCAAGGAACACCTGGGGTTCCAATAACTGGGTCTACAACAACCTGCTCCTTTAGAAAGAGTGCAGCCCCATCCAGGCCAGTTCCCTGGACCTGTGAATAGTTCACCCAGTTCAGATGTCACAGAGAAATAGAGTTGGGCATCATAAGCATATTGATCATAAAGGTAAAGGTAAAGGGACCCCTGACCATTAGGTCCAGTCATGACCGACTCTGGGGTTGCGGCGCTCTTCTCACTTTACTGGCCAAGGGAGCCGGCGTACAGCTTCTGGGTCATGTGGCCAGCATGACTAACCCGCTTCTGGCGAAACCAGAGAAGCGCACAGAAACACTGTTTACCTTCCCGCCGGAGTGGTACCTATTTATCTACTTGCACTTTGACGTGCTTTTGAACTGCTAGGTTGGCAGGAGCTGGAACCGAGCAACGGGAGCTCACCCCATTGCGGGGATTCGAACCACCAACCTTCTGATCGGCATTCCTAGGCTCTGTGGTTTAACCCACAGCACCACCCGCATCCCTATATTGATCATACCTCACTCCAAATCTCCTAATGACTAATTCCAAATATGATTTGATGTTAAACAGCACTGGAGACAATATGGTGTCCTTCAGCACCTGTAGCTCCAGAGCCAGGGGGGATGAGAAACACTTGTACAATGCTATCTTCAGGATTGGCCACACTAGTGTCTTCTTCAAGGTGGAAGGCACCACCCCACCCCCACTTAAAAACACCTAGCTCCCCACCTCCAATCTAGCTTCAATCAGCCATGAAAGACAAGGATCAAGAGGACACATGGTTGGGTGCATACTTGCAAGCACTTGGCACATGTTGTGCTGCAAGAACTGAAATTGATCTCACATTGAAAGGCTTGATGGAGCATTGGAAACCTTACTAGAAGTTGTGTCAACCACGGCATCAAGCTCACTACCAAGGCAGGTGACTGTCCTCAAAGCACACAGCAAGGAAATCACAAAGGGTCTCTGAGGTGTCCTGGGTGTGTTCCATCTACCAATATAAGTCTCAAGAGCTCACAGACCACCCTGAAGAGCTCCACTGGGCAATTACTCAATGATCCAATGGAGTAGGTCTGCTTCATTGTTTTCATCACCACTAAGTAGGCACCATTATGTGCTCTAACTCATGCTTGGTCAACTTTGCAGTGGTACTTTCACCATCTGCTCTAGCAGTCATGCAGCCTATTTAATAGCACATAGCTCCGCAGTATACCAGTATACAGGATTTACCCCACAGTGTCAGAGAGGACACTATCTCTGATTTCCATACCACCAATGGTATGCATGCTGCAGTCTCTCATGACAACAGTTCCCAACACTACACTACAGTGAACCAACTCACTCCCCCCAGCTCACCCACCCAGGTCTTGAGAGATAAATGCCAGATTGGCTCCTTCATCCACTATCAAAACTAGCAGCCACAGAATGGAAAGGCATCTGAATCTTATCTCTATACATAAAATGCAATACAGACGCATCCACATTTAGAATGAGAAAACTGGAGTGACTTGATGAAGGTTTAAAAGATCCCAAATGGACAATGTTTTTATTGAGAACAAGCACAAAATGGTGGCAAGCTTCCAAGCTTTTCAATAGTTTTCATCAGGCAATATGTTCATAAGAGTAATGCAACAACAACAATAAAAAGCGTTAGTGTTGGTTAATGTTCTTCTAGATTCGCTGTACACTATACAAACCCTATAGCAAATACAGCGGCTGGGGGGAATCGCCACAAGGGGGAACAGTTATCTCACCACTTCAAACTGCGGCAATAGATCAGACAAGATGAGTGCTATTGTTTCTACTTCTCTTGCCGTCAACCCAGTAATCTGCAGGCAAAAAATAGAGGGGAAAGAGCACCCTAAAGCCATAAAAATGATGGGCTGAGACAGCCATTTGATCACTTTTTGGCAGCCCTGTAAGTAACTTCTATTTTGGAAGAGGGGAGACCATTATATTGCAGAGGGGGTAGCTAATCATTTGTGAAGTTGCAGACACCCACCAGCGAGTGCTCCAGATGCTCTGTGAACCACCTTTCACAAAGCATTCACTTTTGTGACAAATGCACTGAGAAAAGAACTATTACAATTCAGTGATTCTTCTTTTTATTTTATGTTTTGCAGAAAAGGAACAGTTTCCCGGTCCCAAAAATGCTGTTTTAAAATGACTTTGCATTCTAAGCACCAAAATGTCTGTATCTGAAAAGGTTTGGGTAGATCCCTGTTGTTGAAACAATGCTCTGCGGGAACCCTGCAATATAGCTGTTTACTTGTACAGAAAGTACATAGGCAATATTGACCCTCTTTAGCCTAAAGAATGGACAGGAAGGTGCACAGATGGAGATAGGAGCAGGGTACTTAAAGCACCACCTAAGCCATGACGGTCTAAACATAGCACTATGAATTGGACCTCAAAACAGACAGGAAACCTGAGCATTTGACATAGCACAGGTGAATCATTCTCACAATGTGTATAGATGTACTTGTGTTTATTGTAATTGTTTGAGTGTTTTGATTGTGTTTGTGAGTCACTTTGAGAAATTTATATGAGAAAACTGACAAAATAATAATAATAATGTCCAGTTCCAGTTAGTAATCTAAACAGCAATATCCTGCACTAATGGAAGTGTTTGAACAATCTTCAAAGGCAGCCACATGTTCCACACATTACAGTTGTCTTTTCTGGAGAACACAGGGGCATATACCTGATTTCCTGCCTCTCCATTCTCAAAAGAAATCCGTCCTGTACAGATCAAAGGCTAAACAGAAGTCCAGTTCAAAGTCATAATCAAGGTATTGTGTAGTTCTTGCCTCCTGTCATACAGCTGAAGGTGCTCATCTCAACCTCACACATGTAACACAGACTTAAGAATTAAGCTAGGTGCAACCAAATAAAGGGGAGAATCAAGCCCCTTAGCCTTACCTGGATAAGATAGTGAGAACATAAACTAAGCATTTCCAGCAGCTGCAGATGGCTCCCTGCAGCAAGCACATCTTGAATCACACCTGGTTCCAAGAGTACCTGTATTGGGGAATAAAGAGAAAGAGAACTTGTAAGGAACTTGTCCTTGAAAGTGCTCTGCAAAATATTCAATGTGATGTTTGAAGCTGTCAATTCTTACAACACTCCAGGTGCACAATCTATAAAGTTTTGCATTGTGTTTGAAAACCCTTTCAAACAAACGGCTTAACTACAGTTAAAAAGCAGGCACTGTTGTTTCTCTTCACAACAGACAGGAAGGAGAGAGAAGCACTGCTACTTATTTCTGTAGCCAGCAAATATTATTAAATTACACCTATTAACAACATTTTCCTTACAGCAGATTCATACAACCAATATGCTGCATGATGCCCACTTATTGCTTTAGCCCATGTTTTCTCAGCAGCTCATAGTGAGGGCAGTCATTGGGTTAATTTGCCTTGCGCAGAAGCTGCCAGATTTGCATACTACTACAAACACATCAACACTGATCACACGATTACCAAACGAAGGCAAATATTGTCAACACGTCCACCTTGTGTGCATAGTCACTAGAATGTTCAACAGATAACTTATTTGTTTTGTTTCTAACTTTGCACAAATGTAGCTACTTTACACTACCACAGAGATATCCCCCAGGTTTTTGTCATCTACATGAAACTTTCCACATTAGCAGCTTTGAGATCTGCAATTGAGCTAGTAAGGACCATAAACAAACAAACAGAGGGGGGATGTGAACGTAACACATTCCAAGTAATTGTTGTGGGAAATTACAGTCAAACGTAACTGTGCATGAGTGCTAGTTAGTGCATGAAGGGGTTATGACCATAGAGCTCTATTCCTAGATTCAACTAGGTAATCCCCCTCTTTCCATGTGGAAATGAAGCTGCTTCCCTTCCTGTTCCTCACTCCTCTCTTCCAGCCAAGTAATCCACCAGGACGGATGTATCTGAACTTCATCCAAGTTCAGACTGCATACTTGAAGCTGTATTATGTATTTTGCACCCATGAGAAATCTACTTGTGTTCTCCTTGCTGCTGCATGGAACAATGTTTGAAACAGACCTTTGGATTTAGTAAGTAAAGCTGGGAAAACAAAACCTTCTTCACCTGACACTGTAATATCAGCATAGGTACCAGGTGAGCCTTTCTGGGGATAAATGCCACAGTTAATGAAATTTTAACACTGACCACAAATGACCTACTGTAACTTAAGAGGGTAGATCCCAAGCCATTTAAAACCAGCTCTTGTGCTTAGAAAAAAACTAACAAGTGAAGCTGTTGCATTCCGCTGCCCATTCTGCCTTGGTACCAGCTAGCAGGGCAAATCTGTGGCCTATTCAGGCTGAAGGAGACAGCCTGTCTGACTCTCTTGTGTCAGTCACATGTTTGAGAGTGGGGTAGAGACAGGCTGTCATTTAAGTGCTGTGCTGCCACCTCTCTCCCTCTTCTTTTCCTGGCAGCAGCACCCACCACCCTCCCTCCCTGTCTCTCCATGTGAATTTATGGCTGATCCACCTGTTTGTGGGGTTTTGTTTTGTTTTGTTTTTTGCCTATTCCATACTGAATAGCTGGGTGCTAGGCATCAGATGGTCTGCTGTACTGTTTATTTGGCTAATCTGATCTCCAGTTTGGTTGATTTTGGTGGTTCAGGAAGGAAAGTAGTTGCATTTTAGGCTTTGGGCACCTTTCTGGGTGATGGGCTGCCCCCGAGGCTTACACTCTGGGCTCTGCATCTCTATGGTAGGATAAGGGGCCTTGAGGCTAAACTGCTTCAGCTGACCAAAGCTATGGGGCCTTGAGTGGGTGGGGATGGAGCAGCACAGGCATTCCTACTCACCATCATGGGGTGACCTGGGAATGAGAGGCAGGCTTGACAGCCTTGCCTCCCCTTCCTGCAGGCAGGAGTTTTGGTCTCCCCAGTGACTGCTGTTGTTCAGGTTCAGGTTTGCTCCTGCAATAATGTTTTCCCTCAACAGGGTTTTTTTATGGGTTTTACTCTTAACTGAAGTGCCCCTAGTTCAACCCAGCTTCTGTGTCTGTCTCTCTATTCGGCAATCAGGTCACAAAATGCCAGGGAGGAACCAGACAGCTGTGTTCTGAACTAAAAGAAGTTTATGAGATGTCAAAGGAATACCTGCACTGTGGTAACCCACCTGGAATTAACAGCCTATGGATCATTCTGATAAGCTATCTCTGTCCTGGAGAAGTTATAGCTCAGGGGTAGTCAACATGGTGCCTTTTCAGATGTTACTGGACTCTCATCAGCCCTGGCCATTGGCCATACCAGCTGGTGCTGATAGAAGTGGGAGACCAAAACCCTCTGGAATGAACCATGTTGGCTACTTCTGTTGTAGCTGGTGCACTAGGTTTAGCTGACAAAAGGCATGACATTCAACAGGGGCTTTCAGTATCAAGGTTGGCTCAGTCATTCCTGAACTGCAAGCCTGATCTTTTAAGGCTTGTCTTTGGTCAAATGCAGCAGCCATCAACAGTACCTCATGAAAAGTACTAGATAAACAAACTTAGATCAAGTTAAGAAAGCAACCAACTAAATATAAAAGGACTGCATTAAATCTTATGCAGTGACTGCTAAAAAGTTAAAGACAGGTTCAAAACATAACCTGACATCATAACTTAATACAGTGGTACCTCTACTTATGAACTTAATTCGTTCCGGAGGTCCGTTCTTAACCTGAAACTGTTCTTAACTAGAATCGCCCTTTCGCTAATGGGGCTTCTTGCTGCCGCTGCATTGCCAGCACACGATTTCTGTTCTCATCCTGGGGCAAAGTTCTCAACTCGAGGTAACTCTTCCAGGTTAGCAGAGTTTGTAACCTGAAGTGTTTGTGACCTGAGGCGTTTGTAACTCGAGGTACCACTGTATACACTTTAAAACATGATCTAATAGCTCTAGACAGTATCCTAAATATAATTGCTAAAAATTATTATATAATTCATAGGGAGATGACTATTTTTGTATTGAGAGTTTCCCATAACCTTACAAGTGTGTCTAACAATCATTTCTAATGAACACTGCTTCTGTTGAACAGGAATAATGAAGTATTTCCAGACAGATTTCCTTTTCCCATTTTAATATCCAATCCTGCAACACCAGCTGTTTTCACTAGAGGTCTCAAGAAACCCACTTTATACAGAAAAGGAACGTTCCACTTTCCTGCTGTTTAAATAAATAAATGAAACTGAGAAATAACAAAACACATATTTTAAGGAGATTGAATGCATTACCTATATAATCAAAGTACTACCTATCTGATAAGTTGTTTCACATACAACACAATCCAACATGGTTTACTAACTCCTTGTAAGATGATGAACCAGAGGGCTGACTAAAAACAAATGAGCAAGTCTCCTATAGCATACCAAGTACTGCACTTGTGGGGCATTAACAGGGGTCATTTACATTATCCTATAGAGGTCTACTCAGCAGTATGTCCTGTAGATTTTTTTGGGACTTGCTATCCTTTGGCACTCCAAATGTTGCTGAACTGCAACTCCCATCATCTCTGGCCACTGGGCCATGCTTGCTGTGGCTGATAGGAGTTGTAGTTCAGCAACACTGGAAGGCCAAAGGTTCTCCACATCTCTTGTATAGGATTGTAGTCTTCTCTCTCTCATTCTTCCTACATACCTCCCATGTCATCACTATTCCTTCCTGGTAAGAAACCTGTCAGAGAAGTTAGGCTGAAAGAGAGTGACTGGCCCAAGGTCATCCAGTGAACTTTATAGCTGAGTATGGATTTGAATGTGTTTCCCAATGCTGAGACTGTCTTCATTTAGCTATCTGCAGAGGACCTGTAATATATAGCTCAGTTGGTTAGAGCATGGTGCTGATGATTCTGAAGTTGCAGGTTTGAATCCCATATGGGACAGCTACATAGTCCTCTATTACAGAGGGGTGAACTAGATGATCCTCAGGGTCCCTTCCAACTTGATGATTCTAAGTACCTATAAAGTTCACGTACATCGGGCCAGCCCTAGACTAAAGTGCACCCCAATTGAATATTTATTAAGCTCTGGCTACACAGACCTTTAAAGCCCTAACCTGTGCCTAGGAATGTGGCACAAATGGAAGTCTGGATGAGCCCTAACTCTCAAAAAGCCAGCTGGCCAGACCACTGTCCATTTGCAAGTTACAATATGACAGCATTTTCAGGTGGCTTCCTCAGCATGTTTGGTATTTCAATCAATATGCATAAACTCACTCCTCTGCATGTCCTGTTAAATTTAGAATGGCTTTACCTCCAGGTAAAGTTAATGAAGGCAGGGCTACAGGATGGCTTCATCATCATCAAAACAAAAACAAAATATTGGGAAAGAACAAGGATAATAAATGAGGCATCCCCTTTTCCCTTCCCCTGGTTGAGACAGAAGAGTAGGATATTGGACCGTACAAGGCTCAGGTTTGCTTTGAGAAAAGCATTATAATTTTTTCATCTCAGTGAGGGTTGTTGTGAAAAGAGCTTTCTATTTACTGGTGGGAGTGGTAGGCACTGGAAATTCTGTTTCAGAAAGAAAATATCCTATTGCCTTGGTAATACTGTACCGATGGACCAAAACCTATTGTGACTAAGACTTTTCAGAGCAGTGTGTAGGAGGCACATGCACAAATCCAATTATTTGCTAACAGCATTTCTGCCTTACACCCACGCAATACTTTGAAATCTTCACCATTAACACTTCAATGGTTTTGAGTCACCTCATGGGCACACAGGCTTCTCACTGCTCTGACAGCAGCTACTAACATTTGAAAGAGCTGTCTCTCAGGGAAGGCATTCCAGCAAATGTAGAAAAACCTCCTGGGCTCTTGGCACACATGGTTACAATAATACAATACATATCCCTAACAAACAGTGTCTTTTAAAAGGCACAACTCCAGTTGATTACATGGAACTGCACATTTCACTTATGTTAAAATGTGCTCAAGGTGAGTATGATTATAACTGAATTTTTCAAAGGCCACCCTATTTCACTTAGCCCTTAATTCCCAAATTTCTGAAAGACTGTATTTCACTACAGACCCTCCTGAATATTAAGATCAACAGCCAATGCCCTTTTAAGTGTGATGTGGGAGAGGGGATTATTGGGTTTTCTTTGGTCTTATTTTTATTGGGCACCCCACCATCCAGATACTGCTATCTCAGTTGCATCTGAAAATTACATCAGTTTCTAAAGTGCTTTGCAATGTGGCATGAAGGTCTGCTCTTTCAGAGTCCCCTGTAGACAGAAATAGAAAGCTGTGCAGTTCTTTCAATCCTGGCCAATGTGTTTTTACATCCTCCCTGAAAGTGTGATGTTGATCTGGAATTGAAATGCAAACCTGTTGGAGAAACTGGACATGGAGGAAGGGTTTAATCTCCTTCATGAGCATAAATCACCCCATGCATGAGATAAGCCAACAGGTGCAAGGCCAGCCAAGCCAGTTGCCATGGTAACATCCCGGTGCCATCTATTCTAAGGTGACCTGGTCTGTTTTATATGCTTGTTAAGAATTTTAGTACTATACCTGTCCAGTGTATGCGAAGTCCAGAGCTTGCTTTAAACCTATGCTTGTGATGCCATGTAAATTCACCTCATCTGCGCCACTTTCAACCATACAAAGGCTGAACATCGCCTAAGAAAAGAAAAGAAAAAAATGTCTACATTACATTGATCAAACTTGGATTTCCTATTAAAGATAAGGGACTTTTGTTGCTGCTTTGCTGTTCCCTAATTAAGATAGCTAGTAATACTGCAGTCATTAATCAGTATGCAATTTATTCCAAAAGTAATTTATACTGGTTTCATTTCATACATGACAAGCCTGTGATCTTTCAGAAAAACTACTGTGTTTGGACCCTTCCAACTGAAAAGCAATATCCTGTCCCCCCACAACACCCTCCAAATCACTCAGTGGTCTTGGGCAAGTCTCCCTCCATCTCTCAACCTTAAACACCCTACCCCAACCATCAGTAAGAGGATAACAAAATCAGGATAACAAAACAATTTGCAGCAAGCATTTTTACTCCCATCCCTCAGTTAAATAGACTAAGACTTGTAAAAGGGCCATTGTGAGCATACAACCCACAGCTGCTGCACATACAGTCCCCATGTGAGATCCTTAGGATCCCTGCTGGATTGCAAACCTTCTAGCAGCTCCCTGCACTCCCACAGATAATCACATGGGAGTAGGGAGGGCCCTGCACCTTTTAATAGTTCTGCAGAAGAGAACATTTCTGCAGATGTAGGTGAAATGCAAGCTACATCTACTGAAACCCCCTCTTCTGTTCAGCTATAAAAAGGTGCAGGAGCCCAGCCCTCACTTTTTTATTCAGCCACCCTAAATGGGCACTCCTGGCAGCATGAATTAGTGACAGAAGCGTTTAAAAGTCTTCTAAATTGGTTACTATGTAACCAATTTACAACTGTACTGCAAATGGTAGTTACTAATTAAATTCCATGCCATTTAAGCCTGAATGGAAAGACAGTGATTTTTATTTGCAGCATAAAATAGAAGATACAGGCTGTGCTTTTAATACATCAGAAAGTCAACTATTTATGATACATCCACTTTTTAAACAAAGAAATGTGATAAAAACCATTATCTGCAAACACAATTTAATGACTTCATAACCTCCAGTGATATCTATTCAGTGACCTCTTTTACTGATGATATACCATCGTTAATTACAGCCTAACAGTTTTCTGAATTATATGAACACACAGAATGTCCCTAATTAAATCTGTTTTCTAACTGATCAGTGAACTTTTCAACACTAGTATATTATGTAGACAAAACAGTCCACTTTTGCCAGGGGCGGGGGGAAGAGAGTGCATTTTTTTAAATATTACTGTATTTTTCCATGTATAAGACGCCCCCATATGTATAAGATGACCTCTCTCTTTTTGATCCCCAAATTAAGAAATCAGTATTTTAAACATCAGACAGAACAACTTTTCATTAAGCATTTTATCCACTGGATTTTCTCATTCCCCATCCCAGTTGAATTTTTTGAGCTTCGAGACAGAGATAAGGAATCTGTGTGTCTCTAGGTACTGGATAATAGCTCCCAACTGCTGGTTGGGGCTGATGGAAGTTGTAGTCCAAAACATATAGAAAAGGACCAGGAAGTTATTTAAAAGCAGGATATAATTTTAAATATATAAATTTAAAACATAAAAATTCTTATGTTTGGGGAAAGGTAAGTTTTACTGCCCTTTCTGCTGACGGTGATGTGAGTTTTTATTTATTTGCTTATTTTTTTAGGTTTTCAATAACACAATATGACCCCCATGCACCTTGACCCCTTTGAGAAGAAGTAAGAAAGAGGTTGGGCAAAAGTCATGTCCTATTCATTCTCGCCACAAGCCTGAACAGTAAAGCTCAACAGATAAGCAATTCCTCGTCATTTTTTATATGTGCAACGTGTGTGAACAAACCATGGAGGCAGGTCACTGACAGGGTTCCTTCCTATATACTAAGATTCTCCTTTGAACTTGACAGGCAATATTTGCAAGAGGATGCCTTTATCCTCACCCACAAAGTTTGCTTATGCACACAGTTATTGAACAGATTGTGAAGAAGCCACAGTGGAACTACTCCCACACCACTTCTTGTAAGTGAAAGATCAGCACGGAGGCATAAGCAGAGTTCAGGCAAACATTTAAAATGCCAACTGGCATGATGAAGGCAACATATGGTGATTCTGCCTGCCAGCCCCATGACTAGTCATTTGAGTGCTCCGAATTCTTGCCAAGATCACAGCTCGCTGCCTCAACCCAAGATTCCTTATATTTTCCAGGACATTGTTGTTGTTTAGTCATGTCCGACTCTTCATGACCCCATGGATCAGAGCACACCAGGCACTCCTGTCTTCCACTGCCTCCCGCAGTTTGGTCAAACTCATGTCAGTAGCTTCAAGAACACTGTCCAACCATCTCGTCCTCTGGTTTCCCCTTCTCCTTGTGCCCTCAATCTTTCCCAACATCAGGGTTTTCCCAGGGAGTCTTCTGTTCTCATGAGGTGGCCAAAGTACTGGAGCCTCAGCTTCAGGATCTGTCCTTCCAGTGAGGACTCAGGGCTGATTTCCTTAAGAATGGATAGGTTTGATCTTCTTGCAATCCCTGGGACTCTCAAGAGTCTCCTCCAGCTACTATTATTATTTTACTCTGCCTTTCTGTAAAAGTATTCAGCTGTTAAATCAACAACAACCACATCTTTAAAAGCAGCACTACACTAACCAGACTAGAACAACAAAATAAAACAACAGCAGCAGTTCTGAGAGCATCCACTTAAATAAAAATCTTCACCACCCACCTAAGAACAAGGAGTGGTAGAAACAGGTGTACCAATCTTGGGAACATTGCTGAAAAGGCCGCATGACAAGTACCCACATACTGATCACAGTAAGATCTGAAGAAGGGTCTTGTGGGTGGAGGCGAGTTCCTGGGCAGCCTCATATGAAGGAAGGAGTGAGGTTCTGTAAATATTCTGATCCCTGACTACTTAGTGCTTTAAAAGCACAAAAACAGCACCTTGAATTGAGCTCAGAAACACAGTGAAAAAAGTTCTCAAAAAGTTGTAATCAGATACCTTCCACCTATATTTTGAACCATATGAAACCAATTGTTCTTCAAGAACAGCCCAAAGCAGACCACATTACATTGGTCTAGTCTGAAGTGACAAAGTGCCTGAGTGATTGAGACCAAGTCTAGTTTCTCCAGGAAAGGATTGGCATCTAAAGTGAAGTCAGCGGAACACATTCCTGCCCACCACAGCTACCTGGCAATCCCAGGAGAATATTTGTGATCTGGCACTACTTCTGGAGGAGTGCAAATCTACCTTGTCTCCAATATTATAGTAAAAAAACTGTAATCTTGTCAACAGCCTCTAACCACCTTTCCAAAAAAAAAAAAAAAGGTTATATTTTCGAATAAAACCTTCAAGCTGCTTTTACCTAGTGTACCACCTACAATTAATCTCAGCTTTGCTAATAGAGGACTACCGTGTGTGTGATCTGTTTAGTGCTGGAGAAAGATCCATTATGTTTGCTTTTTATAAGCCAGGAATCACCCACAATTTGTTTATTTGTCCAAGCAGCTAACAGCATAACCTGAAATCTGTCAACCATCTAGCTGTGGCCAATTAAATTAAGTCTACAGAATGAATCCTAGAATCATATAATTGTGGAGTTGGAATGAACCCTGAGGGGGTCATCTAGTTCAACCCCCCACAATGCAGCAATCTCAACTAAAGCATCCATGGCAGATGGCCAGCCAACCTCTGCTTAAAAACCTCCAAGGAAGGAGAGTCCACCACCATCTGAGGAGGTCTGCTTCAGCTCTTACCATCATAAAGTTCTTCCTGATGTTTAGTCAGAATCCCTTGTGACTTGAAGCCATTGGTTCAGGTCCTACCCTCCAGAGCAGGAAAAAACAAGCTTGTTCCATCTTCCAGGTGACAGCCCTTGAGATATTTGAAGATGGCTATCATATATCCTCTCAGTTTCCTCTTATCCAGGCTAAACATACCCAACTTCCTCAACCGTTCCTTATAATGCTTGGTTTCCAGACGCTTGCTTGTCTTGGTTGACCTCCTCTGAACACATTCTTCTTAAATTGTGGCACCCAAAACTGAACACAGGTGTGGTCTGACCAAAGCAGAATAAAGCGGTATTATTACATCTTGTGTTCCTTTCCTAACACCATTATAACTGGGGAGTGTGTTGCTTTTGGGGGGAAATCTTTGTCTCTCCAGATGGTACTGAACTACAACCCCCACCAGCCTCAGCAAGCATGGCCAGTGGTCCGGGACAATGGGAACTGTAGTTCAGCAACATCTGGAGGGCCAAAGGTTCCCCATATCTGCTTTAACATCACGTCAGCATTTCACATGGCCCAGTTCATCCAGCCTGATGACTAGCTCTTCAGCACTTGAAATTTACTTGTGACATTTTGGTTAGTTCTAACAAACATGGCGTCCCACTTTACATTTTAGTGTGTGTGTGTGTGTGTGTGTGTTTCCTAATGAGTCCCAAACTATGCTTTTTATGTGTTCAACTTACAAATTTTACTGAAGGGAATAAGTGTCCTAAATAAAACTAGGGAAGACAACGGCATGTCTTCTTCCAGTCTTCCAGATCACTTGCCTTTTCAGGCCTTAAGGGAAGTTAAAAAACAAAACAAAACTTAATGCTTTAAATTGGAAAACTACTATTGAACCAGAACTTCACAAAGCATATATTGTAAGTTAACTCAAAATGTGATCTCAAAGA
Organism: Podarcis gaigeae; assembly: GCF_964106915.1. Taxonomy (NCBI): domain Eukaryota; kingdom Metazoa; phylum Chordata; class Lepidosauria; order Squamata; family Lacertidae; genus Podarcis; species Podarcis gaigeae. Next base: position 45,676,779 of record NC_139680.1, on the reverse strand, counting down.
GATACAAAGTAGTTAAAATAAAATAGACTGTGTTAAGTGTGGAACAGGGTGCTCTAGGCTCACACCCACTGCCAACAACTGTGTACACACCCTATTTAGTAAATACAGTGGTACCTCTACTTACGTGTCCCTCTTGTTATGTATTCTTCGGGATATGCATGCAGCAAACCCAGAAGTATATTTCTGGGTTTCACCGCGTGCGCATACACAGTAGCACTCTATCACGCCACGCACATGTGCAGAACAGGCACCTCCGGTTGCAGAAACCTCAGAATCTGACTGGAGCTCCGGAACGGATCCCATCCACAACCAGAGGTACCACTGTACAGGAGCACATACCTACAAACATGTAAATGCCTACCTTTAAATACTACATCTATGTCAAATAAATTCCCCAGTTATGTTTCACAATCCTATATTCACATATCTAGTTTTAAGTCCCATTGAACCTAATGTGGCTTACTTTTCAGTAGACATAAAAAATAAAAAATAAACTTGTCCTGTGAAGTATCTGGTCAGATCATGATCACTGTTTACACGGGCAAAAAAAAATTGGAAAGATTTCAATACTACTAATTATCCAAATATCTATGGTGTTCTAAAAACAGAGCTGATGGACATACACATACTACTATATTAACTTACTCTGAAGTAGTCACTGCAAGCTGCTAGGACTGCCTTGTGGGCATGGAATTTCTGCTCTTCCGCTATAAGAGTTATATCACAGAGGATCCCATCACTTCTTTGCTGGTTCAGAGCAGCCAAGACAGCATCATTATGAGAACTAGACTGGCAAAGCCTCTGGCCAGTCAGCATATCTTGAAAACTGCAAAAGACGAAGAAATGATCACACTCGCAAGCATGAAAATACCAAGAGTGAAAGGCATGCATATGTTTTCTACTTTTTCATTTCTAATTACGTCAGTCAAACATACAATCCTGCATATTTACTCAAGACAAAAAAAAAAAAGTGCCACTGAATTGAATCAAACTCTGAAGTGAGAGTAGGATTATAAGTAGGATGATTTGGTACTACTGACACAGGTTGGAAATAGGTTTAATATTATTTTCCCTCTCTCGTGCTGTAACAAAAGGTCTATAGCATCACAGTGTGGCAAGGCTATCATTATGGCCCACAATATAAAGATGGACTTAAATCTTTATGTACAACAGCATCACTCGCAAGACATTCACAATGTGGCCGTTATCTCACAGCTTCAACTGTCCTAGCTATAAAAATAGGCATATTATTGTTGTAAATTGAGGATTAATCCAATTTACTAGGATCCCTCTCAGCCTAATGACTTTAACTGTAGAAGATCCACAATTGCTGGGGCCAACAGTGTAAGAAGCCAGTTAGGCAAATTTAGCGTGACAGATTCACTTTCTTAAATGAGTATTGGTACTGAATGACTGCCTTTTGCAGAAATAATTAAATGGCTAGAGACTTTTGGAAGGCTCATATCTTCAGCAGTCCTCTGCTGGTTCAGACCAAAAGCCCAACTCATTCAGCATCCTGTTTTTCCCAGTGTCCAACCAGATCCCTACGAGAAGTTCTGCAAGCAGGGCATGAGTGCAACAGCAGCCTTTCAACACGTGCTTCCCAACAATTGGGAAGACATATTTAGAGCATGTTGCCTCTGATAGTAGAGGTAGAACATAGAATAGTGACTAGCAGCCACTGACACTGTTACCCTCCATGAATTTGTTGTATCTTCTTTTAAAGCCATCCAAGTTGGTGGCCGTTGCTGCCTCTTACGATAGCAAATTCCATCGTTTTCACTGTGTGCTGAATGAAGATGTCTGGCCCAAGTCTTCAAATATTTAGGTACAATGGATGACTAGTGTTATGGAAGAGGCAGAAAAAACTTCACTCTATGCACTTGCTCTTCACCATGCATAATTTTATACACCTCTATCATATCATCACTTACTTGCCTATGTTCTAAAGTGAAAGTGCCAAATGTTGTAACCTTTTCTCATAGGATTGTTGCTGTATCTCTCTGATTATTTCAGTTGTTCTTTTCTGAACCTTTCCCAGTTCTACAACATCCTTTTTGAGGTGAGATGACCAGGACTGTGCACAGTATTCTAAGTGTGGCTACACCATTTTGGCTGCCCCTTTTTTGTACCTATGTGCAGCCTGTCTATTTGTAAATAAACACAAATAATACGAGATGCCCAAATTCTTGAAGAACTGAGACGCAAGTTCACATCATAGTTCATGTAGCATCATATATAAGGAGTAGGTGTGGCAGGGACAGGTAAGCAACAGAGGCTAAGGAAAATGGGAAGGTGTGATTGGGAGCAATGGGAGGGGAATAGGTGATTAGGAACATCATGGGAGGCATGTTTCCAACTACCCCACCCTTTGCCCTTCGAAGCCTTATAACATGCATGGCCAAACTTGGCCCTCCAGCTGTTTTGGGACTACAACTCCCATCATCCCTAGCTAACAGGACCAGTGGTCAGGGATGGTGGGAATTGTAGTCCCAAAACAGCTGGAGGGCCAAGTTTGGCCATGCCTGCCTTATAAGAAGCTGCTGCAGGAGAGGGACTGTGAGCAACTAAGGAGAAACTGTGTTGCTCCCTTGTTATTTTTGCTACTGGTTGCTGCACGTTGTTTAACTCATAGTGTTCTATTTATAGTACAATCGTACCTTGGTTCTCAAACACCTTGGTACTCATATGTTTTGGCTCCCGAATACCGAAAACCTGGAAGTAAGTGTTCTGGTTTTTAACGTTTTTTGGAAGCCAAACATCCGACGCAGCTTCCGCTTGAGTGCAGGAAGCTCCTGCAGTCAATCAGAAGCTGCGTCTTGGTTTTCAAACACTTTTGGGAGTTGAGCAGACTCCCGGAATGGATTAAGTTCGAGAACCAAGGTTCCACTGTATTGAAATGTAGCTTTTTGTATGTTGTTTATTTTTGTTGTGCTATGTTTATGAAATTGTTACTGCTTTGCAATATTATTACAAAATTGTTTCTATTTTACTGTTTTTGCCTTGTTATTATGAACTTGTTACTACGTTATTGCTTTCCTATGTTACTATGGAATTGTTACTCTGTTATTGTTCTGCTATGCTGTTATGAAATTTGGGACTGTTTGTTTGAAATTCATCCCTGTTTCTTTGTCGCAAACCGCTCTGAGCATGATTTTTCTGTAGGAAGTAAAGGTAAAGGGACCCCTGACCATTAGGTCCAGTCGTGACCGACTTTGGGGTTGCGGTGCTCATCTCGCTTTACTGGCCGAGGGAGCCGGTGCACAGCTTCTGGGTCATGTGGCCAGCATGACTAAGCCACTTCTGGCAAACCAGAGCAGCGCACGGAAATGGAGCAGTACTTATTTATCTACTTGCACTTTGACGTGCTTTCGAACTGCAAGCAGCATACAAATAAAATGAAGGAGTGAATGACTTCAATTACAGATACTTTAGTGGTTTAGTTACACTAAAGGGAGGGAATCCAAATGCTTCTTGGGAATGGCGAGTTTTGAGTAGAAACTACAAGGAAATAGGGGAGTAGATCACATAGAGGCGTTCTTGGAGGCAGTTCCAGGCAAAAGGGTCAACAAAGAGAAATGGGTGGAGCCACTTCAGACAGCAGGGAATCTTGCTGAGGGTGGTGGCGCTTGAATAGCAAAGGTCAAAGGAAGAGACCTGTCAGGGGATATAAGAGCTGAAAGAGAAGGAGGGCCAAGGCCACAGAAGGTTTTGAAGACATAGGTAAGAAATTAGCAGTAGTTTAATCCACACCAAGCACTTGTACAAAGTTGAATAAGTAAGCTAATGTTCCATCCTGAACTTTGAGTTAGGGAGACCTACACATGAACAAAACAAATATTCCCACTAGACAGGCAGAGGCACTATTGTCTAATCAGAAAATAAAACATCCAAATGGCTGTAAAAACAGATAGGAGAGTCACCAGTCCCCATTATGCAGCTAAACAATTATAGCGGGGGGGGGGGGAGTCTGAAAAGCTTAGTATGTCCTTTTCACAAAATTGTTACATGTATGTGGACTTATTGGGACACCAACACATGAGGTGTGCAAGGATTTCGTTTCTTTTCCTCCCTTCACTTTATAGTTCCAATCATTTCCAACCACTCATATCAAGATTCTCAAATAAAACGGCCACTTGGAAGGGCTGAAATATTTGACTCCTTACCATAAAAAAATTATGGAAGGGTTGAAATATTTGACTCCTTACCATAAAAAAAATAATGTTCATGCATGATTTGGGAAAAAGGTTTTACATAGTTTGGTAATCCAAAATCAGATATAACCTCCCAACACACAAAACTGTTAAAGTGTCCATACGCTAGAATATCTTTCTAAATATATTACTGACTTCTTTTGATATAACTGACAATTTGTGGCAGCACTTTAAAAAAGGAAGAAGAAGAAAGATGCAGAGCCTCCTATACAGTATTATGACAGCAAAAATACTATTTTGAAATTCTCTGCTCTGTCATTCAGATGAAAAGCCTACGTTGGAATATTATATTCAAATAAAATGGCTCTTCTGCTTTCTACTACATGCACACAAATGTTATTATAAATATCCTACAGACAGATAAGTGTGCTAAGGTATCAAGTGAAAATGTGTTAGTTTGAATCTGAGCCTAATTTTGTGAACTGAATAGTTTGAGAGGAGTGACTTTATTTGATAAAGAACTTGAAAGGGCAGGGGGTGTTTCAGAGTTCATATTTCTTTCTCTTTTAGTTTTTAAGAAGCATGCATAGAATTACATGTGAAATATGTAAAGATATAGTTATCAGAGCAATTACTCTATAAAAATGACCTCCTGCTGTTTGATGCATAATCCCATCACAGTAACTATCACAACCAATTTAATTGCCTTAATCAAATCAATTTGGGGAGGGACACATGGAGAGAATCTCACTGTTCTTTCTCCTTGATTGTTCGTCATCAATGACAATAAAAACAACCTGTCCCCAAAGTTTAAATGGCAATCTACTGGCTGAGCCCATGAGGATCAACACAATGCTACTCAGTTTTCTGCCTTTACCTGCTTCAGCAGTGACAGGAAGGCAAATCCTTTTTGTGTTAGGATGTTCAGCATGCAAGTTAGCTGAGAAATCACAGAAGGAGCAATTTTTTTACACCAGGCTTCCTCAACCTCGGCCCTCCAGATGTTTGGAGACTACAATTCCCATCATCCCTGACCACTGGTCCTGCTAGCTAGGGATCATGGGAGTTGTAAGCCAAAAACATCTGGAGGGCAGAGGTTGAGGAAGCCTGTTTTACACCATGCATAAATATTTCTATGGGGGTAAGTTGCAGAGAAAAAACCACACAGAAGCCTAACACAAGAGCAAAAAGTAAATCCTCCTGGACATGTCTCGGCACAGTCATTTTGATGTAATATTTATGTATGCAATTTGCCATCCTCTAGGCTAGCATACAGTGAATGAACACACACTCGATGGAAACTGGCAGGACAGCTCCATGAACTATACCTGAGGCACACCTCAGACGGCATCCTTCAGCTTTGCCCTTCTGAACTTCTTGCTTCTTAAAAAAGTATAGGGAAAACAGTGCACATTCCAGCTGCAGAGAAAAGGAAGAAAACAAATAATAGTTAGAATTAAAAGCCGCAACTTTTGTTCACTGTACAGAAAACCCACCACTTCAAAAATAATCAATATATGTGGCAAAGGATATCGACATCTCTTATTAATGGAACAGACTGGCTGCAACAATTTGATGACATAATGGAGCCATACTAATAATAAAACCCTAGATACTTTTTTGTGGGTGCAAATTAAGATACAGGAAGTAGCTTTAGTAGAATACTCATTGCCTGATTGGTGCATAGCTTCCAATTTGTCAGTGTTAATTTTATGTGTATACTACTTTCCATGTGTACTCAGACGCTTTACATGAAGCTGATATTGTGTTACAATATTTAAAAAGTCAGCCCAGAAAAAATAGTCTGCAATAACTCAATAGTTACAGCACAACAGATACTTAATATGATGCATAACTAATACAAGTGTTAGATAAGATTCCACTAAACAATTCATCAAAAAATATTAGAGCACCATTCAAAAATGGTTTGCAAATACAAAAGAGAAACAAAAAATATTCCAACAGGAAGAGAAATACTTAATTAATACAGGTTATAGCAAAATCAATAATCATTAAACAAATCCACAGGACAAAGTGCATAATTAAGAACCAACAAGGCTACATTAAAATCCAATATTGACTTGTCCCTTTCACAAACTCGATTCATATGCTCCACCTGATTAAATATACCATCATATTATCATATTTTTCTTGCTTTCACCAGGGAAAAATACAACTAACTTTCCTTGTCTGCTCACAGGAGGTTAACAAATTGTGAGATTAAATTTTCCATTTAGCACAAAACCAGGGTCCAGGTTTGTGCTAAATGGAAAACCTATGACGTACAATGTGTAGCTGACACAAGTCTCAGGACTCTAGGAAATCTGAAAAGCATTATTTATTCCATACACACTGCTGGACAATTTTCTGTCTGCATGGCATCTTTTCCAAAAATTATTTCAGTACACTTCCAATCAGTTTTAACCTTCTGAAGTCTTAGTTGAGCAAAAGCATGAGAATTATAGCTTCAAACTTTTAAAATCTGATTTAAGGGCTGTTTATTTAAATCTCCCCCCCAAAAAAACAACAACCCTGCAGGAAATTTTGCAGAGGCATTTTAATCCAAGAACTGGAGGGTTATTGCAGAGATTCCATAGTCCCTATTGGGTTGCCATAAACTCATATTCTGAGTGCTCTTCATTTTTTTACCAGTTCACCTCACAGCCCATATCTGTCTAGTAACCAAAAAGTCTAAGCCGCAGTTAGAGGAGGACTGGATACAACAAGGAGTGGCAACAAAAAGATAGAGCCAGAGAGTCAGATGATGCAAGTCCATCAGTAATTGTTCCCACATGAGCCTTACTAGGTGTGTCTGCAGATGTTTATTTTGAAGCTTCCCTTCAAGCAAAGGTGAAACAGTGTTTCCAGCCACCCTTGTTTTCCACGTTCCAGAACAGACGTCTTTCAGCACCAGTATGTTTTGAAATGGGTTCACGCCTCAAGTGCAGAAAAATAAAGCAGTGAATATGCATATGTACGCATGCCGACCATAAGGCTTAACCTAACCATATGGCCAGAGGTTATAGATATCCAGCGATCTGCACAACTGATAAGTTTTACATTAAAAAATAATATTTATTCTCAGAAATACAACAGGAAGCTCTTCAATGTCATTCTCGTCCTCACATCTGAGAATGCTCCACATATGAAACACAGTGAAATGGCAGAATGCACTAAACCAGAGATAGCCTATTTGGTATTTCCATATGTTGCTAGACTACAACTCCCATCATCCACTGTGCAGGCTGATGGGAGTTGTAGTCCATAACTATGGGAAGGGGCCCCACATTGGCTACCGCTTGAATAAACCATTTCAGAGTATAGTAAAGGTGTCCCTGCAAACAGAACGAAAGTACCACAACAAAAGGACTGAGCTAGAATCCATATACTTAGTTTCCTTCATACAGAATTTTGTTTGTGTTTCATGTGGGGAAACATTCAAAAACTGTGCCCCTCACTGGGAGGTTTATACTTCAACCTATGTCCTCAAAAAATCTATCACTTCATTTTATTTTATATGTAGACCAAGACTAACAGGAGCTAGCAAAGAGAAAAGCAGAGCTGACAACTTCAAGCATTGTGAATCCAAGTTATTTTTCACCTTTCAGAAGGGATTGTTGTCTGAGAGATGAGGTGGTCTCACTCTACGTATTTACCCCATAATTGTGCAGCCCCCACCATCCATCACACCATCACTTTCATCATTCTATTAGACATAATAATATGTTTATGCTGCGTAGCAGATGCAAATGGGTTCTGCCCCAAAATCAGCATTTTGCACTATGTGCCAGCAATTTTAAAACCAAGAAAGTTCACAGAGGCACTACCTTCAGGGTTGCACTCTATTGATAATGTCAGCACGACCAGCAATTACTGTTTTAATAAGCCCAAGCATTCCCATGTAGAATATTTGATTCCAGCTGCTTTGATCTACTACACAGCAGTAGCAAACACTGCTCTGGAAAGGGTGGGCTGGCTTGAAAAGCACATTCTGCTCCAGGAAGGACGTTATGACCAGATTAAAGCTACAAACCCACAGGCACAGCACATCCCATGAAACAAAAACACTGAGCAATTTCAATCTTTCAAAACCACTAGGAGCTGTAGTGTGACTGATTTGTTAGAAAGCACAAATATTCCTTCCTTATTTGCTTTAGAGAGAGACAACAAACAAAATGCCCTTCTATTTTTTTTAAAGCTTTGTTTTAATTATTTTATTGCTGAAAGTCATACAGGTGACAGGCATTGAATATTCTCAGCAAACACACAGGAAAGATTTAAAAGCACAGTGGGGAGAACCAGAAAGCTAAAACTGTTTTTGTGTTATTTTTAAGTGCATAGTCAGTGCTGGAGGGTGTTAAGTAGGCTAAGATCTATACTGTACACAACTGAAATAGAATTTAAACCTCGTGAATTTAAACATTTGCAACAGTTCCAGTTGGATTCACTTGCTCATTTTATTGCCAAGAGTTAGAAAAAGCCAGGAATCTGTCTACATTTATTCAGTATAAAGCACACAGTGATGGGAAATGTTTTAGACGTAATAAGGACACCAACCTGGCCACTAATGTTATGAATTCTTTTTATATAATGTCCATCAAGTTAACTGTTGTTTGACTATAAGTTTCAAAAAATGTATTACTGCACGCAAGAACTAGGAATCACCGAACTGTCTTCAAAAATGGAAATAAGAGTGGCTAAAGCAAACATCATTTTTGTGCTTTTGTGAATTTGCTGCCAAACATGATCTCATGTGTAGGAAGACAGCTGAAGGTCTATTTCCATCTTCCCAACTTCAAAGCCAATGAAATTTATGGTCAAACATAGTACTGACAATTGCTTTTTTTGGTGGGCAGGGATAGTATTTAGATAGAATGTCCAGTTCATCACCTATGAAAAGTGAAGGGAAATCTCATACATACTATCCTTTATTATCAAATGCCAAGACAGTTTACAAAATATATTTAAACAGCATATATTCAAAGCAACAGTAACTCAAAGCATCAATGCAACAAAGTAAAACTAATCAAATAATCTTTAGAATTTCCTTAAATTACAAAGATGCATTCTCCACTCACATACAGAGGACTGCTACTTTCTCCCCACTTTTTAAAACAACAACAAATCTTGCTCCTGTGCATTTAATGGTACCTGAACACATATGCTTAGCAGGCGATGCCTTTTTCCTAGCCCCTTATCTTCATGGTAAGAAAAGCATTGTGCGCTACATTTCTGCATGTCTAGGTACTGTTAAAAGAATCCAGAGGAAGACCATTAAAAAATATGGCAGGCCAAGTAATGTTAGCATTCCTGTATGGAAGACAGTGCACTACTATGGGAGCTGCCTGTCCGCAGATGGAAGCAGGGCACAGAGAAGAAAAAAAGGAGGCAAAGGACACAGAACAGAGTAAGGGGGGCGGGATGTCAACAGCACTTACATGGCTGCTCAAATTCATCTTATTGTCAAAAATAGAGAGGTTGCTTAATATCTCCACCTCAAAATGTAGCAGGTAATAGGAAAGACCTCTGTCTGAGATCCTGAAGAGCCAGTGTCAGTCAAAGTAAATAAAAACTAGGGTACATGAAAAATTAGGAAGTGATCTTCCTGTCTTGGAACAGGAGTATGACTTCCCCCTATTCATGTGCTACTTATTCAGAGTTATCAAATCACAGCAAGAACCACCACAACTCCAAGGTGCCACTGCTCAACAGAGAGAACACAGCAGTTGCCTGGAAAGCGGCTGGGAAATGTACCATACTTCTGTGTACAGTGTTTTGAACTATACAGAACTAAGGAAATAACACCTGAGAAGAAGCAAGTGTCGCCTGACTTCATTTACAGGAATCTGCCTTATTCCATGTCAGACTATTTGGCTACCTCGGCCACTATTTATTGTCTGTTCTGTCTGGCAGCAGCTCCCCTGGATCTCTGGCAGAGGGAAATCTTCTCTGTCACTAGCTACCTGATTCTTTTAACTCTGGAGCCATCAATGCGTTGCCAATGGATGCCTCATGGCAATGTTAGGGTGATTGCCAGACTCCCCTCCATGCTCACTTGCTGAACAAAATGAGCTCTGTGGCTGCAATGTTTGCTTGGACCTTTATGTTGGGCCTTCTCTGTCTGCGTGGGTCTCCTTTCCATCCCAATCGGACAGCAATGATTAGTATTTGGATTGGCGTGAGAGAACAGAAGAGGTGAGCAGGATTCAGAGCAAGCTGAGCATTGGAGAGCTAGCAATCGTGACCCCTCTCCGAGTTCTCTTTCGGCCAGTCAAGTTAATGTCTGGTATTGGGAATTCTGCTAAAGGGGGGGCATTGGAAAGGTCTATAGGGGAGTGGGCTGTGGGTGGGAAAGGGTTTGGCACTGTGTGCCTCTTTCACTATTAAAAATCAGACATGCATCCTACTTTCTCCCTCTATGTGATTTGAAACATATCCATGTTTATGTAACAGAACATGTACTTTATTTGATATTTTGAACTGGATGGGGTGGGGGGAGATATTATTGATGGCTAGAGGAGCCTTCAGTGACAGGTCAGAGACAGGTTATAATGAGAGCATGTAGCAGTGTCTCAACTCAAGGTATACCTGGATGCAACCAATTTGGCCTGGTTTGGAGACCGAAACTCTGGTGGATGACCCATGCTGGAACATGAACAAGTGGAGTATTGCCGGTGGAGCCTCATCAACTTTAGATACCAAACACCTTCTGGGTTGCCTAGCCATGGTTGGACTGGAATGCAGGTTGGCAGCAACTACAGTTCTTCCTGGTGCAGTGCGGTTGCTTTTCTTTTTAGAAAAAAATAGTGCCGATACTCACCATGAAGTTGTTACAGTAAGTGCCACACTTTAAACATTTGGAGAGGGAAAGGTGTCAGTATTGCGTACCCTTGAGCAGCCCTAGAAAAAGGCACTGTCCTGATGAGTCATTCCCTGAAGGTGCTGAACTAGAAACTTCTGTTCCACCTTGTGCCTTTTGATTTACTGAGTGCTAAACAGATTCAAATTGGATCCTGTTCCCTACACAGAGCAAAGGCATCCTGCTGATGGCAGGGATTCTCCTCCCTCCTCCAATGAGAAATCTTTGTAATTGATAAATTTAAAATATTCCTAGAAAAGGGTAAAACATGTCCTAAACAGGCAACTTTCAGGAGAGAACTACAGAGGCAGGTTGTTGATTTTCTCTCCATACCCAGGAGAGAAACTTAGGGCCCATTCAGATGGCCTATTTATTGAGAATTCATTCTAATTTGCTTACATAAAGCTTACGCGGAGGTTAGTTTATATCCAGTATATACTGGGCAATAATTGTTATACGGGACCATGGGAAAGCAAAGCATCCGCTAAAAGAATGACATTCTTAACACCTTAATTCTTAATTAGGGTTGCCATATTGTGAAGATCAAAAAAGAGGACACATTTGTCAGCTTCTACCTATAACTGTGGATCGCTATGATGACTCTAGCCATGAAAAAAAGGATGTGTCCTGGAAAAAGAGGACATATGGCAGCCATATTCTTAATGTCTTCCCCAGGAACTGTCACAGGTGGAACAAAGCAAGTTGACAGTTGGCGGGGGGGGGGGAGGGACAGGGTACTTACTTATCAATACTTAATTCTAATTCAGTAATTACCTTGGGCATCTGTAAAATTAAAGTGTCAGGTTTTAGTATCCATGCAACTAACCGCGGCCGATATGAGGCTCAGCTTTCAATTCAGTACAGTCATACCTCAGGTTGAAGTAGCTTCGGGATGAATATTTTCTGGTTGTGCTCCACGGCGACCCGGAAGTAATGGAGCATGTTACTTCCAGGTTTTGCTGCTCACATATGCACAGACGCTCAGTGGCGTAACGTGGGGGGTGCCGGGGGGCCGGCTGCACCGGGCGCAACATCTGGGGGGGCGCTCGCACTCGCAGCTCTATCACTCATGGGTTAGGGGGCGCAAATTACTTGCCTTGCCCCGGGTGCTGACAACCCACCCACGCTACGCCACTGCAGACGCTCAATGTGTTCGCATCCAGAGGTACCACTGTATAGTACTCCTTCACACAGCACAGTTAACCTATGGAATTTACTCCTACAAGAAGCAGTGATAGCCAACAACATGGTTGGCTTAAAAAGAGAATTAGACAAATTTGTGGAGAATAAGGCTATCAGCAACTACTAGCCCGGGTGGCCATGATCTGCCTTCACTGTCAGAGGCAATACGCCTCTGAACACCAGTCGCTGGCAACCGCGGGAGGTGAGAGGGCTGTTGTGCTCAGGTCCTCCTTGTGTGCTACCCACAGGCATCTGGTTGGCCACTGTGTGAAAAGGATGCCGGACTAGATGGCCCACTGGTCTGATTCAGCAGGGTGTTCTTATGTTCCCAAACTGGCTAATTTAATACTTGTTTCTCTCTCTCTCTCTCTCTCTCTCTCTCTCTCTCTCTCTCTCTCTGTGTGTGTGTGTGTGTGTGTGTGTTTCCTATCTTAACTACCTAGCCCAAGCCTGGGTGTTGATTTACACAACCATTTTGACCTGACAGAAGAATCAGAATTGAAACGGAACATTTTAGGCAGGAGTCTATTCTGAAAGATTTACCTTTTGTCCAGACAGTTAGGCAGCTCATACTGAGTTGACCCATATTTCAAACACCCCTCAATTCAAAAAGTGGGTCAGCTGATTAAGGGCTGGCTGGTGATCTGTGCATGCAATGAACTACTCATGCATATATTTTTGCATGTGGGGGAAAAAAGTCACCTTAGGCTAACTTCATTGCAGGTTTCTCCCTCGGCAAAATGTATACACTATGTTTTCCACACTTAATTCCCTTGAACAATAATAAAATTAATTTACATTTTTAAATCGGTGTTATCTTCAAATATAAATAATATTTGTCAGAATTCTCATAATTAACTGCTGGTACTCTGGGTCCTTAGGGACCCCTATGACAACAAGGAGATATAAGTCGTCACTGCCACCTGATTTCACTGAAAGAGAACAAAATCAGCTTTATGGAGATTGGGTAGCAGCAGAAGGCCAAACAATTAGCACAGCACACTCTCATAGCAACTTTTTCCCTTGGGATCTTAAATGCTACCTACTTAAAAACCTAAGGCTGCTATTCTAAACACCCTTACTAACATATAACTTCTACTGAACACAATGGGACTTATTACCAAATAAATAGGCATATAATTGTACTGCAAGGATTAAGATTATATATTTCAATGCCAGTAACATTGGCTATTATTTGCACTGAAATATATAATCTTAAAAAGATTAAATGAGATCTTTTACACACCAAGTAATCTTTTTAAAAACCTCCTCGGTAACAATTTAAACTTTGCCCAGACGCTAAAATAATAGCAAGGTAACAGCCTAGTTTCAAATGACGTATAACTATAGAAAACATTAAATTCAGTCCTGTACAGTTTTTTAAGTAATCACAAAAAGAAACTCAAGTCAAAGATCAGTTTATATAGGGTTGGCACATTTTCCAGCAGGTCTGCTGTGTCCTTTAATGGCTCTATGAAAGACAAATTCATTTTTAAAAATAAATAAATATTTTTTCTTTAATAGAAATTCATAAAAGTAAGCTTAGTCCACCACACAACGATGAACAGCCTCACCTGACCATTTATGCACTGAAAGGCATTGAAACCCACAGGTTCATAAATCACCTAACAATTTTGTCCATTTTCCTGTTAAGCAACCTGAAGATTGGAAAGTACAGAGCACACACTCCCGGAAAGAAGAATAATTTGAAACAGGGATAGGGGAACCAGTCCAGATGTTCTTCATTCGGACTCCCATCACCCTCAGGCAGCACAGCCAAGGGCCACTGATGATGGGAGTTGTAGCCAGACAGCACCCCCATCCCTCATCTAAAGGGTTGCAGAGAAAGGAAAGTACCGTGGTAAACCACTTGTGGATTGAACCCCTTCCCTGCTCCCCGCTATTATGCAGCCTTGTGTTCTTACAGGCAGGGAGCAAACGCTAAGAGGCGGCCTAAGAGCCGTGGAGAATGGAAAACGGCGGCATTTCCTCACCTCCCGCTCAACAGGACAAGCAGCACCTGCCAAATCCCCCCCCCCTTTTTTTTTTTGCATGGCACAGAAACAACAAGAAAAGCAACGCTGCCATCCCAAGCACATTTGCTCCAGCGTAACTCTCCCCGCCCCCACCCCGGCCCGTTTCCTCCGTGGCGCTGTCCTTCCCCCCGAGCCCGCGCTCCCCAACGGGCTCCGCAGAAACCGAGCCGCCTGCGAGTCAACTTGAAACCGCACGCGAGGGCTGCAGCAGTGGCGCCGGCCTCTCTAAGGCGCTGTTTGGGGTTGCCCTGGCAACCGGGCAGCGCAGACGGGGCGGGTGGGGGGGGGGAGAACCCTCTTCGTTATTGGCTGAGGGGCAGCCCAGAAAGCTCCGCTTCACGAGCCGCAGAACTCAAGTGGACTTTTTTTTTTTTTTGCCTGCGGCACTGGGGCAATTAGCCCGGCTGAGGCGCTGCTGCAGCTGCTGCCGCCTCTTGCTAAGCAGGGCCCGCCGTCCCCTCCGCCCCGTGCCCTTCCGACCAACGTCACCAGCAGAACATTATGCATATATTTGTAAGGGGACCCCTCACCCCCCCCCTTGAGGGTCCATGAGCCGGTGGTTCAGCTGCCCGAGCGAGCGAGCGAGCGAGCTCCGCGTCCTAATCCCGCCGGGCTTCCCGCGCGCGCTCACCTCTCAAGGAGACGCCGCGTCCCGCTTTGTCCCCGGGCTGCTCTGAGGAGGAGCCGCGGCGGCGGCGGCGGCGGCCGAGGGAGAGAGGCGCCCAGCGAAGGCGCACTTCTTCTGGCAGCGGGACGACCTCGACTGCGCTCCACTCGCTGGTACGCGGCGGCGGCAGGAGGAGCAGCAGCAGGAGGAGGAGGCGCCACTCTTTCTCCCACGCTCTCCTTGCCTTGCCTTCCCCGCCTCCCCTTCTCCTTCCAGCCGGGTCTCCTCCTTGCCAGTGCGCAGAAGCAGCAGCGGCGGCGGCCACGCATTGTGAGCGGGCGGCGAAGCCGGAGGACGCCGAGCAACACACCTGCCGGAGGAGGAGGCGGAGCCTGAGGCTCCTGGGGCGGAAAAGGAGGCGGCCAGTGGAGGGAGTCCCGCCCGCCCGTGTTCAGCGCCGTCGCTTAAGCGTAGCTGCAGGCGCTTTGGAGGGGGATCAGGGCAGCCTGGAGTCCCACACAGCTCACGGGCCTTTCCAAGGGATCCGACCCTAGGAACCCATACCTAGGGGCCGAGGGGTCTTCGGGCCACCCAAAATATTTGAGGGGGGGCCCCTCCAAGTTGATGGGCATTGCCATTCACGTGGGGTGCGCGCGCCGCATCATGGCCCCTCCCCAATGTTTTATTCAAGTTGGCACCCCTGAGTCCAACGCAGACTTCCATACCCCTCTGTGGGCTCAAGAGGTTTTGTCCCAAGGGAAGAGGGCTCCCCCTTCAAACCCGTGTGCTGGAGTTATAGCTTCCAAGTGACCGTCAGTGTCACTATTTGGCAGCAAGTGACTTCAAATTGCTTTCTCTTATGCTGCCCGTTAGAACCTATTAGTTGTTGCAAAGTGAGTAGATTTAAGTATGCAATTCACGTGTGTGTGTGTGTTGTTTTGATCCAGTTTGCTCTGGAATATCACTGATGGAGTAGGTGGAAAACCCTGTCACTGCCCCCAAAAGTGATAGGGTGCAATGTAGAACCAAAGATCAAGCGCCACAATTTTCCTCTGTAAAGTTGCCATATCAGGCACTGCATGCAGTGTTGCCAACTGAAGAGGACAAAACAGTACCGTTTTGATCCTGTACTTTATCTCCAGTATTAATGGAATCCTATCAATTTTGAGACGTGCTTGGGGATGACTTAATTATAACCTAGGCAAAGTTCACCGGGTGGCGCTGTGGGTTAAACCACAGAGCCTAGGGCTTGCTGATCAGAAGGTCCGCGGTTTTAATCCCCGTGACGGGGTGAGCTCCTGTTGCTCGGTCCTTGCTCCTGCCAACCTAGCAGTTCGAAAGCACATCAAAAGTGCAAGTAGATAAATAGGTACCGCTCCGGCGGGAAGGTAAACGGCGTTTCCGTGCGCTGCTCTGGTTTGCCAGAAGTGGCTTAGTCATGCTGGCCACATGACCCGGAAGCTGTCTGCGGACAAACGCCGGCTCCCTCAGCCAATAAAGCGAGATGAGCGCCGCAACCCCAGAGTCGGTCACGACTGGACCTAATGGTCAGGGGTACCTTTACCTTTTAAAGTTCACCTGCTCTCATAACTCATGCTGCTCACAAAGAATAAAGTTAAGGTGCTGAATATTATCAGATTCATCTCTTGACAAAGCTGACCAGTAAGGGATTCAGAATGAGTTTAGCTAGAATAATGAGCCCAAGAGAACACTGGAAATGTTCATGAGAAGAAGAAAAATGAAGCAAAAGATTTAATTGCCTTAGACCATGTACAAAGTCACTGGGCAGTACTGCAAAAGGAGAACGTAAAGGGAAGAGGATTTATTTGCATTTTCTGTTTATGATTATGTCACCCTTTGAACTTCAAGGTAGCTTGTAGCCTACTTTAGTATTCACATTGGGCACATGGCAATCCAGTGACCTTGTGTTGATTGATAAAACATCTCCCATCTTCATCTGCACACTGCAGAGGAAATTTAGTAGCAGTGAGAAAAATGTATTCCAAGTGAGTTGCCTCACATTACCAATCTTTTTTTAAAAAAATTGTTTTGTTTTGTTTTTTGTGGTACCCCAGCTATCTAGTAAGCAATGTGAGGTGCTGCCTCTCCCATGTCAATCTTACTGTTAATTGGCAGGGCATGGAGAATAAAAAGGGTTCGACAGAGCTCAAACTTAAATGGATTGGTGGGGGGCAGACATCCTAAAAGGAATCTCTTCTTCAGGAATAGAAAAATGTTTGATTAACAGGTGTGCATTTAAAGCTTCAGCTGGTTAATCCCATCAGTTAATATCTGTAGCTGTAGCAATGAGTAATTATCAGCTGTCTGGCTAGCATTTTACCTCTGGAAGAATGTGTGGCTCTACAGTAAGATGCATGGTGATAGGACGCAATCAAATTGTCAGTACTTCTTCCTGGGATAAAAAAAGGTGGACAAACCTTCAGTAGCAGTTTCAAAAACCACCTGCAATCACCTACACTAGTTGTGAACATCATGCCAAATGATGATGATCTGTTAACCAGCATGGGAGAGAGAGAAAATAGCTGTCATGTGGCTAGCATCTGCTTCAAGGTCTGACACAACTGACACTGCTATAAAAGGAAAACATATTGCAAATCAATAAATGTGTTTGCTATCACCTCTTAAATAAGTAAAGATTGTAAACTCAGAGCTAAAAAGACAGATGGCACTTTGTTGGGCTCACAGTTAAATTCTCTCTGTCCTTTATTAATTACTTCCTACTCACACCTCTGAAGAACAATATTAATGGTGCAGTGCACCATCTGGAAAAGTTAGAATGTAGCATGCCTCCCCTATCCAAAACTGAAATGGCCTTAACCCAGTGTAAATTACTTACCCCAGCATACATCTCTGCTTACTCTGGGGTGACAAAAAGCCCTGCTAGTGTGAGTTACATCAAGTACTGTATAAAGGGAAAAGAGGGGACGAGGAGTGAGTGTATTGGGGCAGGAAGAAGGATAAACAATCCTCCAATTTCGCTATACAATATTCTAACTATTTTCATTTACTGGTCAGAGTTCATTGGCCACAGAGTAACTTACACCACCCCAAATGCCTGTGTATTTATAATTCACTCTGTATGAGTCAATGGGAAGGCACAAAATGAAGGCTGATATTTTGTGCTCCTGCACCCACACATGAAACCACCTGGCCAGGAGCAGTTAGGACATAACTTAACATGCACAGGAGATACCCCAGCATATCTGCCTGAATAGCATTGCTCTTACCATTGTTCTCCATAAGAACACAGTTCAGTACACCAGAGGGTTAACTCGTGGTTCTCTGGAAGTTGCTAGACTCTAATGTCCATCAACTCCAGCCAATATGGCCAGAAGTCAGGGATGATGGGAGTTATAGCCCAGCAACATAGGTAAAGGTAAAGGGACCCCTGACCATTAGGTCCAGTCGTGACCGACTCTGGGGTTGCGGCGCTCATATCGCTTTATTGGCCGAGGGAGCTGGTGTACAGCTTCCGGGTCATGTGGCCAGCATGACTAAGCCACTTCTGGCGAACCAGAGCAGCGCACGGAAACGCCATTTACCTTCCCGCCTTTATCTACTTGCACTTTAACGTGCTTTTGAACTGCTAGGTTGGCAGGAGCTGGGACCAAACAACAGGAGCTCATCCCGTCGCGGGGATTCAAACCGCTGACCTTCTGATCCGCAAGTCCTAGGCTCTGTGGTTTAACCCACAGCAACATATGGAGGGCCAAATATTTCCCTTCCCCGCCCTAGGCTGTGTTCAGGATTGCAGTCCAAAATTTGCATTTTCATGAACTGATTCACAGCCTGTCATCACTAGAATTCACAACTTTCAAACTGCTACTTCCTCTTTTAAGAGCTCTGGAAGTTGAGCGCTGTTTGTTTTTATACCAAGTGAACCAAAATAAGAGTGAGCATCTGGGGAAGAGGAAGACAATCATGATTATTTTTGATATGGGGGAGGAGGGCAATTCTGCTTCTTGTTTTCTGTAGTATTGATTGTGAAGAATCAAGAAACCAACAAATTAGCAGAAAAACAATAGAAGTCTTTTAAAGATAGTTAAGAAATAATAGCAACATCAGGGTGTGTGTGTAGGAGCTAGTTCATACAGCCATTTCTTTCTTTTGTGAAAAGTAACCACAGATTAATTTGGTTGTGAATAGAGACCATCATGGATGAACTAATGCAGACAGAACTTCATATTGCACAAACACAAACTATGTTTATGAAGATGGATGGTACTTAATTTTAATTTATTAAGTGATAATATGTTGTATGTATCTTTTTTCTTTTTTATCTTTATCTTTTATTTTTTGTTTGTCTTTATTATTGTTAATCTTTTCTTTTTTTACTATGTTTATCTACTGAAAATAATAAATATTATTTGAAAAAAAACAAAACAAAAACACAGGAGCCTTCAGTGAGACATACTGGTTATGTGATAGCATGATTCCTTAATAATTTACAGCTTTTGCTGATCCTCCAGTTCTGAATATGTTTTATTTAATACGAAACTTGATACCACTTAAACCAATGAGTAGGAATCACTGTTTCAAAAAATAGCAGCCAACCTGAAAGGATTGCCTTTGCCTCTTTTGCTTCACATTGTTAGCCAGACATACACAAGACCCACCCAATGTTATTGCACATTTTATGTCTCCCGCCACTGCCCCTCCAAATCCTTGGCTTTCCTGTAATTTATTTTTTTAAAGTATTTTTTTATTAAAGATTTATTGGTTTACAAAAGTATGTGCAATGTCTCTTTTTTCAAGTTACATTTTCTACAGTTCAGTTTCATTTGTTGCAACATTAGTGTTACATTAGGAAGAAAAGGGGGGAAGAGGTGGAGGGAGCCATAGTGGGTGGGGTTGGGGTTGGGTGGCGATGTTTCTATTTTACTTAATGTATGTGTAGGGGTTTGTGTCAGTGTCGTTTGTGTAGGTTCTCTTTGCTATTTGCTTGTGTTCCTTTGGTGGTGAGAGAATTTGGGGTTGGCCTAGGGTGAGGTTGCTTGTTTGTGATTGGCTGTGGTGAACTTTGTTTTCATGAGTGAGTGGGGTGGGTGGGCGCTTTGAATTAAGTTACTCATATTGATACATATGCTTTTGGCGAATTCTTGTCATTGTCTTGTTGGGCTGTGTATGTGATGAAGGGGAGCCATACCGGGGTGAAGGCATCTTCTTCTGTTTGTCCCCGTGTCAGTTTCAGTTTATTGGTTATGTTTCCCATACTATTACCACTGGTCCATGCTTACTCCTGACAGTTCTCTCCAGTGTCTGGTTATGATGTTTCCGGTTGCTGAAAGTAGGTGGGTTATGAGTTCTTTGTGATGTAAGTGGGCATTATCGTCTTGGAAGATGTCTAGTAGAGCCAATTCTGGGGCGATTTTTAATACAGTGGTACATCGGGTTAAGAACTTAATTCATTCCGGAGGTCTGTTCTTAACCTGAAACTGTTCTTAACCTGAAGCACCACTTTAGCTAATGGGGCCTCCCACAGCTGCTGCGCCGCCCCCATGTGATTTCTGTTCTCATCCTGAAACAAAGTTCTTAATCCGAGGTACTATTTCTGGGTTAGGGGAGCCTGTAACCTGAAGCGTCTGTAACCCGAGGTACCACTGTACTTCCTTAGTTATTTTACATATTTCTTGTATGGCTGTTGTCCAGAATAGTTGGATTTGGGGGCATTCCCACCATTGAGCAGAGAAGGTCTGCAGGGGGCTTCTCCTGTTTGCTTGAACACCAATAGAACACTTTGTTCAATTGGAGGGTCATTCTTCATCTGTGTCTCCAATCACACCAAGGGTTCTGTCTGCATTCAGATGAACATGAGGAGATGTCCTCTACAGATATTTTCCATGGCCAGGGACTGAGTGCACAGAGCAACATAGGAGTGGATAGTGCATGCACACCCTTGCCCATGGATACAAAATGTGTGTGTCCAGACAGACACCTTATGGCAGATCCTGCCCTGCGTGAGGAGTCTCTAGAATGTACCCTTGTATTTAGAAAGCCATAAGCAGGCATAGGCAAATTCGGCCCTCCAGATGTTTTGGGACTACAACTCCCATCATCCCTGACCACTGGTCCTGTTAGCTAGGGATGATGGGAGTTGTAGTCCCAAAACATCTGGAGGGCCGAGTTTGCCTATGCCTGGCCATAACCTTCTGGTAACAATGGACAGTAGGCTCCCCTGTATAGCTGTCTCCCAGCTAAGGAGTTTTTGCAGGTGAGAATTAGACACACAGGAATATTTATGTACCAGGAACGACCTGCTGAGACAAAATCAAGTTCAATTACATCACTTCACTAGCAAGGTATGAATCCTGTTACAGAACAAAAACTTAAGGTGAGTAGAATAGCTGTTTATACTCTGTGACCTTGAACAAGGAACACTTGGGATACATTTTAAAATAGCAAACCTGGGCTTCCTGATGAAAGAATGGCTAGAATCAGAGATACAAACGTAACATCTGCTATAAGCAAGGTCAACAAGCTGTAGAGCAAATAAACTAAAATATTTGGCTCACTGCTGCACCAAATACATCACACAAACAAATACATTAGTTATCACTTACAATATGGGAATATAAATTTGTTGCAATTTTCAGAATGCTGTATTTTGTTTCAAAATCTGCCTTTCAAAATGGTAACTCTTTGTATGATGTTTGAAACAATTATTTTTGCTTTGAAGTAATTTTGATTGTTAGCTCTTTTATTGTATTAATCGGCAACTAATTTAGGGAATGAAACAAATCAATTATGTAATGTTTTGACTATATATCTAAAGAGCTAAAAGGCATGTCGCTAGTGTTAGTTTGAGGGTTGTTTGAAAACCCTCTGCTTGTGTGAAATAAATCTGGTAAGCCACAATTATTATGAGCCTTGTGTTATCCCATGCTATGATTTTTTTATATTCGCTGTGCAACAATGTACACTGGGTTTTGTTAGGTGTAGGAAATTCTCTTATTTATGTAAACCACTTAGAGGTTGTTGCCTTCTATTCAGTTGTTTATAAATTTTGTTAGAATAAATTTCAGTTGATTTCCACATTGAATTTGAGGCAATCAATAATTGTGCAGCCTAGATGTGCAAGAGAATTTGTGTCTAAGATACTATTTGTGACTAAGAATTAAGACTAATACACAATAATCCATTTAACTCCTCCTCTCCTCTGCTCTTCACTAACAGTAGCCATTCCATCTGGTTACAATAGAGGGACAGATTGAAACAGAGCCTGCTCCATGTACCATTTAAAATACTACTCTCAGGGTTTTTTCAGGGGGAACTCACTGGAACTCAGTTCCATCACCTCTTAGGTGGGCGCCATTGCCTTTCTAAGAGAACAAAGGAGGTGCTCGTGGTGAGTTTCAGCACCTGTTTATCTGGAAAAGAACATTCCCTACTTCATTTGGTTCCTCCTCTTCCTGAACTGTTCCCACTCAGGAAGGTCATTACTCGAACTCTGTGACTTTAATAAATGGTGACTGACAGCACAATCCTAGCCATGCCTACACACCAGAAGTAAATCCTTTTGAATCCAATGAGGCTTACGCCCAGGTATGTAGGATAGGATTGCAACCTGAGTTTGCTTGTTACAACCTCATCCCTTTCTCCTTTTCTGTCAAGTCTTTTATATTTAAAAACCTGCTGGCAGGTGCTGTCGATAGGGATCTTATAGAAGCTACCCTGGCCATGTTTCAATTAACAGTAATTTGGAAATATTTGGGGAAAGTAGCATACTAAATAGCTTTTAAAAGTAAACATGTATGGGGTCTATGAGAATTTGGAAGAGCCAAAAGATAAGACAGTGTTGACATTTATTTCATTTAAGAGCTCTCGGCTTCAGATAGCTATGGTTCTTTCCATAAGGATAAGAGCCAAAGCAGTTTCACCCTCAAGCTGTGGATACAAACAGAAAGGAGTTTCTTTCAGATTGAATCTAGTTCAGGAGGTGGGAAATTGTACATCAACATGACCCCTCTACTGCAATGTCAGTAGTCCCAGAGGGTTTTTGTTGTTGTTGTTGCTAGCACCATTGTCTATTTTGTGCTTAAAATGGCACTTAATGAATTACATCACCTAGTCAGTTAAAGCTTGCAGCTCTAGAAACAGCAAATGAATAATACAAAATGTGAAGTTCATTTTGGTTTTCAGAAACAGCTGTATTTGTGTATTTTTCATTACAGCGTTGGTGTGCTCCTTTCTGTACCACTGGTTATATTAGAATAAGTAATTAAAAACAGATCTGAGTGGGAAAATGTGATTGATAATAATAACAATATCTGTCTGGATGTATGATATGCAGATTTTATTTCCTAAATGAATTAATAATACATTATTTAGAGATGGATCAGAACTATTAAAAATGCATCTGAGGCAAATGAATAGATAGATACCAGGTAGTGAACACTATTAAAATAATTGCTTTAAGAGCCATGCATAAAAGTAACATTGGGACTGACAGATTTTATGCCACAATTGCTTTATACCAGTGCTAGCATGCCCAAAAGTGCAAGTAGATAAATAGGTACCGCTCCAGCCAGAAGGTAAACGGTGTTTCTGTGCACTGCTCTGGTTTCGGTGTTCTGTTGCACCAGAAGTGGCTTAGCCATGTTGGCCACATGACCCGGAAAAACTGTCTGCAGACAAATGCCGGCTCCTTCGGCCTGTAAAGTGAAATGAGCGCCGCAACCCCAGAGTCGTCTGCGACTAGACTTAACTGTCAGGGGTCCTTTACCTTTACCTTAGCAGCTGTAGTAATGGGACAGCATGAGTTGCTATTGTGAAAGCTGATAATATTCTATACGTTTACATGTTCATTTCAATAAATGAAACCACAGCTAGACTGTGGCTGCTTTTTGCCTTAATGGGGAAACCTTTGACTATTGGTGGACTCTGTGCCAGTAGCGGGTGGCATGGTGGCAGCACTCAGCTGGTCTCCAGTCAATCACAGTGCTGCTGCTTACCAAGATGTAGAAGAGGAGGGGCAAGGCAGTGGTGAGGGCAGCACCGTGCAAATGCACTGGCAGAGCCAAACCAGTACATTTGCACTGCGCCAATCTTTCAACCGCCTTGCCCCTCCCCCTCTGCCTTCTGGTAAACAAGAGTGGTGCAACCATATGGAGGTCAAGGGAGCACTGTCCTCTGCTGCTCTGCGCATGTGTTTAGACTCAAAGCTGATTCTCCTGCACATCTACAAAGTGTGCTGTTTTAGTTGCACCCTGAATCATTGATGTGCTACTACATAAATGCATTTGAAGTCTTCTGATACAAAAATATTCATTCCTGAAATTTCTACTCCGTCAACATATCTGCAGTGACAGGCTGAGTTCCATGCTGAGATGAACAGCACACCATTAAAGTCCTATCAGCTGTGAAGTCAACAGAGAGTTAGTTGTGAGCTTGGATTGCACATCAGTTTCAGCAGTTCTGATCTACCTGTGAAATGAAGTCCTCAGGGAATGATTCTGTGAATTTCCTGTATCTTTTGAGAAATCAGTGTCTGTTCAGCAATGAAACCATTTGCCTGAGTAGACTTTTTTCCTGCAACAATATACTGTTCTGTTTTACTCACTTAGGCAGCAGTTCTGTGCACACTTATGTGGCAGTGAACTCATGGGACTTACCTCTGGAAGATCACATTCTTTTAACTGGAGATACTTGATACTGAATTTGGGGCTACTTGCATACAGAACATGTGTTCTGCCATTGAGTTATAGCCCCTATCCTTTTGGGACCCCCCCCTCTTTCTCTGTTAAAGGTAAAGGGACCCTTGACTGTTAGGTCCAGTCATGGATGACTCTGGGGTTGCAGCGCTCATCTCGCTTTATTGGCCGAGGGAGCCAGCGTACAGCTTCCGGGTCTGTGGCCAGCATGACTAAGTGAACCAGAGCAACGCACGGAAACGCCATTTACCTTCCTGCCGGAGTGGTACCTATTTATCTCCTTGTACTTTGATGTGCTTTCAAACTGCTAGTTAGTCTTATGTAGTCTCTTGAAGTATAGCTCTAATTGTGAACACACACATATATATTCATTTGATACCGCTGCCTATATAATGCCAAGCCATTCATCTCTCTATCCTGATTGGCAGACGTTTTTGAGGTTCCCAGGCAAAAATGTTTCTCTGTATAACTAGGCCGTTAGCTGATTAACATTCTATGGCTTTTTAATATTTGTGGGAAGAGGGTTATTGGTTTATTTTCATTCTTGTTTTATTATGTACTGCATGTTCACATTTTGATTTTTGTGAACCGCCCTGTAATCTTTGGATAAAGGGCAGTATACAAATTAAATCAATCAATCAATCAATCGATTAATAATAATAATAATAATAATAATAATTTGCACCCCTGCTAACGAGCCCTTTTAACTGGCTTAAACTTGGACTTGTACCTAGGGTTTTTTGTATGCAAAGCATGAACTCTACAATTAAGGTATAGCTTCTTTCATTGCGACCCAGCTGATTCATCTACACAAGGAATGATCTGAAAGTCCCTGTGGCATGTAAGCATACTTGGAATGATGGATTAATCATTCTGGTCTCATCAGAGAACATTCCACTGATTACCATGGATCCTGAATGCAGTTGCAGATCAATGATTTCCTAACACAAGAATGAAATGATGGGGGGGGGGAGGGGAATGAAATAAAAATATGTGTTGAGGAGTCTGAGAGCTAAGAGTATATACTGTACAGCACATCTTCCTAAAGATCACACTCCTGACATGGGATCTACAATGCAGGAACCAGCAACAAACATCCCTGACAGATGGCAGCCCAGTCTCTCCTTAAATAATAATAAGCAGTTGATTAGGATCCTTTCTAAGATATGTGACACTTGGTACTTGAAATCTCCACAATGGGGCATAATATAACTAGCCTTTAAAGTAGAAGAGGAATAAAACTACAGCATTTGAATGTATTCTTATGAAGCTATGGTGGTAAATGCCAGAATATAGCTGGCTTGTTGCCTGTAAAACATAAGCAGAAAGCTGGTCATTTTTGATAAGTTGTTGTGTCAGTCTATTCACATGGGACAGATGGCCTCCGGCAGATTCCAAGGCCAAGTTATATAACCATGCATCTATAAAGAAAGTAACTGTTCTCTTTGAGGAATGGTCCACGTGGGAAACCTCCAGCGGCAAGAGGGAAGTTGGCTGGAGAATAAGAAATGAGTGTGTAGCACTCAGCTGCCTCAATGGCAGTTAGATGCTCAAGGCTATATGTTAGTACAACAGCAGCCTATTGCATATGAAGTGATATCGGAAGTCATTGTGTTTTCTGGGAATTCAGTTAAGCGCAGCAACCTTGGAAATAATGTCTCTGGCCACAGCCCAACTACTCAGAATGAAATTCTCTGCATATATAAACCACGGGTATATAGCAAGGGTTTAGCTGCCTATTCAGATCACTGATCAGGGATGCTGTGCTTTGCAGACTGAATGAGTGTGGGGCTTACTTCTGAGCAAACATGCATAGGATCATGGCTCTGTACAAAACGGCCATAACCGTTTGAACGGGCAGAATGATGTCGTCTCAGGTAGCAGGTGCTGGGGTGCTATCCACCTTGAGCCCCGCCCCAAACCATTCCTTCCCATCGATGGACAAAGCAGTGTGTGTCCCATGGCATTACCTGCAGCCCTAAACTAGCCTGCTGCCATCAGGTACAGGGGAGGACACTCTTTTCACTAGGGCTGAAGAAAGAATCAGCTGTCGATCCAGTCAACTTCTCTACAGGAAACTGCCTTTGGCAGCTGAAAGTCTTAGACTGCCAGCCCTGCGTACAAACTGTGTTAGGAGACCCCAATCTGTATTAGGGGTGGGCATGCTGCTGGACTCTCCACTTTAGTGAGTCTATTGCTTTAATGATAGAAAACAGCATAGAAAGAATCCTATTCATATTAATTGCAGTTGAGGGGGAATGGTCCTTCAGTTCAGGACCATGGTGCTGTTGGGGGAAAAGGCTCACTTACACAATAAGGTACTATACATTTATTTATTTATTTATTTATTTGCAACTCACCTTGTGGGCATTTGCGTATGTTTTCATCCTATATATGCCTCCTCAAAAATAAGTCTCATTGAGCAGGTGTGGACTAGGACCTGACTCAACCATGAAGCTTATTGGGCAACCTGTCAGTCTCAGCCTAAACTGTGGTGGTGCAGTGGCTAGAGTTCTAGACTAGGAACTGGGAGACCAGGGTTCACATCCCCACTGGGACATGAAGGCTGCTGGGTGACCTTGGGCCAATTACTCTCCCTCAGCCAAACCTACCTCACAGGCAGTGTTTGAAACTCCTATCATTCTAGATGCATTTTGCGACAGGGAATTTCATTAGCGCAAGCAGTTTCTGAGCTCTGGGTGCAGTACTGTGCCATTAGAACTGAAGGAAAGGAGGGCTTTTTTCTGCCTGCCAACTTCCAGCCACTTTCTGAAGACTGGAGAAGAGATCCTCTTAAGAATATTAGGGGGGTGGGCAGGGGATGCATGGCTTTGTTTTTTGCAGTCTTGAGATGAGGACTAGACCATGTGAAAAATGGACTTAAGATTTTAGCTGCAGGTCATTCATTTTCAGCTTTGTATTCTTGTTATTAAAAAAGCACGCCTAGATGTTCCACTGTTAATAATAATAATAATAATAATGTTTATTAATACCCCGCCCTCCCCAGCCAAGGCCGGGCTCAGAGCGGCTTACAAGCAATAATAAAAACAAGTTGAATGATTACAACTTAAAAACAAAATTAAAATACAAGATTAAAATATTGAAACATTAAAATATTAAAACGTAGTCTCCAAAATGTTGCGCCCATAACCTAGGTTTAAGGTGCCGTTTAGCTCCTAGCTTTCATATCTGAGTTTCCAACACGGCTGTTATAGTTATATCTTGTTTTTCTATATAGTTTTGTTGGGGAGGGGGAGAACCTCATTTAGCTATGTATTTTTATTGTTTTTTTTATTGATTAAGGGGGGACAGCTGCCTCTCCCTTGGGCAAGTCTATGTCCACACATCCTTCCACTGAGTGCAAAGCGTCCGGCTGCCGGTCTACCCAGAGCTCCCGGCGGCGCCAGCCCGGCCTCCCGCCCGCCATGGGGCGCCCTGTTTCTCCCTGCTTCTCGGCGCGCATGCCCGAATAGGACGCGTCTCCGCCTCGCTTTCGGAAGTGGGAGGCGGCAGTGCGCCGGGATGATGGGCGCCAGGGTGACCCGCGTGTTCAGCAAGTTCAACCTGGAGAGCCGAGCCCACCGGGAAATCGCCAAAGCCAAGCCCGCGCCAGCCCCGCGGCACCCGCAGCCTGCAGACCGTGAGTTAGCCAAGGCGCGGCGCGCACAGCCGCTCCGCTTAAGCAAGGGGGCTGGGTGCCTGAGCCGCCCTGTGGCGCCTTTGCTCGGCTGCTCGGAACATTTGCAGCAAAAGGGAATCCTTTTCTGTGCTGGGGGCCTTTCTTGCAAGGGGCGCAGACGCAGCGCCCAAGGAGGGGCCCTGGTGACATTGGGAGCGCCGTCTCTCGCGCTCTGGACGTTTGGAAGTGGCTTGCGCGCTGTATTCCCGCGGCCTACCGGCCTGATTTGCAAGCTGGGAGCTGTAGTCTCCCTGGACTGGTGGAGGAAACCAGCAGAATTTTTAAAAAATGTTTGCCAGCCTACAATTCCCATCAGCCCCAGCCGCCACGGCCAGCGATCGGGGAGTGATGGGAGCTGTAGTGCATGAACGTGTTCCCTGCCCAGGCAGTAAGCAAGGCGACTGGGAACGCCAATGTAGACAGCTGTCAAGTGTTTTGCTGGGTTTCTTAACCATCTGTTATTCGAAGCTTTACCCACTCCCTCCTGATTTCTGTTCATCATGAACTTAAATTAAAACAACGGGGGTGCAGATCAAATATTTGCCGGTTTTGCGATGAATCCTGTTAAGATAGGGAAGGAAGGAATTTCTGGTCCGCTATCAGTAATTTATTTTATGCCATTTTTAACACAGCGAACTCTTAGTGTCTATGAGAGTATCTGTGGGTACTAGCTTACTTAGCCAGGATGCATGCCCTCTTCCTGAGAGCCCCTTAAAACAGTAAATTGTGATTGCAGAGGATGCCTCCCTATTTGCCAGTGTGGGGTAGTGGATAGAGTGTCAGACTGATGAAATCCAGGTTCATATCCCCACCTAGCATGAATATATGGTTCTTCAGATGCTGTGTGGCCAATGTCCAGGGATTATTGGAGTTGTAGTCTTGACAATCACATGTTCCTCACCCTTACTGTAAGCAATAGAACACTGGCCTGGATGAACTGTTAATAATCTTGCGCATTAGTGAGAAAACGGGGGAGAGAGAAATGGTAGCTTCAAAGCTAGTGCCAAAGCATTTTTCCTGAAGTGTACAGGAATATATACATGTGTGTGTTGTGAAAGTAGGTGTGTATTAATTCAGGCGTATCCTTACATGCATTATGAACTACTCTCCTGAGGGTTGTAATATTTTGCTTAAGCTGGGGTGGAGGGGAATTGAAATATATAACTTTAGAATGTGTTCTGTAATCTCTCCTTAGACTCCTTAGACACCGACAGATTCCAAGAAGAGATTAAGAAGAAAGATGACCACCTTCACACATTATTAAAGGAAGTCTATGTTGAGTCCAAAGATCCAGTTATGCATGTGAGTCAGGTTATCTTGGAATATGCAGGTGCCAGTTAAGCACTTTAACACACCAGTGACAAGCATAGTCATAGTTTTTGTCCATGTAAAGTTAGGTCTCATTTTGCTCTCTTGGATTGTGTGTGTACATATTTTAATCTCATTATCAATGCAGACAAATTATAATTATTATATAAATGCAGGAATCACATTTGCATCTGTCTAGATCAGGGGTCAGCAAGGTTTATCTTGCCTGGGCTGGATCAGTCCCATGGAGATTTCTCCATGGGCAGGATCGTGTGCCCGCCCGTGATTTTCAGTGTCTGCGCATGCGCAGACATGATTTTCGGCGCTGTGGAAGCGAGTCCCCGCACCGCGCTGCGCCAGTTTAGCGCAGCACACAAATGGGCAGCTCGGTTTGGGGGTAGCTCGTGCACCGGTCGAATGACCTCCGCAGGTGGCTTCCGGCCCATGGGCCTTAGGTTGCTGACCTCTGATCTAGATATATTCCACGGGCCTCCCGAATAGCTCCCTATTTTACTTAATTTGCTATTACTTGTGTTTTACAGTTCCCTTCACCATTCATTTTGGTGTTCCTTAAAAAAAAAATTCTTATATGCTAAGCCCAGGTATAAACCAGATATTTTTTAATATTCTCCAGTGTATTTTAGGATAGAAAGATAGAGCAGAGTCCTGTGTGATTTCCATGGGAAAAAGGTACTCTGGTTCGGGATTTTTCTGGTTTGCAATGATACACTTAATGATACAATACCAATTGAGTTTAATGGGCCTTATTTTTGATTTAATATGCATAAGATGGCACTGTCAATATGCCATAGTTCCTAGATGAATCTATCTGAGATTTCTCAGGCTGCAATCCCAAACATACTTAATAGGAAGGCCTTAATTGCAAGTGAGCATGTTTAGGTAATGGGTGAGTATCACAATCCTGTACATGTTTATTCAGTGGCAAGTCATTCTGTATTCAGTTGGGTTTACTGACCCAAGTGTGTATTGGTTGGAAGGCTGGGGCTTGCATGTGAAATGAGAAATTGCGTGGAGAAAGGAATCCCATGCTTTTAGGCTTATTTTAATACTGTAGTGTGCTTAGTGGGAATAATATTTTTTCAGGATCTGTAGTGAAGATAGGGAAAGAGTGACCTCCAAAGTTGGTGGGCTCCAGCTCCATAAATCCAAGCCAGCATGGGCAATGGTCAGGGATTATGATAACTGTGGTCCCTCCAGATGTTATTGGGCCACAGGTTGGTTAGCCACCCCTGGTTGAGACTGACAGGCAACCACTCTGCAGGGTTTCAGGCAGAACTCATTCGCAGTCTCTGCCATTCTACCTGGGATAATCAGTAAAAACCATATCCTCTGTCACAGCATTTTTTCATAACAGTGTAGTGGGGTAGGAGAGCTGAAAATAATGCAAATATATTTCACATCTGGCAACCAATGCACCCCTTGGGTTTCAGATAGTACATGGGTAGACGAGTCTAAAAAGGTCAGGACACAAATTTTCATGGCCCTCATTTACCAGGAGTAATGTTATTTAGCATTAACTCTGGAAGTATATCCTCGATTCTGACCAAACTAAGCCTCCTAGAGCAAAACGTCTCCTATGAGCTAACAGAATCCTGAGCAGCCATTGAAAGCTATTAAAATCTGAAGAAAACTCCTTTCTGCCTGGCCCATGAAGGTCATCAAATC
This sequence comes from Podarcis gaigeae, assembly GCF_964106915.1. Classification (NCBI taxonomy): domain Eukaryota; kingdom Metazoa; phylum Chordata; class Lepidosauria; order Squamata; family Lacertidae; genus Podarcis; species Podarcis gaigeae. Next base: position 45,645,597 of record NC_139680.1, on the reverse strand, counting down.
AGGCACCAGGCAAGCCAAATAGAGAAGGTTAATTCCTCAATTAAGTCCCGCTTTCAGAAAAGAAATGGGTTTAGAATGTTTTAGTTACATTCTGTTGAAAGGGGGGGGGTGTTAAAAGGCAGGGGTAGGCCACATGGGGCCTTCCAGACATGGACTGCAGCTCTCATTAACCCTTGCCAGTGGCCAGGGATGATGGGAGTTGTAGTCCAAAGTTCCCATGTTGCCTACCCCTACCTTAACGGATGGAGCACGTGTAGCTTGTACACTAAAACCTAACTATTTTTTATATAATTTCCCCCACTCTAGGTGAAAAACAAAGGAGAAAGCCTTCCTTCTAAGCGAGAGGAACGCAGACTTACAAAAGTAGGCAATCTTGGTCCCCTGGATATTCAGTCTGTTCCTAGAGGCAAAGTCGCCATAGTTGAAGTCTTGACCCTTCTCCATAATCATCTCCACTCTCCGGAAACCTGGACTGCAGAGAAAATAGCAAAGGAATACTCATTAGAATTGAAGGATGTGACTGATCTCTTAGAATTCTTCATCCCATTTGCGGTGGAGATCTTTCCTCCTCAAGACAAAAAGCAGCTAAAGCCTAGATAAAAATGTCTGCCAAATCTTGACTGACCAAGCTGGTGTCTTCTTAATACTTCACATCTGATTCCCTCTCCACACATACACGCACACAACACCTATAAACTGTGTCTTATTTAAACGGTAACTGCCTTCTCTCTCACTGTTGCATTCATGAACCATCCAGGGCATGCTGTTGTGAAGTAGGAGGCAAAATATCAACAAAATCTGCAAATACACCCTAAGAATTCAAAAATTGGAAAATGTTGGCTGCGTGGGAGGTCATCTTTTCTGAAGCAGTTGTCTGTTATGCAGACCCCAGACAACAAAAATGCATTTTAGTCTGAGCTCTGCAGAATGTCTTGCCCTCATCGCATTCTGTAAATAGTTATAATTAAAGCAAAGCAGAGTTACAATGTGTTTATCTTCTGAGAAATGAGTGTGTGTCTAGTTCCTGTGTCTGGTCAAAAGGGGAGGGGCAAAAGAGCAAATGGGGGAAATTGAGTTAGGGTAGGCATTCTTTTAATTTTGGCTTAATTACGGAAGTTAGAAACAAATGGTTTTGGAACCAAAAACAATTTTGCTATGTGTTACTGGCTTACTGGCTGTAATTCTTTGTATGGAAGCCCTTGATAGCTGCTGCTGCCTTTTTGTCTTTGAATTCATGCCTTTTTATTATTGGCCACACACCCATGAAGAGCTGTATTGTCTGAACTTCTGTATTTTGTTCTAAGCTGTACTGGAAATCTATATTGATTCAGATGGAATTGCATTAGTTCCTGTTTTGTTGCCTGGCTGTTTCCTTTGTTTGGCTGTGCGTTACTATGTATATTTAATATGCACCAGAAAATTGACCCTAAAATGACCAGCAGCCTTCCCTATGAATAATTTCCCTTTAGATGCTAAAAAATGACATGCCCCCTGGACCTTTTCACAATTGCCTTATAAAAAAAAATAAAAGGAATACCAACAGATGCATCTTGAGAAGGCCCCTCTTCTGCAAAAGTATTAAAGGTAGAGGAAGCCTATGTTCTATATGGCGTTTACTTGTAAGTAAACATCATGGTTCCCAGCCTGGGTATTTTCATTGGTTTTACCTCTCCTTTATGAATGTGTCTCAACGATGCAGTGGTACCTCGGGTTAAGTACTTAATTCGTTCCGGAGGTCTGTTCTTAACTTGAAACTGTTCTTAACCAGAAGCACTACTTTAGCTAATGGGGCCTCCCGCTGCCGCCGTGCGATTTCTGTTCTCATCCTGAAGCAAAGTTCTTAACCCGAGGTACTATTTCTGGGTTAGTGGAGTCTGTAACCTGAAGCGTATGTAACCTGAAGCGTATGTAACCCGAGGTTCCACTGTACCACTCTCATTGAGAATTTCCAGGCTGTTGAAGAGGAAAGGAGATTTATGCTTCAGAGGAGACAGGAGTAAAGGCAACTATAAAATGGGACGGGGAAAGGAATGGGTGTTAGAGTGGAACAGCAGCTGTTGCAATATGGTAAGAACTGAAGAGGTAGGTTAAAAGACAGTGAAATAGGCAAGGGGAGAAAGAAGCCCAGAATCCTACTGGCCAACGGCAGGGTATTTTGAAATGTGACCGTTAGCCTATAAGAAGAGTGGGGAACCCACTGTTCTTTAGAAGAAGCTGGCCCAGCTAATGGTAAGGTATGATGGAAGTTGTGGTCCAGTAACATCTGGAAGCGCTACCAAGTTTGGGCTCCCTGGAGTTTGGGCTGAGGGAGTTTCTCAAGAAGGTGGGCTTGCACGGGTAATGTTAAAGCCCTCAGGTTATGTGGGAGAGTCCCAACACAGCTCCTTCACACAGTTTGGTTACACTGTGGGCTTCTCCCACATGACTTTTGTGACATGGGCAAGAAGCAAAGGCTACAGCAACTTGAAGCGTCACAAAGGTTTAGTTTAGAAGAAGCCCTAAGATGGCTGCCTCCAGGCAGCAGATATTGGCTGACAAAATTCACAAGGCTGGAATTATTTATTTTCTATTGGGAGATGGGGGTATTGCTTCTTGGATTTTCTGACTCATAGCAAAACGTCTACAACCATCACTATACGGAGCAGGCTGTTTTTCACTGCCAAAATAGTTTTTTGCCTCTCTTTGGAAACGAAAAACGTTCAGCACCTTATAGATCCAGCTCTAAAATTAGCGTCTCCAAAGAGACTGTTGGCTTTGAGGTGAGATCTGAAATTTGCAGAGCTAAACAATGTGAGAAAGAAAGCAGTCCTGTTTTTTCTCCCCTTGGTAGAGAGGAAAAGAGACTCCAGAAGCTGCAGCGAGCTGCAAATTGTGTTGGCGATAGCTGGACACCTTCCCTGTGAACTGCTTCTATAATTGGCATTGTGAGAAAGAAAGCGGTAGCAGCTGGAATCTGCTCACACATAATGCAGGCCACACTCCACAGAAGATAAAGAGCTGCTTTTTTAAAAACAAAGGTTTGATGCCAGGGCTCTGATCCAATACACGTTTACCTGGGAGTAAAACCCATGGAATATAATGCTGTGTTGCTTCTGAGTGTGCCATAGGTGTCTGAACTGAAGTGAAAGCCAAGCCTGTGAAACGGAATTAATATTACTCAAGCCATACATAGCTCTTCCTAAAAAATAAGGTGATTGCACAGGAAGCTGTCTTATATGGAGTCATACTTTGGTCCATTTAGCACAATATTGTCTATAGTGATGGGCAGCAGTTCTTCAGGGTTTCAGGAAAATGTCTCTCCCAGCTGTACCTGGAGATACCAGGAACTGAGCCTGGGATTTTCTGCATGGAAACCAGGTTCTATCCCACCAAGCCACGCCACCATCCCTTAATATCAAATTAATCACACAAAGAATTGTGTTACAGGAGAGAGGACTAATTTGCCCTTCAGCAGAGGCCTAGCGAGATTGTGCAGTTTGTTTGTTTGTTTAAGAAGGTTGGGTAGCAATTGAACACCTCTTAATTCCCAAGCCCCATGAAGTCTATAGATAGAATAACCACAGTATTGCTGAAATGAAATCTGTGGTTGTATTTACATACAGTGTTTGCTGCCTATGAGGTCTGAAACTGAATACACTTTTCTCAGGATGAATGTTAACACCATGTTTCAGACTTGGGTTATGTAGATAATGCATTCTGCTAATGCATTCAAGGACAGCTGCATTTTTTGAAAGTCAAGAAAGTGAAGATCTATGATGATGGAAGGCAAAAGCTACAGTCCCTTTTGTCTCCATGCTAATCTCCTTTCCGTAGCTGAATGGGCCAAATGCTTGTTGGGGGTCCACATGCAAGCTGTCCTTACATTTATCTGAGGAAGCAATAATGTGTGAGCAATCAAGTTCTGCCACAAAATATATCTTGACTGATGTAGCTTTGGCACCATTCCCCTTGCCTCTGACTGGAGGGGGACGAAAGGAGAACAGTCTATTCTGACAGGGATCCATCTGGAATTCATTTATTTATTAAATTTACACCCAATCCTTCCCAAAGGAGCCCAAAGCATCTGGAGTACTTTCCATTTCCAGATTTTGGATAAATGAGCACAATATTCAAGTATCTTAAAAATTGGTGTGGGCTACTTGTTATGGGTCAGGCATAGGCAAACTCGGCCCTCCAAATGTTTTGGGACTACAACTCCCATCATCCCTAGCTAACAGGACCAGTGGTCAGGGATGATGGGAGTTGTAGTCCCAAAACATCTGGAGGGCTGAGTCTGCCTATGTCTGTTATAGGTCATAGGGGGAAAACTATAAGCAAAATGAAAATAGATGCTAGCCCTGTTCCACAAGAGTTCACTGAGTAAGTTATATCAGTCCCTATGCTTCGTATTTAAGCAAAGGAACATAATTGGCTTGGTTTCCTTTTTTCTTGTTCAATGCTCTAGCACGAAGTGGAAAAACTGCAGCCCTCAGATTAATACCATGCTGTTAAGAGGCAGCTGGAGGGGGGGTGAGTTGGGAAACTGGGGAAAGCTCTGATCCTCCAGGAGACCTGACTGGTCCCCTTTTCTCTGGCACGGGAAGCCATGTGGGTGTTGTGAGCGCTGGAGAGAGACACACACTGATTCAGGTGCGTTAAGAAAGGAGGATCCTTCTGTGATTTCCAAAAGCCCTTTCACATTTAATACTTAATATATTTTTTTCTGAAATGACACCTAACCAAATCCAAACTTGTGCTTGCATCAGAGTTTTTTGAAATGGCTTTCAATTGCCTAACTTTAATGCTGTTTTTTAAACATACAGATACAATATCAATGGCAAGTTTGCATGCTAGTATGGTGATGATTTTGCCCTTAATCAAGCAACGCAGACAGGACAATTACTACTACTACTACTACTACTACGACTACCCAGCCACTCATAGACCACAGAAGCATGATGTCCACGCCATCCTACCATGTGGCTGATTGCTAGGAACATGCTGGGGATAGTGTGCATTTGGGAGCATGGGGAACACAAGACTATAGGATATTACCAATGGACCTGTCTGTCTCTGAAGTACTGAAAAGTAGCAGAGAGAGAGGGGCTATCCAAAAACCTTCTGAGGTAGGATAGGGATGAAATCCTGTCATCCAAGTAGATTGTTGCCATCCATCAGATTTCATAACCCACAGTATTACATAGAGAAGCTTTCCCAAACCAAAGCTCTTCTCAGCAGGTTGCTTTTGGAAGCATGTGTTCATGTTAAAAGCAATTCAGTGTCACATTTTGTGGGGCGAGGAAAAGCTGCACAAAGGAAAACAGCACACATAGGTGTATTTTGTTGCATCTTGACACCAGCAGTTAAGTTCAAATCTGCCTAGATGCTGCATTTTTTCAAATAAAAGACAACAGCTGAAATTAAATCACAGCTATAGGAAACCCAGAGGTCACAACTATCAGAAACACTGCTCAGTCCTCCTTCGGGCTTCTGAAGCTTTGCCCACATACTTTTGAACCTAGTTTACATCTTTAAGGGCTAGAAAATTGCTCTATTTTAAATAGACACTGAAGATGCTAAATTCTGGAGCCAACAGCACCTGAATACTGCTCTGGCGATGTGTTAAGAAGTAGTGGAAAAATATATGAGAAATAGGACGTACTGCTCCATTCTGCAAGTATTTATGTGACATTAGAGTGACTAATTGATGTAGGACTTTCCTTAACTGAAGAAAATGACACTTAAATAAACCAGTGCAGCTGAGTTCTCTGTTCACCACCACTATCCATGCAGGGATCCATGCTAGTGTGCTGGCTGAAGCTGGTTTGCAATCTATTTCTGTTTATGTGCAGCTTGCACTATAGATCAGCCCTAACAACGGGGGGTGGGGGTCACCCTGTGCTATCAAAGCAGAAAGGAAAAGAAAGCAGTTTTACAACAAATAGATACATCACTCTTTGTCAAAAATATGTTGGTAGCTTTTATATGCAGTGTTGTACAATACATACATTATAGGAGATAACAAAACATTTGCTAGTTGCATTAAAAAAGCAAGTATTAACTCCCTGTTTTTGAGAATCAAAGATAATGCATTTCCTCTTTTGAAATGTTACTTATCATACCACTATTATAAGCCATTATTTCCATGGAGACAATAAGTCCCCAACAGTCTACCATGCTCCAAAACAAACAGAATGGTATTTATCTTGCTTTGCAGTTGTACAAGTGTGTGCCATCTGCCAGGTTTTTAAATACTATTTTATAGACGTTTTATGGGTTGCGAACAAAGGTAGGAAGGTTGATTTATTGTGCAGCTCAAGTTTGGATGAAAATAATGTACAGTACGTGAGTAGGAAGTTCATTGAAAGGTAATAAATAAGAACAAAGCACATGACAGTGCCTTAAGAGAGTGGATAATGGTTCTTGCTTGCTTCAAAGGGATTGTTGTATGTTTATTCTGCTCATTTTTACAATGAAAATTGAGGAATCGGCATGCAAACCTTTCCTCTTCTACCTTCTCTTTTGCTGCACGTGTTATCTATCTAATTGGTGCACACATGCTGCTAGCTCAGAAACTGGTTCAAATCACCCACCAGTGAAGATCAGAAGCATCTTGAAGCTCCTCCTGTTCAAACTGCATCAGGGCAATATGTGCCTGGATCAGCAGTTCAGCCAAAGTGAAAAGAGGAAGGCAAGGAGGTGATTTTAGAATCTCACCCTATCTTGAGATGAGCAGTGGCTGTTGGTAGGGTGGAGGGCACAGAGACCATTTTGATGCTGTCAAATGAAGGTCTGCTTATTGGAAGTAAAAGGTAAAGGTACCCCTGCCCGTACGGGCCAGTCTAGGGTTGTGCGCTCATCTCACTCTAGAGGCTGGGAGCCAGCGCTGTCCGCAGACACTGCCGGGTCACGTGGCCAGCGTGACGAAGCTGCTCTGGCGAACCGGCACCAGAGCAGCACACGGAAATGCCGTTTACCTTCCCGCTATAAAGCGGTACCTATTTATCTACTTTCACTTAAGGGTGCTTTCGAACTGCTAGGTGGGCAGGAGCTGGGACCGAACGACGGGAGCTCACCCCGCCGCGGGGATTTGAACCGCCGACCATGCGATCGGCAAGTCCTAGGCGCTGAGGTTTTACCCACAGCACCACCCATGTCCCTGCTTATTGGAAGTACATGGGGGCAAAAACTTTAATTACACAATTTCTGATACTGCACTAGTGACAGGATTTATATCATCTTTCAAGATGATCAAAATTGCGGACTCCACATAAATACTTCTTTAACATTCAAAACCCCAAATTTCTGGAATACAATTGCGATGAGAGGCAAAGGATAAATTTATACCTCTGTAACAGGTAGTCACTGAATGAAGAAAACCAGACAAAACATTTGTGTCAATTCCTGAAAATTCTGTGTTCTTAAGGATTGGTTCACAAATACATGTTCATCACTTGATGACCAGCAGTGACTTGCATGCATAAACAAGCCCTTATAGAAGAAACGCCCAAGAATAGGTTTTTCATTTCATTTCACACGAACTTCAACACAATATGTTTCAACCAAGTGTGTTTACATACATAAAAATAGATTTCCTGAAGGTGTGAACTGGGTGGTGTTTTTATGAAGGGCAAGATAAAAATCCCCAAATAAAGGAATAAAATAAATAAATAAAAAGTTATTTATTTATATAACCAAGTGGCTACAATGTAACGTTTTTCTTTGCTTTTGACACAAGATTCCAATGATATCTAAAAGCCCACCTAGCTAGAAGACTGCAATCTGATCCTCATTCATTCATTTTGTGCCATTAGCTGGCTCAGTGCTCAACTAAGCACCGTTCAATGTGTCCTTGGTAGGACAGCCTACATTAGGAGTTCATGCTTTTTGGCAAATGTTTCTGCATTCTTTTTCAATGGATGGCACAGACTTGCATACATTTCCATCTTAATAGTTTAAACAGAGGAGTCTGCCTTTGAGGCACTATTGTGATAATTAATTCACAATGCAACTAAGGATGCTGAGTTGCTCTGCCTATAAATACATATGCTTATTTAATGGATTCAGTCACTGCTGCCAGGTAATCTAGTCCTCCTTTCTACATTCCCAGGGTTGAATGCAGCTAAGTGTTTTGACTGTTGGAATGGATTTTAATGCATGTGATATCTTCTCCATGACCTTAGTGTTAATGCAAGCTATTTTAGCACATTATTATAAACATGCTACTATTTATAGTTAAAGTAAAACACATATTCTTGTAGAATCTCTCATTTAATCAAAATGGTATAAATGATTCACTCTCACAGTTAGTCATCCCTTTGACAAAGCTAAGAAAAACTGAAGGAGGATAGCATTCACTAAAATCTTAAGTAAATTTGCCAAAATCTACACTTCCCACCTTTGTTGCCAAACGTCCTGATTTTCCTGGACATAGAGTGGTTTCCGCCCAGGCGCTATTTCCAACAGCCGAATCCTGGCTATGTCCGTGAAATTCTGGACGTATAGCAACCCTAGTGGTGACAAGATATTACGGTAAGTTATATTCACTACTTACAAATTAAAAATGAGCAAATAAGTTGGTTCAGTTGGTATCCACCAAAGAGGTCAAATAAGGACTTGCCTCCATGCTTCTAAGATATCAGAGCTTCACTAATATAAGAGGTGGAAAGTGGAGGTCCTTGAAAAGTTGGGTCTCATGCCTAGGAGCACATCCTGCTCCTTTTCAACATGCCACAGATTTATGGGATATACACACGCCCAGCCTGTTCCAATCTGAATCAAAGTGAACATCCAGCATGCTATGTGGGAATGCATCATAAAGTTCCAAATCTCTCTTGTGGGGTGGGGTGGGGGTTGAGATCAAAGCTTTATATTATAGCAAGCTCTGTACAAAATTATCATTTCGAATCCCTGTCTATTTAGAAGGTTCTTTATGAAAGATGCTGCTTCTCTTAAATAAGAAGCGTACTTTTGTGGGATGGGACAAGAAAGGCAGCTGCCTTGGGTGCAGAGAATGCTGTCTTTGAACTCTAACTGGCAAGGCTTTGTTGTTCAGAGCTGTGCCTACTCTACATTCACTGTTATCACTCAGGAAATAGGTACCAGCATATGCTGTCCCTTGTTACCATGGTTTCCATGCAGACACAGTGCTGCTCAGAAAGGAAACAATTAAGCTTAATTTTATATTCACTACTTAAAACACTTTAGGCTTCACAATCTCCCCCATCTCTCCCCCCACCCTGCAACCATCCATCCACACAGGATTGCAGTCTCTGTTACATATAGAAACATTGCCATGACTTGCTTGAATTTTCTACTTTTTCAAACAACAACACAAACTTAATTCCCTCCCTTCTTCTCCCGCAATCCTGAATGCAAAAAATAAATGCTGTCACAAAGATTCCTTTATGAAGGATGGCTGAGTATTAGGAGCTGAAGCTTTAGAAAATTACAGGTTTTGACTCCCTCTGAAAGCTGATGGGATGCATATTTCAGAGTGAGAGCTCAACAATATCTCCTAATCAGCAATAGGCTGCAATTGGCTCACAGGCGAGACAAAATTGCACGAAACTTCCATTAGCTCCAGGTCAAAACTGTAGCAAATTTACATTTAAAAGGCCGGTTTCCATTTCAGTTAGTAACAAAGCTATCCAGTATTCACACTAGCTGGTGCAGTGCAGTGTTTGCACCCTTCACAACAATTGTTGTCAGTGCTGAGATAATGCTGGTGCTTAGGACCAAGATAACCGGTAACAGGTTACACCTCTTCTAAGCATATTGCAGATGCTTAGAATGATTCCCAAAGTAGTAAATTGTAAAGCATTATGGTTGCAATCCAAAGAATCAATATGCAGGCATGGGGTATGGCTGACACAGCCCCTAGAAATATCAGGTAGCTTGGACTGTTTCACAAAGCCCCATATCATACAAAACCATCTTCACACTGCTCCCCCCCCCCCCACTCCCACCCAATTTGGTAGAATGTGGACTGTGGAAATAATGCACACAGCTTTTCCATTGAAAGAATCCAATACAAATTTGCAAGGGAAACATCCCTATATCTTGGTCCTTGCCCTAAAAGCAGTGAGGAAACCCTTGAATACAAGAGAACTGCATGCACACACGTGAAATCATGAAAAACCACAATGTGAAGAAATGCACAATAAAAAGCAATGCAAACACGGTTAAGATTTTAAAAATGGGCAACAAGCACCTTTAAAGCTAGGCATCATTCTAAGAATTTTGGCTATATCTAGGGCATCGTCCTTTTCATTATGACTGGAGGCACTGGCAGAATATTGCTACACAGTAGTTTAAGAGATGTATTTTTCTCTCTGGGAGAGAGGGAAATAAATATTATCTTGGCCATAGAAAAGGCATTTTCTTCTCACCTTGGTTGCCTGTAGGTTACTTCTAGAGGCGCACCAAACAACAGTGTGAAAGAATTACCTCACCTTGGATGTCCACTGTAGTTTATTTTGAAAGGGCTAGCATTTAGATCTTTCCCAAGGCTTCTGGTTCTCTCTATTAGGCAGAGCTTCTTCAAAAGGTACAAACAGGTCCCAGGGGACCAGTGGCTTTTCTCTATGATTTTCACACAGGAGTAGGCAAGGCAAAGCACACTTGGTTGGCATCCTGCAGGGACAACCCTACAGACTACAGGAAATGAGGTACCAAATGGAAATGGTAGGATTCTGAACTGTGCAACTTCTGACTGCCAGGGGGAAGATTCCAAGTGCTAAAAAGTTCTACATATGTAATGGAACTAGGCATCCAAAGTGGGTGGGTTTGCTAAAACACTTTCCATCTGATATGCTAGCATTCCTCCCTCAGCCTGAAAACATTATAAAGAAAAGAAAAGAGCACCCCGCTTATGGCTTGCAGCAGTTCTCAACCTGTGGGTCCCCAGATGTTGTTGGAGTACAACTTCCATCATCCCTGAGCTCTGGCCTTGCTAGCTAGGGGTGATGGGAGTTGTAGTTCAACAACATCTGGGGACCCACAGGTTGAGAAAGGCTGGAAAGCAATAGTCCTCTGCAATACGCAGGAACAGCTTCGTCCAAACTGAATGGCCTGAAGATGCTGCTGGACTACAACCAGCCCAATCAGCATGAGGTCATGGGAGTTATAGTCCGTCAGCACCTGGAGGGCACCAGGATTGGGAAAATCTGATGTAGAATCTCTCAGAGGTTACCAGGTAGACATGCACTGGCAGTGGCATGTGGTCAGTGGACTAGGCTAGCCCCCTAAAAGTTCCCCTGGAGCACGCTTCCCAAGGCCCTTGGAAGCTTCTGCCTGGCTTAGTGAGGGAGATGTGATGCTTGGACAGATCTAAGAGCCCACCCACCCCCCACCTTCACAAAGCCTGCCAGTGGGATCATGGGAGTTATAGTTCCATGAACCCATGCCCAGCTTTGGGAAGGAGGCTAGAGGGCTCCAGCATTCTGTCAGAGCCCTGAACCCTCCTTCCTAAAGCCTGTGAAACTTCTGCCCAACTTAGGGAGGTGTGATGCTCTAGCACGCAACATCAGAATGCCAAGATGTCACACATGTGACTCCCCCTCCCCCAATCGTCCTCGCAAGCTGGCATCTCTGGGCCTAACTTCCCCATCAAATAATTTCACTGCACACCACTGACCTTAGGCATGGAAAGGGAGCTGCCACCTTTGGCCACAGTTCCTGTCTATTTTGGAAGTGGAGCTTCCTGAATTCAGAACCCTCACCAGGAAAGTGGGAGAAGAAAACCAGGCTAACCTTATAACATTAACTTCAACATGCCCTCTGCACAGTACAGTGCTGAAGCATGTCTATTCACATCTCAAAGCATCAAAGCGGATTTGGTGGTGGATGGCCCCCGCAGGATACTGTGGAAGGGATTTGTGCGCTTTTGTGCTCCTCCTTGGCCTGCTGTTCTCTTTCTTGCTACCTACATTTGCATCGACATACACTTGGCCTGGTTTCTGCTGTTGCTATGGTGCCTAACTTTTTAAGGGCAGAAACCAACAAAACTTCCTTGGGAAAAAGAGGCCGAGTTGTCAGAAGTTGATTAATAGGTCTTTTTCTGTGAGGACACTGCAAAGTGTTTGTACTCAGGCTTCCTGGCCGTAATGAAAGCAAGTGCCTAATTCCCAGGGTACCATGTTTGATTCTAGCACGGCAATTCCATTTAATTCACACAGCCTTGCTAAATTAATCTAATTTGAGGATTTGTTCCAATGTACACTGCTCTTCCATCTACATTTCTGCCCAGTGTTGGTAAGGAGCATTATGGTCTGCAGTTTAATTTTTCTGATTCACAGAGCAGTCAGTTGAACTCTTCCTGACAGCAAACTACTTGCTTGATTTACTGGAATGCATTCAAACTATTATAAGAAAGCAGTTGCACAAATTTTTATCATCTCAAGAATCTTCCTGTTGCTATCTGAGAATTGTCACTACATCTGCAATATATTTTGGGATGTGTGAATGTGCTGTGGGACAGTGGCAAAGCATCTGCAGAAGGTTTCAAGCTCAATCCCTGGCATATCCAGATAACTCAAGTGTACCATATTTTTCGCCCTATAGGACTCACTTTTTCCCCTCCAAAAATGAAGGGAAATGTGTGTGTGTCCTATGGGGCGAACGCTGAAGCCTGGAGAGTGAGAGGCGCCGGTGCGCACTGACCCCGCCGCACAGTGCCCGCCGGGCTCCCAAGGCTTGCAGACAGCAGCCTGCAGCCCGAAGCACAGGGCGCGCTCCGGGGCACGCTTCGTGCTTCGGGCAGGTGTCCGCAAGCCTTGCACGCCCGGTGGGAGGTCCCGCCGGGCGTGCAAGGCTTGGGGCGGCAGCGTGCAGTCTGATGCATGGGGCACGCTGCAGAGCACGCCCCGTGCTTCGGGCAGATGTCCACAAGCCTTGTGCGCCCGGCGGGAGGTCCCGCCGGGCTCGCAAGGCTTGCGGGCAGCAGTCTGTTCTGGGGGCCCCACGGCTGGGGCGGGGGGGGGGGTGAAATATATATTTTTTAAAAAAATTCCCCCCCCCCAAAAAAAGCTAGGTGCGTCCTATGGGCCAGTGCGCCCTATAGGGCGAAAAATACGGTAACTCATAAGAAGCAAGGTGAACAACTGGTACAGTGCATTGTGAGGCAGCTGCCTACATATTATAAAGCCTTATAGGAAAAGTTGGCACCTGCAATAAAACCCGTATCTTCTAGCATGAATGTTACTGTTCAAGATTCATGTAGCCAACAATGTCATCCTCTAGGATAGTATAAGCTGTAAGCAGCTTGAGTAAGTCATTCCCCTCCACCCCAGTTTTTCACCTCCACTCAAAAGACGCTCAACAAGATAGCTCAGTTGGTAGAGCATGAGACTTAGGGTTACGGGTTTGAGCTCCATGTTGGGCAAAATGATTTCTCAGTAGCCCCATTTTGGTCCAATTTGTGTTGGCACTCAACATTTGAGTTTGCTGTTGAAGGATGGGGTGTGTGTGTTAAGTTGCATAATGATTCCCCCCCCCCCCCAATGCACACTATTTATATTTATTTATAAAAATATTTAAAGGTAACATCTCATAATATATCATGGGAGTGTACAACAATATGTGTGTAATAAAACATACCGGTAAACATCATTATAAAACAGTACAAAATAATCATTTAAATGACTGGCTAGTCAAAAATGTTTCAAACAACTGCATAGGCCTGTCTGCGTAGAAAGGCCTCCAAACCTCTGTGGGAAGAAATATATATGTGGTATATAAATACAGTATTTTTCACCATTCTTATATTCTCAGCCACAGACACCTGTTCATATTGTGGCATCCTTCTTTTACTACACATGTTTACCTTTACACTTTAAAATTGTTGCTCTTTTTTATTATTGGAAAAACAATGGAAACACAATGGGTGGTTGCAATGATTTTAAAGACATATGAAAGAGCTATAGAAGCAGGTCTAGTATAAATACATGAATAAATACACAATAAATGGAAAACCTGTATCCAAAAATGATGCCAAGTCCTTAACTACACTGATATCCCACCGGAAGCCTATGAGGTCAGACACAGGTCAGACAAAGTCAAGCCAGTGAGCTAAATAATATTATGGTGGATGGGAGAGATACAGAAGTTGACACATAGATAGGGCAGGTTCACTTGACTTCATGAGCTCTATGGAGAAAAGAATCATTACTTCTGCTTGGCTGATCCTGGACCATTGTAACTTTTATAAGTGTACATGCATTAATTAAACATGCTAATGGTCAATGATGTCTTATCTGCAAGTCTAGAGCAAATCAGACCTGCCTACCATAATTTTATGAATACCCCCCCCCCAAAAAAAATAAGGCAGATAAAGATATCTCAGATAGTTGAAGGTGGTATGATAGAAGGATCACTTCTCTATGCTGTACTAACTGTCATCAATCACAGTTCACATGTTTTGTTCTGGACTTAGTTGCTAGTCATCATTTGTGATCACATTCGCTTCCCTCTGTCTTGAGTACTCTCTGGAGTTGGGAGAGGTCAGTCACTTACTTCATGCACACCTTTGGCAACGTTTGGCAGCATCCATAAACACTTCTGCTAATTTCTAAGATTGTCCCAAACCTGGAGTGAAATAACACCACCGTCTCCCTTCCCTTTTTCTATGCATGCCAGAGAGAATGGCTATCTCTCACTTTCTCAAGCAGCACTGTGGGTCTTTGCAGACATCCTTTTTAGTGCACATTCACGATGATTTGCACTCTTACTGCTATCAGGGTATCTTCAATACTATTGGTACCTGCAAGTGTTTTGGGGAGGTTGAACCACTTCATTTCCAATAGTGTGTATCCTGTAATTTACTTACACAGAAAAAGATGTTGGTTCAACTACATGTCTTTATGCCAATATTTGTAATGTTTCAAGTGAAAGCTTAAGGGGTGTTTCTGAGTGGATTTCCTTTATCACAAGGTTGGCTTTTGTTTTCTTTGTTTTCTAATCTCTGATTAGATGCCATCTAGACAAAGCAAATGCAGGGCATGGCAACACATTATAAAATGCACAACCATTATTATTTTAGAATGTCTTTTGCACACTCCAGCATACAAAGTGCTGTGTAATTCTTCTTTCACTCAAGGCCATGTTTTTAGATATTTGTTTCTCATTGGATTCTTCAGTAGTGAGAGGATCACAGCTGCTTTTTCTGAAACGTTAACTATGAAATGCTTTAGAATAAACACGGCAGTATTTAACTACTCTTTTTAGACTTGCAAGTACCCTTCATCCTTTTAGAGTACTTTGGGAATAACAACAGATTCGCTGCTGTGTGTGCATCGTAACAACGTACACTGTGGGGAAGTTCCTCTTATCTGCTTCTTACTATTTAGCTGAGGAACTTCCTCTTATCTGCTTCTTACTATTTATCTGCTTCTTACTATTTAACAACTTGAGAAAATGCCCTTCCTATTTGTGAAAGGCTCTGTTTAGAAAGGCTTTCTAGTATTATACTAGTATTCTAGTATTATAAATTGAAAGCAGGCAAGGTCTTGAGTAGATTTCAGTGATAATAGGTTGGCCCAACAGGAGCCTTGCTCATATAACTGCTAGATGCTAATCAACAGGTTGATGATGAATCATCATTTTGTCATGGTGAGTGCGCTTGCACATTCCTATGATCCTTGTGAGCAAAGCCATCAAGAGTCTCATACTCTCAGCAGGGTCACCCATGATCCTACACTTTGTCAAAGGGGAACTCCCCACCGGAGTAGATATTATATATTGAACAGATGGAAAGCACTTTCACCTGGGTAGGTTGAAAGCAAACAGTAAGGTTACCATAACTTCTGTCACAGAGCTTCAGTATGTTGATGACAACGTAGTGTGTGAACACTCAGAGGATGACCTCCAAACCATCCTAAGTATCTTCGCAGAAGTTTACAAAAAGCTTGGCCTATCACACAACACCCAAAAAACAAGCATAAAACAACCCCTCTGAAGCCACAAATCCAACTCAATAGTGTACCGTTGGAAAGTGTCAATCACTTCTCCTACCTGGGCAGTTATCTTTCCACAAGGGCTGACATTGATGTCGAAATCCAGCATCACCTGAGCTCTGCGAGTGCAGCTTTCTCCTGACTGAAGTGCAGAGTGTTTCAGGACCAGGAATTCACAGGGGATCCAAAATGCTTGTTTACAAAGCTATTGTACTACCCACCTTACTGCATGCTTGTGAAACATGGACGACTTATAAAAGCCATCTCCAACTCCTTGAAGGATTCCATCAACGATGTCTCCAAAAATTTTTACACATCACTTGGGAAGACAGGCGAACTAATGCCAGTGTAATGGAAGAAGCAAAGATTACCATTGTCGAAGCAATGATTCTTCAACATCAACTTTGTTGGACTGGTCATGTTGTTCAGATGCCTGATTATCGTCTTCCAAAGCAACTAATCTATTCAAAACTTAAAAATTGAAAGCGTAATGCTGGTGGTCAACAAAAGGCAACCTGCAAATCTAAAAAAAAAAAATGTAGTATAAACATTGACTACTGGGAAACACTGGCCTGCGAGTGCTCCAGTTGGAGAACAGTCTTTAGCAAAGGTGTCATGGACTCTGAAGACACTCAAACTCAAGACAAAAGGGAGAAATGTGCTAAGAGGAAAGCACGTTTGGCAAACCCTCACTGTGATCAACCTATGTCCCCACTGTGGAAAGACGTGTGGATTCAGAATTGGCCACATAGTTACTTACGGACTCACTAAGGCCATGTTCATGGAAGACAATCTTATTTGGCTACGAGTGATCACCAAAGAAGAGAAGAAGCTAAACATGTGTTAGACCACCCTGTCTGCTGCCAAGCTCTTAACAATACTGTTGTAGGATGCAACAATATCATTGGGCAGTTGTTTTATGGCATAATAAGTGCAACCTTGTATTAATACATTATGTTCAGGGAGCAGGGGAAAACTAAAAATGAATGGCCCTGATCTATAAATGTCCATGTGCAACAAAGCATAGTTGTAGAACCACTGCTTTGAAGAGAAGTGGCTGGAGAAGTGGAATTAAATCTATATTGCACATCAAGTAGAGAGTAGGGCTACTGAGTAGAACACACTGCATTATTTTAACACCAGTCAGAATATGAAAGGCTATCTGAAAGCCATCAGAGTAGCACAGTTGGTAGAGCATGAGACTCTTAATCTAATGGGTCATGGGTTTGAGCCCTATGTTGGGCAAAAGATTCCTGCATTGCAGCCAGTTGGATTTGATGATCCCCTTCCAACCAAAGGAGCCAACTTCTAGGGGCCAATGTCCCTTCGCCTCCCAATAAAATATTTGAGGGAGCCAGCCCCCCACCCCAAATTGATAAGCACTGCCATTCAAATGGTGGGTGGGCGCAGCATCTTGTGATCAATATTTTATTCAAGTTGGCACCCCTGCGTCCAACTTTCCAATTCTATGCTTCTGTGATTCTGCGGCCCTGTCTGAGTTGTGTGTCCCTTTACTACCATGCATAGATGCCAACTCCCTAGGAGCACCCACAAAATTGCCCATAAAGGGGCTGGACATCCACAAATGTTGGTGCCTGGGCCATGCAGGCTGCATGGCACCCATGGCCCTGAGCACCTGCGGTCAAAGGGCCTAGTTGGCACTCCTGCTACCACACCCTATTTTTACCTCACAACTGAGATATTGAGATTGCTTTCGGCCACATCGCAATTGGGTTAGTGGGCAAAGCTATGACCATATGGCCTGTTCTTCTCAGCGTAAAAATTGCAATTAACAACTAAAAAAAAAAGTTTATGTACTTCCAAAAACATTGGCTGATTTTTTTGTTTTGTTTTGTTCGCTAAGCCACCGCAACGCCTGGGGTTTCTCTGGCTGGCGACAGGCAAGAGACCCGTCGTCCTTCCTTCCTTGGACTCCCTCCCCTCCATGGCAGAAAAAGCCAGCGAGGCTCCGGCTCCGCTTCTCACGACACCGAGCCGGCCGCTCTTTTGCGCCACAGGCAGCGTTTACAGCTGCGGCAAGAAGAGGCCCGCGCGCCTCGGAAGGAGCCTCGCGCCGTCCAGGGAAGACGGAGAGAGAGGTAGAGAGCGCGCCGGCTCGCTTGCGCGCGACGCTCGGGCGCCCTGCCAGCCTCCGCCCACCCGGGCCCCTTGGCTCCGCCCCGGGAGCTGGCGACGCCGGCGACTCGTTCATCTCGCCCAGGAGCGAGGCTGGGGCGGGAGGGGGAGCGGGCAGGTTCCTTCTGCCTTCCGCGAGCAGCTGTCTCGCCCGGATAGGCTCGCGGAGCGAATGGGGCGGCTGCGCTGAGGAGGGGTCGGCGGCTGCGTGGGTGGATGGGAGTGGGGGGAAAGGCGGGCTGGGCTGAGGGGTAAACCTAGCCAGAGAGAGAGAGAGAGAGAGAGAGAGACCCCGCTCCAGCTCGCAGGCGATGCTCCTCACTTGCTGCCTTGGCCGCCTCCTCCTCCCCCCGGCTTGGAAGCTTTTGTTCTTCTCTCCACTTTGGGGCAGAGGCGAAGTGCTGCAGCCGCCGCCGCCGCCGCCGCCGCCGCCGCCGCCTCGGCTTCCCGGGTCTCTTGTCCGCCAGGAAAGTTCCCGGAGGCAGCAGCCCTCGACTCGCGCGTCCGCCTGCCCAGGACCGGGGCTTGTTATTGTTGTTTCGAGGTGAGGTTAAATCTCAGGGGGAAGAGGAGGAGGTTGCATGGGCAGGAGCAGATGGAGCCGCGTGTGGCTCCCTGGAGCGGGGCTGCGAACGGAGCGAGGGCGAGGGGCTCGAGCTAAACCTCGCCGCGATTCGGAGATGCTGGACTTGGGATCCAGTCCTCCTCCCCCTCCTCGCTCCCGACTTCATATTTTAGAGCACATGCTGCTGGGGGGGGGGGGGAGGTTGGATGTGATCTAGAATAGATACTCCTTCATCACCTTAAACGGTAGATCTCTCCCCGCAGCTCTTTCAGTGCATTCTTGGGGCGGGGGGGGGGGGGGGGGAGTAGAGATGGGGATGCACGTTGGTGATGGTGAGTGTGAAATGAAGGGAGCGTTGGATTTACCAGTGTGTGCGCACATATATTTATACATATACATCCACACAGACACAGACAGGGTGCCAACTTGAACAAAATATTGGGGGGGGGGGTAAGCACTGCCCTGCATAATCAATCACAAGACCCGTTTGAATGGCAATGCCCTTCAACTTGGGGTGGTGGTGGCCCCCTCTAATATTTTATTGGGGGAGGGGGTGAAGACCTCTCAGCCCTTAGGAGTTGGCTCCTATGTATTCTGACTACAGAACCAAGGGATGGTATATATATATATATATATATATATATATATATATATATATGGTGGTGCTATATGGATGGATGTGTGTTGTTTTGCAAGGTGCCAGAGTACTTCTTGAAAACCAGGAACCCAAATTAGGACCAGATGGATTCCATTGCCTTAATTTATAAAATCAGAGGTCTGCAGTAAGTCCTAGATGTATTGAGGACTGACGCCTCAGACTTCGGCTTTGGCCTTTAATTAATTCATTCCTGCTAAACCCTCCCTGTCTCAAATTAAACTTTGTCTAAAACACCAAGGGCAACTGCAGCATCCTTGGCAGTGATTAAAGAATTGGTGTGTTTAAGTCATTCGGGCACATTAGTCATTCCTTAATACACTTTCACTATCCTCTGTTGCTACAATCAGAGTTATTAGAACCAGAGTGGTAGGGAATTGCATGATTCAGATTTAAACCACATTCCCCCCGCCCCCATGTGTCCTCCATGTTGGTATTCTGACTACAGAACCAAGGGATGGTATTTAGAAGTGAAATGATATTACTGTATGTACAAACTTACTGTTATGTGGTGGGTTAATAAGGGCTTTCAAACTTCACATACTTATGCTGGCTTTCCTGAAGTGGTGAAATATTGAATCCTGGTTAAAAGGAGAGGAAGTCCTTCACTTCTGAATAGATGAGGTCCCTTAACCACATTTTTTAAAGCTGTTAAAAAGAGCTATAACAGAACAGTTTTATATTTTATATATATAAATAAAATACACACACACAAACATAAAACATCTGTATGTTGCTCCATAACATGAAGTTCTCTGGGCAGCTACAATAAATAAGGAGCAGTTTTTTTCACTGGACAGTGTTCAGTGGGACTTACTCCAGTGTAAGTGTGTAACCTGGGAGTAAGTCTCACTGAGCTTATGCATGTATGGACATGTCATGTAAAGCACTAATTTATTTCCTTAGTATGTGTTACGTTTGTCTTGTTTTTCTCCCTTTCAGTTTCTGCCAGGTAAATCTGAGCTGACTTTATAGCCATGCATTCTGATTATTGAAAGGGGACTGTTTGTGTAGTCATTTGTCAGTAAATGTGAGGGGGGGGGGGTGGCAACTGCTTATAGGGTGAAATATGTATATTTTAGGAGGGCTGTAATTCAGGTAGGTGGTGAAGGCTCCCTGCCATCTTGTAAGGGAAAGTAAATTCACAGCTAAAATGTAAATGGTTGATTTGCTGGTAACTTCAGAACCAGGGTACTTCAGCTGAATTCAACAGGACATGCAATTTGATGTGCTTCAAACTAACCCTGTGAATGGTAATTTGGGAGCCCTATTTAGACGCATGGGATGTATGTTTCCTGCAAGTGTGTCTTGCAGTGTTACTCTAGCCGGTGTGCATGCTACTGTATGTAATTTCAGAACATTTGAATTGTTCTATATCTCCTTATTGCAAAGCTTTTTTCTGGTGGCAGCGTGGTTTGTGATGCCAGAATGAATACAGTTCAAGTGTTCACTACTTGCATATCACCACCTGTAAGTTAGTTATTTCTTAGAGCGTGTTGCTGCCTGAATTCATCCTTAGAGAGTTGAAATTCTACTGCAGCTTGCTAATGCTGTAAATTCTGCAATGACTAAGGCTACGTATAACAGGTAGGCTCTTTGATTAGGCAAACTAGTGAGCATATGCTTCTGTATAGTATACTTTTTCTGCTGTAATATTTTGGTATGGGTAATAACTTTTAGGAAAAGAGTTTACTCACATTCTTTGTACTGAGATACTTCATGGAGATAAATAAAAGGCAGTTTGTGAAAGCAACAATATTACTTTTTGCAGAACTGTATTTTAATTTAAAGCATCCCTCCAGAGTTTCTAACTCACCACATCAGGTGCAGTTTACCAGCCATGTGACCTCAGGGAGGCAACAAAACTTGGTGGGTTTTATCAAGCATGTGGTAGGATGCCTATGTGGCTGCTAGGCTGCATTAGGCCTTGTGGGTTGCAAGTGGTACAGGCATGTCAGAACAGCTCACTCCTGCTTTGTCATGAAGACTGCAGTGTGCATTCCCAAGAGGAATGTGGAAAAGTTATTCTCTTTAACTCTTTTTATATATTACGTTTTATTAAGTTTCCAGGCTGCAGAGTTCATGACACACTGTGTAGTAAAGAGAGAATAAGGCACTGATATAGTGTAGATTACTGCATTAAAACCACTTTTGAAGTGCTCTCTGGATGGGATTACTTCCAAACAAGTAACTACGGAATTACAGCCTTTCCCCCCATAGATTGGATAGGCTGTGTCTGGATCTCTCTTTAATAAGTGAGATAGATATTTCCAATGTTAATTTGAAAAGCCATCCAGTGTGCCTACAGTATGTAACTTTCCCTGTTGCACATATTCCAAATAATGCTTATTGCTTTGAGAGATGCAGGGGCGTACTAAGTGTGGGGCGGAGGGGGTGGGTTGCCCCGGGTGCCACTCTGAGGGTGTGTGTGACAAGATGGCCCCTGCTTCCCCCCACCTGTAGAGATGCCGAGGGTGCGCGCAGTCAGTATGGGCGCTGCTTGTGTGGTGTCTGTATGGGCTGCTCTCACCGTGCAAGCGGGAGTCCATATGGAGTGTGCATGTGCAGCATCCCATATGGACTGTGCACGTGTGGCATTCTGTATGGAGTGCGCACGCACGGCAGCCCATACAGACGTCTCACGTGCGTCACCGGGCGGTTTCTCCATCACTGGAGAGATGGGCAAGTTACTAAAGTGTATGACAGCATTTCATCCTATGTATAAGTGCCAGTAGAACATTGTTAAATTTGGAAATTTTACTTCTTTAAATCATTCAGTAGCATTTTTGATACTTTTATATATCATGGTTATTTCAGCAATGCAAGCAAGAGTTCAAAATCTTAAGTGGGACCTTACTCCCATGTGAGGTGTTTAGGATTGGGATATGAAGATCTAGTTCACCTGAAAGCTTGTCCAAGTTGCCATGACTTCGTTGTAGGTTGTTCAGTGAGTTTTTTTCTGATTTGATGATGTAGTATTAAAATGGTTAATTTTAACTGGTGGAAGGACAGGGCAAGCTATCATGATCCCAGTCTGTGTTACTGTGCTATTACAGTAGCCTTAGGTAAAGATCCCATGAACTAGCAATCTTAAACTAAAAACTGTGGCTAAGATTTCAGTCCATATACTTTTACTGCAGTAAATGATTTGTCATTACTGTATATAACATGGATATAAAATTCCCAGGTTTTCCATCGTTCATTGTCCTGTTCAGAGAAGTAGAAGAACTGTTGTTGCTTAAGTCTTGTCTTTGTTAATGCTCCACTTTAGCCTCTCTGCTGATCAAAAGAATGCAGTTGGGATTCAGATGAGCTGCACTATATCAATGTTGTGATGTATGGGTATGACAAAATTAGTGGCTTTTCAGAAATCAGCCATTCTGCACATCAATCTGTAGTCTGTCCAGAGTTAGCATTCAAAGAATGGCCTGGGGACTTATGGCACTGTCACAAAATTAAAGTTAAGCACATCTGTGCTGGTCAGTGGTTTGGGTGGGAGTCAGCACAGAACACGAAAGAGATATAGATCTACAATAAATGAGTTCTGTAATTTTCTAGGGATCTCTTTTCCATGAGAGTTTATACTTGAGTAAAGAAGTGCAAACATTCCTACAATAAGTGGGTACGAGTCTCAAAGTATGCTCCTTGCTAGTGTTTAACAAGCTATTTGCTTTTTATCACTATTTTCTCCTGAAAATTATAGGATCCCTCACCTTGTACAGCTGTATGTAGTCATAACGTTGCCCCCTCTTTGGGGCTGTGTCACTGCAATAAAAGAATAATAAACTCTTGGGTTCCCAATACCAAAAAAGAGGAAGCTTACACACACAGGAAATGCACAAAAACTTATCAGGCAATATTTAAATCAGAAATATTTAAACCTGTGGCCTCCTGGCATTCTTGGACTCTAACTTGCATCACCCTGACTTTTTGCCAAGTGGGCTGGCATTGTTGGAGATGGAGTCCAACAGCCTTAGGCGCTAACATCTAAAAGCAATATGCTGAGTATTCAACTCAGCAGTTTTCTGGTTGGACAGTAAAATGCAGATTTTTTCAAAACTACCAAATTTTCACCCACAACCTTTTATCTTGGAAACATCCCCGCTGCTTGTCTTAGTAGCTTCTGTGTATGGGCCAAACATTCACTTTCATCCTCAAAAAGGAGACCCTTGCGCAACACTCATTTATTTTGAGTTTATTTAGCTTGTGCAGGAGAACTTCCTGGAAGTCTGCACTCTTTGCCAGTACTTTGGCTGTTAACAAGTGCATATTCAGAGATTCAAGTGTTGAGTACCATGAGTATTCAAACTTGTGTCCATTAACCTGCTTATTTTGTACAGTAGCCAAACTTTAGCGTTCATCAATGGATAAATGCTTTTTTAAACAGGCTAGTTGTCTTTTAGTCTATGGAATTAAAGTGAAACTCTTAATGGCATAAGAGGCCCTCAGGTCTTTTAAGTTAATAAAGTTTATAACCTTTTCAGACTTCCTGTTATGGACTGTATAGCTGGCAGCTTGATTTGTGAAATGCAGAATAATCAACCATCCAGAAGTCTTAAAGACAAAGCACACTTGGGCTGCAAGTCTGAATCTCATTATATGTATATTAGATTATACTGGAATCAGCAGGGTTTACACATAACAGAATACAGTGGTAACTCAGGTTAAGAACTTAATTCGTTCTGCACCTCTGTTCTTAACCTGAAACTGTTCTTAACCTGAGGTACCACTTTAACTAATGGGGCCTCCCACTGCCACCGCATGATTTCTGTTCTCATCCTGAAGCAAAGTTCTTAACCCGAGGCACTATTTCTGGGTTAGCGGAGTCTGTAACCTGAAGCGTATGTAACCTGAAGCGTCTGTAACCCGAGGTACCACTGTATAGGACTCCAGTCATAAATTGTGGGCCAACAAATTAAAATTCCTTCTCCTTGACATTTTAGATTTGGAAGTGTGGGCGCTTTTTATTTTTTAAAAAGAGGTTATTTATAGCACTTGGATTCTGATGTTACATAGTACAGCAGAGGACTGTACCATATGCTTATGTGAATCATTGATTCACCTCTAAGACCTTATTAATGCAACCTTTTTGGTTTAATGCTTAATTCATCTCTGCTCCAGTTGTGTTCCAGAACTTTGTGCTGCCTAAGAATCTGTGTGGTTTTTTTGACACATCGGTTCAAGTATGGGATGGCTGAACCTGGAAAGAAGGAATAGACTTTGTTCCTATGCTGGGTTTGAGAACTATACAGCTGCAGGAGTAATTTTTTCTGGTGGGGCAGGAGGGATGAGAGTTGCTTCTGAAGGAGTAGGAAATCTAATACTGACTCAGTAGGAAAAGACTTCATTGATTCCTTTTGGCTTTTGAAATGGATACCATGCTGTGAAGATACAATATTACTAGTGCTTTTAGTATGGAGCTTAGTAATTCTGCCACAAAAGTGCTATGTGTGGAACTAGATTCCAGATCCTTCATTTTTGCCTCTTAAAGGAAGCTTGTTTTCTCCTGCACTGGAGGGTAAGGACCTGAACCAATGGCTTCAAGTTACAAGGAAGGAGATTCTGACAAAACATCAGGAATGACTTTATGATTCTAAGAGCTTGTTTGACAGTGGAACAGATGCATTCAGAAGGTGGTGGACTCTCCTTCCTTGGAGGTTTCGAAGCAGAGGTTGGACGATCATCTGCAATTGATGCTTAAGTTGAGATTCTTGCATTGCAGGAGGTTAGACTAGATGACCCTTGTGGTCACTCCCAGCTCTACAATTCTATGATTCCATGATAATAACTTTAGTAAAATAACCATTCTAGTGTGCATAGGACATT
The DNA here is from genome assembly GCF_964106915.1 of Podarcis gaigeae. NCBI lineage: Eukaryota > Metazoa > Chordata > Lepidosauria > Squamata > Lacertidae > Podarcis > Podarcis gaigeae. The sequence continues at coordinate 45,620,483 of NC_139680.1, read as the reverse complement.
TATTTTTATGTTTTTGATGAGGGTCTAATCATACAGCCACCATCTGCACCTCCAATGGTACAGTATAGGAGCAGTTTTACTACGCAATGAGCTTTTTTGCCTAGAGAGTGTCTCAGTAACTTATAATTGAAATAAATTGTAAATTATCCTAAATGGTACTAAATCCCTAATGTAGCTGAATAGTTTAAAATACTTCTGCAAGAACAAATAAGTTCTAAGCTACTCTTCCATGAAATTACCGGTATCTTTAGCCAATTTTAGGTTTTGTGTGTTTTACAAAAATGGCACAATAGCAATCAAGAGTAGGTTAGCTCCAGCTTTTTGTGGAACAAAGGCTTATCACCAGCTCTACCCAAATCCTATTTTAGCATCCGTATGCAGAATATTCTGGTTAGCTTTGCTAATATGTTTTATGCTATAAGATTTACTGCCCCAAAATGCACTCTGAGTAGCTTCAGGCAGTCAAAAGAAGTGTTAGAAAGGAGCACAGGTGAGTTGTACCTTCTCTCATGCTTGCTTAAACCATCTGAAGCTGAGACTATGCACCTGCATCCATAGGATGATGATCAGATCACACAAACACACACTTATCTCATCATGAAAGATGGTGTGGGCTCACTTACAGATGTCCTAAACAAGAGCCAGTATGGATTTTCCAATCACTGCTGTTAGTTTGGAACACTGACTGGCATGTTTAGTTATAATTTTCTGCAGCTGATTCACAGTATGTGCTATAGAGCAAGCTCCCACACCACCCTGAATCTGTGGTGATGGTGTAGGACAGTGTTTCCCAACCTTGGGCCTCCAGCTGTTTTTGAACTACAATTCCCATCATCCCTGACCACTGGTTTTGCTAGCTAGGGATGATGGGAGTTGTAGTCCAAAAACAGCTGGAGGCCCAAGGTTGGGAAACACTGGTGTAGGACTTTCTTCCCCCCTTCCCAGAGGCTCTGAATAGTCCTAGCCAATGACGACTCCTTACATTGCCAAATAGTTTTCTAAATTTGCTTCCATATGTTTTTAAGCACCATCTCCTAGTTTATTGTTCTCCTTTCTGCCTCCATATATATATTGTACAGAGCTTTCTATATTTTATTTAAAGTTGCATTAAGATTACAGTGGTACCTCGGGTTAAGTACTTAATTCGTTCCAGAGGTCCGTACTTAACCTGAAACTGTTCTTAACCTGAAGCACCACTTTAGCTAATGGGGCCTCCCGCTGCTGCTGCGCCGCTGGAGCACGATTTCTGTTCTCATCCTGAAGCAAAGTTCTTAACCCGAGGTAATATTTCTGGGTTAGCGGAGTCTGTAACCTGAAGCGTATGTAATCTGAAGCATGTGTAACCTGAGGTACCACTGTTTGCAGAATTATGGTGTGATTTCTAAGTGTTAGGTGACATCTAGGATCTCCCCTTCCCGAATGGAGGTAGCTTCCTTCCGCTGAATGAGGGTTAGGTTCACAAACAGGGTGCTTCTGTGAGTAGAAGCACTTTCATGAAGCAAAAATGTTGGATATCATCTAAAATGCTGAATGTGTACTTACACTGGTTTTTCTTGTCTTAAGATAAGAATTGGGAATAGGCTGCAATGACCAATGCAGATTAAGTAAGGACACTCAGATGGAAACGTATTTGCGTCCTGCTACCAACTAAATTGTTTTCAGCATGAGTGTTTGAAAATGTGTTTCAATGTCCATATCCACATTCTGCTTCTACGGCTTGTGCAACTGTAACTAGTACTGGATGTGGAATGACAATTTTCCAGTGACAGAAATGTCACTAAAAGAAAAGGAGAAAGAAATCCACACTGAAATGTAAAGGCAAGGTCTAGCGCTTGGAATGCTGTAAAGTGCAGGTGAGGGATTTATTTGCATTGTATTTTCAATCACAACCATTGAAAAATAAAAGCTTGATAGTCAGACCTTCTGACACCTACACCAGCCAGGACATAAGATGTCAGTCAAAGCTCTACCCACATGAACACAATAAAAATGGGATACCATAGGGAAAATTTACTGTGCCAGATTATCACAGAATTTAGAAGGTAGCGTAAGATCTATTAATACCATGATAACCACCACAAATGAGCATAGGAGTGATGGATTTCAATACCTATTCTGGTCTGGAATGAAGCAGGTGAAAAGGAAGTGCATTTTGTTATATGAACTTAAAGGAAGTAGACAGTAGATGTAATTAAAAAGTGAAGGTGTTCTAGGGAGAGCCAGGGAGCTCTTTCTGTCAAGGGCTGGATTTGCTAGGGGGAAATTATTATTCAGGGGTTGCATGCCACCAAAGGGAAGGATTCTTTAACCCTCTCTGCCAACCCCTTTTTACTTTCCCTCTTAGTTTCATTGGGAACAGATTATTGTTGCCAGAAATCTGAACTGATCACTTGTGTTGACTCTCCGCCTCCCTGCACCCCTCCATCTGATTTTGCTCGCTTGTCCTCCTGGTTTTCCCATCCTTCCCTCTGGGTGCTCTTCCCACCCAAGTCTGCATGAAAGCCAAGGACCACATGTTCCCTGTCTCTGGGCCAGGGCAAGGAAAGTGACAGAAGATAGCATAGAAAAGGAGAAGAGCCTGCAAAAGCAAGTGGATTCAGAGATGGATATAATGGCCGGGTTGGGCATTTTGTGTGTGTGGCTGATAGCAGTATCAGTCTTGACTGCCAAGCACAGCTACAGATGGCATAAATGAGGAATGGTGGAGAGGGACGAAGGAGCTGAAAGCAGATAAACACACATGGAAAGTGGGAAGGTGTGTGGGAGAGCTGTACAGATCCAAATCTGAAATAACAGTGAAACTAAGACTCTGAGACCAAGAGATTTGAGACTACTTTTACTTTACGTGGCGGCCTCCGTACTACATGGCCAACTGCTTTTGAAACTGAGGGAGTTTCAAAAGCAGGTTATGACATGTCTGTTCAAAGAAAACAGACCCTTGTGTAAGCCTAATTAGTCCATTTTATCCCAAGTATGATCTGGAGAGCATTTGTTCTGTGTAATGCACTTATTCCTCATTTGCTGAGCAACTTGTCCAATCGTAGCCCATTGAAACAAGTGGGAAAGAGCTTCAAAAGTTTTGCTTTGTTAAATTACATTATTGTAACCTTCATTCTACATCAAACTGAGGGCAGAAAACTCAAAATCTTTTGCTGTTTACTGTGTCTGGTGCCTAGTGTGCGTGTCTGGCAGAGATGGGTGTTCAAAATACTTTGAGCAAACCTAAACTGGTAGCTATTTGATGTTTCAGTTGTGGGCTGATCATCATAAGCATTTTATATATAATAATCCAGGCTCTCTCCCCAATTATTTACAGCTAGCCACACTATTTGTTTTATTAGCGTGATTAATTACGTTAGTGACTTTGCATGAGTGGTAGTATAAATTCCTTTGTAGTCTATTTCTGGTGTAGATAGGAACATGGTTGTAAAATTTAGAAGCCTGTAGCCAGATGGATTAAAGTGTTGCTAAGGAAACAGACTTGGAAATGAAGTGGCAGCAGACTGTCCACAGAACATCATGCTGTTTGGAACTGGTATTTTAGGTTCATGCAGATAGATAAAACAGAAGTATGAAATATTAATTTCCTGACTTTTTGAAAATACCATGTTAATTTTTATTGCTCATTAATGTATACAAAGAACTCTACATGCTTTCCCTGTATCACAAAAAATGAGAAGTCTACAGCAGTTTAAAGGGCACTCCAGTGGTTGGCCTCGTCTAGGTACAGATGTAGTCCATCACCTGCTTAACTTAAGCAGTGATACGGGTCCCAGTTACATGTTTCTCAGGACTTGAGTGTTGAGTTGAAGAGCAGTGACAGTCAGAATGTTAACAGAATTTAATTCATCTTGAAAATACAAGTGACATTTGGATCTGTTTAGCAATGTTGGAAGATGGTGACTTGCTCAAGGAAACTTTGTGTCTTGCCAGATGATGGGTAACAGCTAAATTATACATTTTTAAAAAATGAGGGATCAACCATTGCACATTTTTTTTGCTCCCAGCAGTCTTAGATGCAATCTGAAACCTGTTTAGCACCTAAGAGAGCCTAATATGCATTTCTACTACTTTCTCCCAAATTCCATCTGTAGACTGACTAAATGCAGATTACGTGAGTTCAATGTCAACTGACATTTTTCTCCCTTGGTTGGTTTACCACCAAGCTTGATGAAATGTTCTGGAGCTCAAAAACTTGCACATTATTTTGTGTCATTTTGGGTTGGTTATCAGGCAACCCCCCCCCCAAACAGTGTGCAAGGGTTTGAGTTTGGGCCAATGTGGCTTATGGGAATCTTTCCTGTAAGCCAACATGTCTACCTTTGCTATTCAAAAGGTGTTCCTTCCTTCTCAGATGATTCCTTGTATATACAGAGGCAAAGCAAAACGACTCAGTGCCTCTTTGGGGAATATAGTTGAAGAAGGCCTTCAAGCAGGGAAGTTGCACACCAGGAAGGGAGCCTGGCTTTTTGTTACAGTTTGATTTTTTTATGTTAACTTCTATTCTGCTCAAGAGCTAACTTTATTTATTTATTTAAAAATCATTTGGGAAATGCTTTTGGTATTAACACGAGGTGGAATTCAGCCCCACGCTCTTCCAGTCATTCCATCTGCGTGAGGGTTGTTGCTTCCCTCTGAACTCTGTTCTGGGGTATTTCTGCCCCCCCCCAGCTGAACCTATTGCAGGGTGCATGGGGGGAGGAGAGCGGGGAAAGCCCTGTCATGTAAGGTAGAAGTTCTTGCTAATGGGGTTGGCTAGGTGAATCACGTTCCCTGTATTTTCAACTGCACCAAAGCTGTTTGTTTCTTTGTTGGGTTTGGGGGCTTAGGTCTTCCCCTCCCCCCCCCATTGCTTAGTATTGACACTGCTACCATCCCCCCCCCCCAATTTTTGCTTATCTGGAATTTTCATAGACTGAAAATCATTATTCTGTGGAATTTACTACCAAGCATATGTTCTGAGGATTGTATTTTTATTCATGTCAAGCAGGTGTTTCCTGTGAACCTATTTGGCATGGATTTCTGAGGAGTTGATAGGTGAGCATAGGATTTAGCTCTATTGTGTGGAGCCCATTATTATTTTTTTGTTTCCTCAGTTTGGTGGGAGAATGTTGGCAGTAAAAAAGTACAGTAGTTCATGTAATGCAAACAAAAGTTATGAGGCCTTGATCTCAATGTGAAGTGAAAACCATTTTGAGTGTCCTATTATGCCTTTTCTGATTGCATTCTTAATAATAAATGGTTATCTACTTTGCCTACTCTCATGCAGGCTGCAGTGTGTGGGTGGAATTTCTGTGTTTCCAGACAGAGTTATTGTTGGATGCTGGGCTGAGTGTGGGCATAAAGCCCATTTGAATCTAGAGGGGCTGCTCTGGAGTAAATGGGCTGTGGATCATAGCCGCATTATGCTGATGCTGAATTGCCAGGCATGAATCCAGCAGTTTTGAGAATGCTCACCAAACTGCACTGTTCCATACTATAGATCTGTAAAATCTATACATTTTATATATTTATAGTCCCACTAGGACCTGGACTGTAAATTTCACAGATCTATAGGCCAAGACAGTGTAGCTACATATAATTGTTGCCACCATGGATAGGATATAGACATCAGTGCTGCCCAACCAGCATTCAGGTCCGGGCTTTTGGCTAATGCCTGATTTGGTTGACTGTTGGGGCCGCTTTGATTTGCTCTGCCTATAAAGTTTGAGAATCAACTAAGACTGCAGTCCTTTAATAGTTTACCTGACAGTAAGACCCATTTAACTTCTGATTCTTAACGCCTTGTGAAGATGTACATTGTATGTTAAACTGTGATGTTTAGAGACAAGTAGTGAATTATATACAGTGGTACCTTGGGTTACAGACGCTTCAGGTTACAGACTCTGCTAACCCAGAAATAGTATTTCGTGCTAAGAACTTTGCTTCAAGATGAGAACAAAAATTGTGTGGCAGCGGCACGGTGGCCCCATTAACTAGAGTGGTACCTCAGATTAAGAACAGACCTCCAGAACGAATTAAGTTCTTAACCCGAGGTACCACTGTATTTCCAGTACTACTGATAGGAATAATTGTTTGAATCTAGTACAGAAATTATATGACATGCTGTCTTGACGTTTTATTAACTTTTAGCCTCTATGATTGCAGGCAATGCTTTAGAGCAGTGCATAAGCCCCTTTCACATGCTAGGGTCTTTTTCACCAGCATAGTGATCAGTATCTTCCTTCATGATATTGTCCATAAGCATCTGGGTTGGAAGAACAGCCAGTGGGGATGGACTTTTTATGGTAACAGCTCTTACTAGAATAGATTGAAGCAACTTCTTCGGGAATTACTGAAGATGTTGGCTGTAGGGGAAGCTCTTCTAAGTTCTGGCAAAGCTGAATGCTTGCTAGCAGTCATGTTTCATACAACTGGCATATTGGACTAGTCTGTGAGATACTATTGCAATTTATTGCTGATATTTACTTACCTTTGTTCAGCAGAACAGCAATGATAAATCTTTATTAGTAATTACAGGTTGTCATCTGTCCAACAATCTTTGACTTCATTTGAGCCACAAGCATTAGTCTGTCAGTTATTGAATTAATGCTGAAACAAATGAAAGAGCTGCCTAGGCTGATAAGTTTTTGAAAGAGAAAATCAAATGGTGATTATCTCCTTGAGAATGCAGTCCCCCCCCCCCCCCATTAAAATTTTACTGTTCTTTTATAATCTCTTCCTTCATAAATTGGATGTACGTAATAATGTCATTTACTTAGGTCACAGAACTGGGGAAGAAAACTTCTAAGATGGCTTCATGACCCCTTTGAGCTATTATTTCCCTTTGAAGGGAATAAGAGCCTTCCAAAGTACCCAATTTAATTTTGTTTTTATGTTTACATAAATAATAGCAGTGAAAGGCTTGGTATAGGGTGCAACTGACTGCTCTTACAATCCATCGACTCAATTTTTAAAAACCAGCACCAGATTAACATTTTTATCCCAGGTAAACAGTATCTTGTTCATGAAGTATAAAAGAACATACAAATTGTTTTAAGATGACAGGTTGAAACAAGTTACTATCACTTCCTTCATTTTATCTGAATGTAATAATGAAGTTCAGCCATTATATAGGGGGAAATGTGTGGGAATGCATTAGATATTTTCAACTTGGTGGTCTTTGGACTGCCACTTAGACTGCAATCCTGACCCTGCTTACCTGGGAGTAAGTCCCACAGAATACAGTAGGACCTACTTCTGAGTAAACATGGTTAGGATTGTGCTGTAACTCAACTTCATCTTTACTGAAGATTTTGGTAAAGATTTTACTTTTATTTTTACTGCAGATTCATGTGTTATGGGACATTGTACCATTGCTGAAATAGGTCCTACATTTGTAAGGCTATGCTTGCACATTGTGGCTTTTACCGCAAAAGCGGTAGTTGTCACAAAAAGTCCCTCTTCCGTACTGCTGCACTTACAAACATGTGCGCACAAACATTTCCACTGCTCTATGAGACATCACCACAGCAGATCTCAAGCAGGCACACAAAGATGGCTTAAGAAAGTCATTGGTTCCCAAACCATTTCCCCCATGGACCACTTGGAATTTGCTGAGTGTCTTGGAGGACCACTTAATAATTTTTCTGCCTCTTGTAGCAGTTGTAATGAACTGTACTAGATGCTGTATATGGAACACAGTTTGGAAACCCCTGGCCTAACTGATTCTTCATTCTCCAGGAGTGAGGTGAACTTCTAGACCTTCTCCCTCTCCTGGTGCTATTACATTAATTCACATGAACTTTAGTTCAGTTGAGCTTACAGACCACCTATGCTTCAAAAATCAAACACTACCCTGAACTGGGACATCCTTGAGAATAATCTCAGCAATATATGCCAAGTCTCTAGTTTCTTCACTTAACTTGCTGGTTATTTTTACTGACTTGCCCAATATATGTTACAAAGAACTGAAACACATAAGCAGAAACGGCTTCCCCTGTTTTCTGTTATCTTTTATTCTTCACCTGAATTATTTGTTCCTGTCATGCTACCTTTTACATCACTCCCCCGTGGGCTACTGCTGTTAGTCTTTCCTTGCTTCTTGCTGTATTATTTGAGTCATAGGCCTTTATGGGCTTTGTTGCCAGAGATTTTTTATGCAACTCATCGCAACTAAAAATAGCCCAAATTTCATTTCTCTTGCTATTGTGGATTGCATATTTAAGCTTTTTTTTCGGGGGTTGGGAGTGGAGAAAGAAAAGGATAGTCTTGGTTGAAATATACCTAAAATGGTTTGCTAAATCTCACTAAAGTTTTGAAACGTCTTGCCATTGTCCTCGTGTTTATGCCCCAGTTAATTATTAGCATTAGGACATACTCCATCAGCATTGATATCAAAGCTGGGTGAAATGGGAAAGAAAGGTGTGTATATGTGAAAGTGGTTAATTGCAGCTCATAGTCGTTTGTAACTGCTGCTTTGGAAATGGGTTTTACTTCAATCTAGCTGTAAAGTGGGTATGTTGGTGGTGCCTGCAAAGTTCTGGGCAAGGAAGCACTTTTGAAAGGGGCATCAACCCATGGGGGTTGACATCACTGTGACATAAAGCCAAGTCCCCAGTCCTGCTGTAGACCATTAAATTAGCTACCCTTCATGTGGTTTGTATGTTCCCATTAGACTACTACTAACATTTACATGACAACTAAATGAAAGTATATCTGACAGTAGTATCGGTTTTCCCCACAATACACAAGAGCCTACCTTGTTTCTACTCTACAACACTACCTGCTTATCTAGGGAGGAGCAGGGGTGACAATCAAGTGGATTCCCTACAGTGGGGTGTACATTTGTTGTCCTTCTGTCAGTATATCTGCACATAGAGAATCTGTCAAAAACAAAACAAAACCCACACAAAAGTCTTCTTAATGGAAGCATGAACACATTTGTTACTCTTCTCTAGTATTCCAGTGAACATCTGCAAAGAGTATAGCCTGTTACTAGAGAAAGAGATGACTATTGGACTTAAATTGACTTGCCAAAATTTTGTTGACTTACTTACTTACTTGCTTAATTTATTTATAACATTTATATACCACTTGATTATTGGAAAAAAAACCTCAAAGCAGTTGACAAGAAGGATAATAAAATTATCACTAAAAATTTACAACTGTAACTTAAAACTTACAAAGTTAAAATCACAATAGAATAGACTAAAATGAATTAATACTCACACAGACTTTGTAAAGGTCTCCTACTCGCAGCAGAAACTTGTCTGAAGAAAGTTGTGCTGCAAAAGGGGTTCCTGCTCCTAAATTATGTCTGAATGTGCCTTTGCAAGGTTCTCAGAAACAGAATCTCACAGGACAATGCAATAGGAAAGAGAGGCTACTATGTACCGTATTTTTTGCACCATAACACTCACTTTTTTCCTCCTAAAAAGTAAGGGGAAATGTCTGTGTGTGTTATGGAGGGAATGACTACAGGTGGCATGCCTACGGATTTTCCTCCTCTAAAAACTACGTGCGCATTATGGTCAGGTGTGTGTTATAGAGCGAAAAATACAGTACTTTTTTTGGTACTCTAGGGTTTACTTGTGCAGCTCTTCTGATCATAGCCATATGCAGCACTGCATCCTCCCTTGATTTCTGTAGTAGATGCTTCCCCACCCCCAACTTTGTCTTCAGTATGCGTTAACACTAAGCAAAAGCAACAACATTATACTCGCGTCTAACCTTCTAATTCCTGCTTGATTTTTCAGACCAAAGCACTGCCATGAAGGGTGAAGCTTTACTTTCCCCCTGCTGGATCTCTAACTACGATTTGGGGCATGGCCATGGATCATGACACCACCCTTATATGCTAAAATGCCTTGAAGCCTCTTTATCTCTCCCTTGCATTCTGCTCTGTGGGAAGTGATGTTTTTTTCTGCAATGCTGACGTCTGCTCATTCTGGGACATTCAATGCAACTTTTATTGTCTATGAAAATATGTACGCAAATATCACCACCCCCTCCTTCTTGGTTCGTAGTGGCACAACGCAGCCACTGAAATATCACTTGGGTGCCATGGTTATCACTGAGGTAACTACTCTGACAACCAACACTACAACTGCCCACCCATTGCAATCGGGCTCCAAGAGCTTAAGCCTGCCGCTCCAGGTAATTCTTTCTGCTGCCATGATATTTATACTCCTCGTTTCTTTCCTTGGCAACCTTGTTGTCTGCCTAATGGTCTATCAGAAGACTGCAATGCGATCGGCTATTAACATTCTCCTAGCTAGCCTGGCTTTTGCAGACATGTTGCTTGCTGTGCTGAACATGCCTTTTGCTCTGATAACTGTCATCACAACCCGGTGGGTTTTTGGGAATATCTTCTGCAGAGTCTCGGCCATGTTTTTCTGGCTATTTGTCATCGAAGGGGTGGCCATTCTGCTTATCATTAGCATTGACAGGTTCCTTATAATAGTTCAGAGGCAGGATAAGCTGAATCCATACCGGGCAAAGTTCCTCATTGCTGTCTCATGGGCTGCAGCCTTCGTAGTTGCTTTCCCGCTTTCTTTGGGAAACCCCAACCTGCTACCTTCCAGAGCACCTCAGTGTGTGTTTGGCTACACAACAAGCCCTGGCTACCGTGCCTATGTGATACTGGTGGTACTGATTTCATTTTTCATCCCGTTCTTGGTAATGTTGTATTCTTTTATGGGCATCCTCAACACTGTACGGCACAACGCAGTTCGCATCCACAGCCACCCAGATAGCATATGCCTCAGCCAAGCTAGCAAACTTGGTCTCATGAGCCTTCAGAGACCCTTTCAGATGAACATTGATATGAGCTTTAAAACTCGTGCCTTCACCACCATATTGATTTTGTTCATTGTCTTCATAATCTGCTTGGCGCCCTTCACCACCTACAGCCTTATTGCCACATTCAACAGCCACTTCGATCAGAAGCACAACTTCTTTGAGATAAGCGCTTGGCTCCTTTGGCTCTGCTACCTCAAGTCTGCCCTAAACCCATTGATTTACTACTGGAGGATCAAGAAATTTCACGATGCATGCTTAGACTTGATGCCGAAGTACTTCAAGTTTTTGCCACAGCTACCTGGTCACACCAGAAGACGTATCCGGCCTAGCGCAGTATATGTGTGTGGGGAGCACCGGTCAGTTGTGTGAAACCTGCAGCAAAGGGACACTTGTTTTTTTTCTGATGTACGTAAATTTTGGTGGATTGAAATACAATGGCTTCTTTAGCTGCCATGTTTGTAACTTTAGTACGTATTCCAGCTACCATGTGCAATTTCAAGAGAGAGATCATATTTGGACTTTGCTACTGGAGTATATGACTAAACAAAGATATTGGCTACAAACCCAAAAAGCTCCATGTGCACAAAGGAAGAATAATGCAGACAGAGATTTCTGTTTGCCACAGCAGCTTCCACTGCTGCAGTTTAGGTTCCTCCTTCAGCAGATACAACTTCAAAGAAAACTCCTGCTATGTGCAGTTTCTCCCCTTGCACACGTGTAGCTTTCTGTGGATTGTGGCCACTACCTACAGCTTTCTGCAGTGGAGAGGAAGACTTATTTGAATTATTTCTCAAGTTTGATGCTCAATGACTGCAGGTCCACTTAATTGTAGATGTTTTTAATGCTGCTATTTTATGGTACATTGGGCTGAATACTTACTTTTTTAAAAAAATAAAAGATGTTACTGTTTTATGCCAACATAGGCCGCATATCCACTATGTATTTAGAGCAGTATCATACCACCTTAAACAGTCATGGCTTCCTCCAAATAATCCTGGGAACTGTACTTTGTTAGGGGTGCTGAGAGTTGTTAAGAGATCCCTATTCCTTTCACAGAGTTACAATTCCCACAGCTCCCAGGGAAGAAGGATTGATTGTTAAACCACTCTGGGAATTGTATCTCTGTGAGGGAAATAGGGATCTGCTAACAACTCACTGCACCCTTAACCAACTATAATCCCCAGGGTTCATTGAAGGAAGCTATGGCTCTTTAAAGTGGTTTGATACTGCTTTAAATGTATAGTGCAGATCGGACCATAGCAGAGCCAAAAGGTCTCTATTTAATTTAACATTTCCAAGAGTTGTAGTGATATTCAAAATAGATTCTACTTATCTTTGTGCACTTTAAAAAGAACTGTATAGGGGTGTTTTGTTTTTGTGTGTTTTGTTTCTTCCTGCAAGGGTTTAGTTTTTTATCCAACTTTTGTAGTGTTTCAGTAAACAATCTTTTAACAAACATTGTTTTCAGAAGGATAGATCTGCAAACACTGAGTTTATGTGAATCTCAGAAGCTCAGTGCATGTCGCTCTAACTGAGGCTATACATAAATACATTCATTGTGGTCCAGCAGAAGTTAAACATGCTTAGGTCTCATGGAAACCATAACATTAAAATCTATGAACTTTAGTTGCTGAAGCACATGGGATTTTGTTTGGGGTCCTATTGATTTCAATGGGATATAAGCATCTTACATTTCTATGAATTTTACCTGTTCTGTGTCATAGGCTGAGCCCTGACCAAAAACAATTGATGCCATATTGCATTTTTTAAAGTACAGTGGACGCTTGGGTTGCGAACGTGATCCGTGCGGGAGGCACGTTCGCAACCCGCAGTGTTCGTGACTTATGTGTCTGCGATTCGGCGCTTCTGCACATGCGTGAAGAGCAATTTAGCGCTTCTGCGCATGCGCAAGTGCCGAAACCTAGAAGTAACCCGTTCTGGTACTTCCAGGTTCGGCGCGGTGTGCAAACGGAAGCGTCTGTAACCCGAGGTATGACTGTATACAAATTTCAGAATCCAAAGTGCTACTTTGTAATGTATACCCAATGGAAACTACCATTACTCCTTTGGAATGCCAAGCCTCTAAGTCCATGTCACAAACTGTTTCTGAAACTGCCCTTAGTTTCAAGAGAGATTTGTCACCTGGAATAGTGGTGCAGTCGCTTGCGAAACGTTAGAACAACTCTCCTTTGTGCCTGTGGAACTAATTGTATGGTCTTTTGGATCAAAAAGGAAACAGTACTAACTTTTATTCATAAAGGGACCAGATCTCCACAAGGTACAAATAAAAACTGTTAATATATTGGAGCTATTATTAATGCACTGATTTCTTCTGTATGAGAGGTTTTTGGAGGAGGGAATTCTTTTAAAAAGCTTTAGAAAGTGAGAGTAAGCAGGGGTTTCATACTTCCACAGGCATTAATAAGTTATCTTGCATTATCAACCAGATTTAATTCTTCTCCCTCTTTCTTTAGTCAAGTCATTTTGTAGGGTTGCATCAGTTACCAGCTTTACTTGTCTTGATGTTAGCCCTACAAACACCAGGTCCTATTTGAGAAAATATGAAAAAAAGGATGGAAAATTATGTTAGGAATTACTCGAGAATACTTGCGTGCAATCTGTTAAATGAACTTAAAGATGCCAATATATTAAATCTATCATCAGTTCTACTGTAGTTTACAAGAGGGCTAGATATGTTTTTGCTGGGGTTCTTTTTAACCTAATTGATTTCTTCAGTGGCAGCAAATGACATAACTCAAAACCACTACTTGGTCAAATAGGAAGAAGCAATGCTGTTCCTCTGAAAATTAAGTATATATATTTTTTAAAGTTGTGTTATGGAAGAAGATTTCATAGACTGAGGTGTGTTTGCTGTTGATGCTACTTTACCTAACTTATTTTTACTGCAGGGAGAATTCATTGCCTCCCATTAATTCTATTACTAAATGTTATCACTCTCTAACAAAGAAACTTGTCAATGCTGTCAATAACCAGTGCCATTGTTCTGTCTTCCAAAGGAAAGCAACATAACCCGCCTTTATGTGGTAACTGAAAGGGATCCTCACCTTAAAAGGGGCAGCAAGGATGTGCTTCTTAATATCTTAATATCATGCTTCTTAATATCTATAAATTGACCTTGGATATCTGAGCTGGGCAAGCTCTACAACACAAGGACATCTGCGCCTAAAAGCTTCCATAGAAGCTGGAAACCTATTCACACAGAACTAAAAACACAGGCTTCCCTAGCTTGGACATCCATGCGTAGTGCAGAGAACCACATACTGTGGGAGTTCTGTAATCGGTTGGCCATTTTCATGTGATTAACATTTGAATGGGGGCTATAAATGCAATAAAATATAAAGCTGCAAAATAGAGAGGCAAGAGATATTGGAATTTGTAGGACATTTGTTTTTCATGTATTTCTGGAGAGCAAAATGTTCTTGAAGTTCTAGCAGCAAGTTATATGCGGGAAAACAATCTTCCTTCTAGTAGTGCATTTATTTATTTATTTAGTTGTATCAGAATATATACTCTTTACAGTGCCTGAGGGATCAGGTCTTGCACCTCCCTATGTAATGCAACCATGTGCATTGTATTACCTACAGAGACTGGCCTCACTTTTCTGTCTTACTTTCTTTATGGGTGCAGGTTAGAGTTCAACACAGCCAGCATATCTTCATACATCGTGAGACAGTTTGGGCATCTCGTCCTTTGAAATTGTGGGGTGGCTCTTACATTAAATGGCAGTGTAAGGTATACTTGGGTGTAAATTAGTACTTCTGTTCCTGTGACTGGAAAAGTAAAAGTAGAATGGATTTAAATTTGACCAAATAACACATACCAAACTTCACTAATTGACTACAGTGCACAAAAAAAATGCTGAAAGGTTTAGACCTTGACATTTGCAGGAAATATTTCTCCTTAAAACTTTTGCATTCAGAATATAGCTTTCCTATGATGATAAAGCTTTCCTTTGTATACAGGATGATTCTGTAAACAACAAGCATTCTTGAAGCATGGGCCTGTTGTGTTAACTTGGAAGCAAGTCTCACAACATGCAATGGGTCTTGCTCCCAGGTTATGCGCCTAGGATTGCAGATGCGGTCTTCAGCCAGCATGTCTTGCTGCACTAGATGGAGAGGGTATGGCTATGCTTATGCTGTACAACTGTGAATTTACTTTGCAACAGAATTTGGTATCTGATGCAGTATATGACAGCCTGACTTTTTTTAGTGGCTTGGAAGTGAAGAAAAAAAAATCCTGTTTCAACAAAAAGGTTGGAAGCAAGAGGTGACTAGACAAATGTCTCTCCCTCATTCTCTCTCTCTCTCCCTCCCCTCTCACCTGCTCCTCTGGTCTTTGTTCTCTGGATTTTTAAATTGTGCTGCACTTGGAATAGGTAAATATTAAAAAGATCTTTGTATGCTAGGAAAGCTATTAACAGGATACTGTGTGTTAAAGGGAAACATGAGCACATGTGATTTTAAAATGTGATATTGTGATATAGCACCATTGGCTCTGTTGCTTTTCACATGCTGTTTTAGAACAGTGCCTTGTTATTTTGGGATGAATTTCTATATCCTCTTACACTTGAGAAGCTTTCACTCCTACTGGTAATCAGCTGCACACATGCATACATTTACACTTCTCTAAAGTTTATACCCGTGTTTACAGAAGTCATTTTGTATGCATTTCAGAAGACAACAGTGAAGTAGAGATTCCCACCTCTCCAAAAAAAATTTTTAAAAAATGATGTAAATCATGCCATTAATAAATGTTGTTAAGGACTTTTACCCTTTGTTTATTTTTCAAATACATATTTGCTTGAAGTTCCTCCTTTTAATAATGGGGAAACAAAAAAGGGAGGAGATTGCAGTAGGAAGATCAAACTGAATGTGATTTTTAAATATATATATTTATAGCTATCTAAACTACTTGTCAAAACT
Source organism: Podarcis gaigeae (assembly GCF_964106915.1). Taxonomy (NCBI): domain Eukaryota; kingdom Metazoa; phylum Chordata; class Lepidosauria; order Squamata; family Lacertidae; genus Podarcis; species Podarcis gaigeae. The sequence continues at coordinate 45,604,755 of NC_139680.1, read as the reverse complement.
GTCATGGTTGTACAAACCTGTTGCTAAAGGGGGTTTTCACTGCAAATTATTGAGGGACATTGTACATGCCTTGAGGGGATTTACTACTTTGTGTAACCTATTTTGTTTGTACAGAGAATAACAGTGGTGTTTCTTCTCCTCCCCTTCTGTTCGGTATTTTTATATATTTTTTAAAATGAATTTATGCCTAAGTAGCTGCCCGGGTTTGATATTCTTTCATATATTTACCACCTACAGTTCATGAAACACTGTCCTCACAGAAAGATGTATTAGTTTATTTTTGCTATATGGCAACTAAGCCAATATTATGCACTTGTTGCAGGTGAAAAAGCTATGAATTTCTAAAATCTGTTACTTTATAGAATTGATATTGGTTGTCAATGAAATGAAATGGTTTGACTTTCCTTTCCTTTTTCTTCTTCACAAAGCCAGTATGGATAGGGACACCTCAGATGTAGAGTTCTAAACTAAAGGTGAAGCGTGTATGATGTACATATATTTTCCTTGGAAATAACAGGAAAACAAAGGGGGGAAATGAACTTTGTCTAGCAGTCCAGAAGGAGCCTGCTAATGTTAACCAATCATGTCTATTCTTGAAATGCTGACCTATTAAAAATGTTTTCATAACAATTCAGTTTTTGTGTTTTGTTAGAAAAATCAGAGGCATGGTTTTAGAGCCTTTTGAAGACTAGTGTCTAATATAAGCAATTCTGACCTTTCAAATTTCAAATATAGCAGTAAAATACTTCACAAAAGATTGCAATGTGTCAGGTGGGTGGAAAAGACAAGTGGCATTTTTTTTAAAAAGTTTCCAAATCCAGGCGCTCTTATTTTCATGTAGATTTCCTGTTCAAGTCCCCAAGAGAATCTTTTTGCCACACAGTGGAGTTGTCCTAGGTGCTGAAAAGAACGGGCAGTTCCAGGTGGTGTTGAGCTCAATGGGCTACTTCATACACTGGAATAATTATTATTATTAATAATAATTTATTTATACCCCGCCCATCTGGCTGGGTTAAATAAACATAGGAAGTTTCCTTACATCAGATCACACTATTGGTATGTCAAGCTCTAGCTGAGTTTTGCCTGTGGGCAGAAGTTCACCCGGATGTCAGGCAAAGGTTTTTCCCATTACCACCACCTTTTACCTGGAGATACTGGGGTCTGAACCTGGGATCTTTACAGAGCATCTTGGCTGATGTCGTAGGATAAAAGGAAATGATTAATAAACCAGGACAAACATTTTTATAAGTAGTCTCAGCAGTGCTGCTTATAACCATTGTAGAAAAGGGTGCGGGATTCCTCCTTAAAGCGGATAATTGTTTGTGCATCAACCAGAAGACTTAACAGGAATTTGTATCTTTCATCATGGTCACAGCGTTTCACTAACAATTCCAAGTGGCTCCATGTCCACAGTCTCTGGAAGATTTTAGAGCTTGCCATTCATCTAGCTGTAGCTGAGTAATTAAAAATTGTTCAAAGTAAACAGAATGTGTGCCAGAGGCATTTGTATCATGTTGTATGATTCATTTTCTACACAAAACAATGACCTTTATGACTCACTCAACTTTCTGTTTGTGCTACTTTCTTCTCCTGAATATCAGAAAAGATAAGAGCTGTTCTGTAATGGGAGGTAGCCAAAATTCCACGGGGATTAAACAACCATTTGTAAAATTTAAGAACAAAAGAAGAGTCAGATAGATAAGATAGATAAGATAAGATCTAGTCCAGCATCTGATTCTCAGTGATCAAACAGATACCTATGAGAAGCCTACTAGCAAGGCATAAGTACAGCTGCACTCTCCACTTGCAATTTCTATCAACTAGCATTTGTAGACACACAATGTTTGGTACTGGAGGCAACACACAGCCATTGATCGCCTTATCCTCCAGGGATGCATCTAAACCCCTTCCAAGTTTCTGGTTATCACTATATCTTATAGTGAATTCTATAGTTTAAATATATACACTGCATGAAGAATCACTTCCTTTTATTGTGGATCTCCCACTGTTTAGCTTTGTTGGATAACCTTAGGTTCTAGTATAAAAGAGACAAAGACTGAACCTCTCTTTATCCACTTTCCCCATAATTTCAGCATGTTTCCCTTCTCTTTCCTTTTTCCTAAGCTTAAAAGACCCAAGTGTTGCAACTTTTCCTCATGAGAGAGTTGTTCTAGTACCCCTTGATCATTTTGGTTGCGCTTTTACAGCTTTACAAATATCCTTTGTGAGATACGGCAACCAGAATTGTACGCAATATTCAAAGTGTGGTCACACAAAACATTTGTGTAAGTTATTATATTCACAGTTTGAAAATGGACCCTTTCCTAATGATTCACATTATGGAATCACCTTTTTCACAGCTGCTGCACACTAGATTGACGTCTTCATTGAACTATCAGCAGTACTCAGTCACTGCCAATTAAGATGCCATTAATGAAAACCAGTGTATTAGGGATTTTTGTTCCAAAGTACATCACTTTGCATTTGCTTGGACTGAATCACATATTAAATGTCTTTAGCAAACTTGGTCATGTCACTGCTATATAAAATATGAACCTAGTAACCACCCCCCTTTTTAAGTAAGTGGGGTGTATCTTAATTTTTCCATGGATGTTAGTTCTGTCTCATTTCATGCTTAACTAATTTCTTCAATTACTGTTGCTCCACCTCTTTACCAGATTACTCTTTCTTTATAATAAATAATTTCAAAACCATGTGGTTAACTTCCGCAGTTTACTGATTGGTGCAGCTTATTTCTTACCGCATATTTTAGGTTTGCTTGGCACATTTTAGTGACATAACATTACAAACAGAGGAAGTTATAGTCAATTTCCTCCTAATGTGGAGCTGAAGACCTTTCTTGTTGCTGGTGCTCATGGCGGGTTGATTCTACACTGATCCTAATAAGCACTCTCTGAGGAATTCATTATTTTGAAACCCATGCCTAATAAGAGATGTTTTGTGCTTTTGAAGTTCAAACTAATTTCCACGAAGGCCGCCATCGCTAAGCAACAGATTCTGTTTGGGCCTCTTGAGGGCAAAGGCTACGGTGCCTATATGATGTGAATCATAGTTAAAGAGTCCATTAAGTGGCACTAGGGCTGCTCTGGTAAGGGAGGATAAATCATCCTACAGTGCTCTAAAACCACTGCAAATGATAAGCATACCAGTGAAAATGTCACTTAAAAAAATAAATAAACAATCTTATTATTGTCTCGGAAATTGTCATTGGTTGAGTTAATGTGATGTCATGGGAATAGTCATGAATATTTTGCTAAATGGGGAAACTAGTCAACAAATTATTACAATAGATTACTACTATCTATTGACTTTACAGCACATCTTTTCTCCCCAATGAGCCCAAGGTGGTCATCAGATACACAATTTAAAAACAAGAACAAAACAAAAGCAAAAACATTATAAAACAGTTAAAACATTATAAAAACAATTACAATTTAAAACATCTGAAAGTAGTTACAGTTAGAAAACCTTTCATCCAATGGCAGCGACATCAACAAGGCCTCACCTGCCTGTCATAGGGTCTAATATGGCTGGTGTTGGGGAAGGCATATACCTTCAGTATACCTGAAGGAGCATCTCCACCCCATTGTTCAGCCTGGACACTGAGGCCCATCTCCAAGTGCCTTCTGGCAGTTCCCTCAATGTGAGAAGTGAGGTTACAGGGGACCAGGCAGGGGGCCTTCTCGGTAGTGGCACCCACCCTGTGGAATGCCCTCCCATCAGATGTCAAGGAGATACAGAACTATCTGACTTTTAGAAGACATCTGAAAGCAGCCCTGTTTAGGGAAGTTTTTAATGTTTGATGTTTATCGTGTTTTTAATATTCTGTTGGGAGCCGTCCAGAGTGGCTGGGGAAACCCAGCCAGATGGGTGGGGTAAAATTAATAATAATAATAATAATAATAATAATAATAATAATAATACTTGGGTCCCAAGCCTGCAGTGCTTTCAGGAACTGTGTCACATGGTCCCATCAGGTTGCCCCAATTGCCATCCAAGCAGTCCCATTCTGCACTCGCTGCAGCCTCCAGACCACTTTCAAGGGCAGCCCCATGTAGAGTACAATCAGGAGATCACTAGAGCATGGACAGCTGAGGCCAGGCTATCACTGCCAGGAATGGCTATATCTGACTAACTAGTCTATGCTGGGCATAAGCATTCCTGGCCAGTGATAGGTTGGAATCCATAAGTTTACTACAATTAAAATTGCAACAACAACATGAAACCACACTATCAAACAAAACTCAATGCAATGCAAATTTCACAAAACGACAAGGAACAAGTAACCTTTGGAATATAAGTAAGCCAAGCAGGAAGGTAGGTTGTACTTGAGCAGAAACTTCTAAATCAGAAGAACCTGGGGAGACAAGGAGGTCATGGAGCAACTGGCCCAGGTGAAAGGGAAAGCACTAATAAGCAGATAGCCGAGAAGGACTAACTTGATGGGAGGTGCAGTGGAAGCGACAAAGGGTTAGAGAGACTTCACATGGGATCACTGAATGAGTGTACTTGTTGAGAAGAACAGGAGAGGAGTCTAATTTCCAGAATGTAATTGGCAGATTGACATTGAAACATTGACATTGTTAATCTACAATGCACAGAACCCAACACTGTGTGAGTAGACTTCACTGGTGCAATGGGTCTTCTTGCTTTTCTCCCATCTAGTTCAGAATCGTGTTCTGGCCAGCCAGATGTCCGTGGGAAAGCAGATTTTGTGGGTACATGGGGCCTGCAGAGGGGAGGAAAGGAAGATGAATCAAAGTCATTTCTATCTGCACATGACAGCACAGGATACAACACAATATCTTTATTTTTAAGATAATCTTGATTGGTAAGGTGATCTTCAAGTAGATTATTAGGTCTATGGATGAATGAACCTTCTGCAATCAGCCATTGCACATAAGGACACTAAATATAGTCTATGCTAAAGAACACCCTGAGTTTGAAATATTTTGAAATCTGGAGCTATTTGTACCCAGCACTGTGCTAAATAAAGTGAAAGCACTGCTGACAAATCCCAGTGAAGTATTATTTATATCTAGCTGATTCCGACAGAGTGCCAGAAAAGATGAATATCTAGGTGACCTTTTGGAAAATGTAACAAGCTGTCATCAAAACTGGCACTAATTGACAGTCTCAACAGGCGGATTTATTTGAGCTGAACACTCAGCAACTCAGCTGGCTCCAGAGCACAAGTTAAAACAAAGGTGCTGGAGTGGAGACTGCAAGGACTTTGACTGATTTTACATCTACTGCCTCCTCCAGGTGTTCTGTGCCAGTTTTGAAAGTAAGTCAAAACTTAACATTCCCACAGAATACCTGGTTGCCCTGCCAGAACTACAGGGGAAACACAATTAACTCTTCAGGAAAATGGGAACATGCCTAACTGAAAAATTGGCTAAGCTTAAGCAACTCAGATTTTAATGGATGTGAAAGCTCAGTCCTAGAAGTCATCATTTTCTGTGCCAGGTCAAACAGTGGCATGCTCTACTCTAGCAAAGGCAAGAGTCCACACTAACAAATGTCATTTGAGAAGTCATTTACCAATTCTCTTAATGCAAGTGGGGGGATTTGCATTTGATTTTCCTGAATATATGTTTACTGATAGTCAACAAGATACTAGAGCCATGTTCTTTAGATGCTGTCTGGCTCCAGCTCCCTTCATCCCTTACCATTGGCCCTGATGGCTGGGACTGATGGGAACTAGAATCCAACAGCATCAGAAAGACAGATGGTCTCAATTCCTGGTGTACAATGATCCAGGATGCTGTCAGACAGTCTTTGCTTGTGTCTGTAACTTAGTGCTCTGACGAGTCACAATTAGTCCTATTTAACAGGCAGAAGGCTTTGTCCAGATTCATACCTCTTTTCCAGTGTTCACTGCAGAGCACTCACAACCTTCTCAACTTCCCTTACCTATGCCCATCTACTTCCTTCACCAGGGTTACTTTCGCCTGGGGTTTATAGCTTTTCACTTCCAAGGCTGCCAAATATGAGAATCAAAGTCCTTGGTGGGAAGTAAAATACACCAAGCAAAACATACAAACTGGGGATTAGAGTCAGCACTTCCCAAGGTATGTCCTGTCTTCTTTCAGCCTTTTTGGAACAAAATGTGTGCTGGGCTCTCGCTACAGAAGCAGATGAAGGACATTTATCTTTCCTGGCAGCCCCTTGTGCCTATTTAATTAGGATCCCAATCAGTGCAAAGTGGGAAAAAATTTGACAACCTGATTGCAGCATAATGATAGCTGACCACTTCTCCTTGCATCCAGCTGCAAGAAGCATAAGAAGCTGTACAATAGCACTGTGTCATCTATATTTCATTTACTTTAATGTATTTTGTATATTATTTATTTGATTATAAATAAAACCTCTAAGCAGTCTACAAAAGATAGATAATGTGTATTAAAATAGTTGATAAAGGCCATGAAACCACACTAAAACAAGTTGGGTTTATATTAAAAAATCAAAATAGAAATAAAACCAACAGTTTAAAATATACATTAAAACATGTCAGCTTTACATGTCTGGGTAAACAAAAGCATATACCTTTACCTAAAAATAAACTAAATTCTGCTGCTTCCTTTTGCCTTATTGAAACAAAGCCTTCTAATATACATGTTCAGACATGGACATTTTTAAACAAGCATTTCAGTTAGGGTCGTATTACACATAATTGCTTTAGTTTAAAACAGCTGTACTGTCTTTCCTGGTGACATTCAATATTTATGAAACTTGTATAATTTCCTATAGATTCACATCATGTAATGTAAAATGAGAAATAATGTAACTGAGCTTGTTGTTGTAGAAATCTTTGTGAAACTAGGTTTCTTCACAAAGATGTTTTTCACACACATAACCCAACGGCCTTATTTTAGGGTTGCTGTTTCCCCCCAATTTTCAAGACATGCAAACTCCATTTGAACCTTGGTGAGTATAGCTCACTTTTGAATGTGAATATCTGTAATATTTTAAACCTACTTTGGAGTTAGTTGTTCTGCCACCAGCAACCATTTTGCCTTGTTTGATGGAAGTTGGAAGGAGCCTTTGTAGGTTACCTAGCAACTCTGAGATGTGCTTGCCAACCTGGAAGTAGCTGGTCGACCACAGTATATTTTCCCTGTCTTGTTAACTGATGACTGGGGAAATGACCAGGGATGAAACAAGATGCTAGTAATGGCTCTACTGGGGACCTATCAGTAGTAGAATTACCTGACCATCTGTTTACATGGTATATTTCTCCCAACAATTGCACCTGTAGCGGCGTGCCATGTATTTACTGAGTGAGCCAGCAAAAATAAAAACCTGGGAAGGAAAAGGAAAAAAAAAAGGGGGGGGAGAAAGTAGATTGGATAGCTGACAATTGTGCAGGCAGAAAGATTTAAAACAGATGGTAAATTAAATATGTTAATTTCTGATTTCCTGCCTCATGGTAAATATTTGAAATCATAAAGCGATATTTTTTTAAAGTTCAAATGAAAAACAAATGTGTTTGTGTCTGTCAAAAATGGTGTAATGGTTGAACTCTCAGAATCTTATTCTGGCGTTATTGAAATCCACAATAAAATTCTGACTATGGCAGAACGGTTTTTAGCTAAGAGATTATTTGGCACACATCTGCAGAATTTGCTTTTGTAATAGGAGAAGCAACTTTGAAATATATAAAAGGTTGATTGCTAAAGTCAGTCAGCATCTTTTCCTTTCTGCCTTCCTGAGCTGGACTGCTGCCTTTTAGAATATAAAAGCCAAAAGTTGCATGGGCAGTGTGCCTTCTGATATGTGTATTAAGGGCATATCTACATGGTCTGTGTAAACACTCCTGCTTGCTCTGCATCTAGTGCGTTCCCACTGCTGGTTTGGGAAGCGGTATACACATGACATTAGCCACAAGTCATACCTACCTTGTACCTACCCTGTTGTTTCTTATGAAAGACTGCATTTTGATGTGTTTTCCCCAGACAAGCTTCAATATGAATTGATAAAATGAACCCACATTTTAAGCTGGCAACATGCACACAGCCCTAGGCTTCTTGTATGGAAACAATATCAAATGCACATCCATTTCCCCCACCCCAAACCCTGCCAAGTCTTTAGACTGGTTTGATTGTCCAGCTATCTGTGCTGCAGCTGGGTTTTAAAAAATTTCTTTAGCAGTGCACAATGCTTGTTACCACGCAGTTCTTCCTATGTAAGGCATGGGGGCAAAGAACCAGAGGATAATACATAAGAGCAGCAGGCAAAAGCCTTTGCTTACTAGGAATAATCAAGCATATTACAGAGTGCTCAGGACATCAGCAGCACATTCTGTGCAAGTCTGGCATGAAAGGTACAAGAAAACTTTGCAGACAGACAGTTCATCCACAATCTGCTGTACATGTCCAGAAGGGGGTAAATGTGACAAAGATTTCATGTTTAATGATGTCCCCACCACTCCCTGTTTATGAAGTCACTGGTAGGAGAGGTCATCAAGAGCTTTGAAAAATAGTGTTATCAATATGCACATGAAACACTATTTCTTCCTGAAACAGAAGAGGTTGTATGGGTGCTGGACCATTGCTTAGTTGGATGTCAGCCAATAAAGTGAAGATGAGTCCTGCTAAGATGGAAAGGCTGTACATTGGTGGTTCTTGAGCCTGGGAAATAGGTAGATGGCCTGTCTTGGATGGTGTTGCACCTCCCTTGAAATAGAAGGCTTGTAGTTTGGGAGAGCTCCTGGAGCCATCTTTGTCACTGGAAGTTCAAGTGGCTTCACTGGAAAGCACTGGCTATTACTGGCTATGACTGTTTTTGGATGAAGAAAGCCTTGCCAAACTGATCCATGCTAACATCCTGATTGGATAACTGTAACATGCTCTATGTGAGGTACTCTTGAAGACGTAGCTAGTCCATAATACTGGGGCCATATACCAGTGGGTGGATCAGTGAATCATACCTTTGTACAGTAGGAGAGTTTTTACATACATTCACACACATGTCTCTGAGAGGCACCACATCTGGCTGAGAGGCACCACGTTCAAGGACCACATTCCAAACAGGCAAACATACTCAAGGAGGCAGCAAAGCAGGTGTTGTTAGGGGTGTGGCCTGAAGAGAGAGGGTGTGGCTATAGAGGAGGCGTGGCCTAGGGATAGTCCCAAGGGCCAGACACAAAAGGCCTGAGTCCCAAGGGCCAGACACATGACCCCCCAGGCCTGAGATTCCACACCCCTGCTGCAAATGAAGCTCAAACCCTGTGATCTGTATGATGAATAGCAGGTTTTTAAACTGAACCAACAGCATAAATGAATGAAGCATTCTCTAAAGTGGTGGTTCTTATATTGTGGGCTGGGGACCGCGGGTGCTACAGGTCACCTTCTGGTCATACTTTCGTCAGCAGCAGTAGAGCCATGAATGTGCAGTGCATGAGCACAGATGAGAGTGGGAGGTGGTTAGAGAGAAAAAGAGACAAGAGTGGTGTATAGTATACAAAGTTGGAGGGGAGGAAAGGAAAATGAGGATACTGAGGACATTTGGAGTGATCATCCAAGCACGAGAGAAGGAAGAAAAAGAATGGGAAGGAAGGAACTGAAAGGGACAAATGGACTGAAGGACGTGGTGAGGGCTGAAAATCCAGCAATTTCCACTGTGGAATTAGATTTTTAAAGAAAATGGTGTCACTAATATGATATGTGATGTTCCAATTTCTGGCCCAGGGAACCAGTGGCTTACCCTTGGCTGTGTGTGCTTTCTCATAAAATAACCTGTGCTTTCTCATAGTATGACATTTCAGAGGGTCAGAAACTCCATCTTATTTTAGAGCTGAAGAACCAAACCCCACTGAGTCCAGTAAAAGACAACTCTCCCTCCTTGTCTCCTTTGTGAGCTTTCCAGACCACAGTGTACCCAAAACAGACAGCAGGTAAACGGGAGGCACTGAACAACTTAATAGGGCTAGATGACTCATGCAACTTTGCTACACCACTTGCTGCAGGAGGGAGAGGAAGCTATCAAAGAGAGAGCAGGTATGGTGCAAAATGTTTGTGATAATTGATAGCATATTGTAGCTTTGTAGGAGACTTTCTTTGAACTAAGGCCTTTTAAGGGATGTTTTGCATTGTACTTAAATTAACCAGTTCAACCAACCTGCGCATGGGATTTGCAGATCAAATCCAGCACTTCATACTGAAGAAACAAAAACAGCAACAGGCTAGGATTCCTGTTTGTAACTGAAAGTCCTGAACACATTTACTTATGAAGGAAGGCCCATTGATTTCAATACAGTGATGTGCTTAGGATCATGGCCCAAGAACGGCTAACCATTTCACCAGCCAAGCTTGCCAGTGACAAACACTACAGAATTGTTAGCTTTACATGAATATACAGCTTCCACCTGCTGAGGAGAAAATTGTTGCTAAGACTTTAATTACATACTTAGCTTTTATTTGTACAGTTCTCCCACTCAGTTTTCAGGCATATAAGCATCATTTTCCTTATGACATTTGGAATCTCTTAGTGGCTATATGAATATCAGACTTCCAAGATCTTAACATTTGTTAAAGTCAATTTTAAACCAGTATGAGCTTTTTTAACAACAACAACACCATATTACCTGTATTTGTCCTTTGATATGCTTCTGAAATCTTTGGTACCTTCTCATTATTTTGTATTGATTTATATCCTACTTTGATTGCACTGTATTTCAATGCATTTTTTTTAAAAAAAGATAAAGTTGCATAGAAGGCCTAATAAAACCAGGCTATACCATCTTGGACAGAGGACCTTCTTCCTTATTAAACTATAATTATTAAAGTTTCATTTGCACTAAAAAAATATTTTGTTTGTAGAAATATGTTATTTGCAGAATTGACCTTGAAGACTTCATCAGAAATACCACCATTGGCCAAGCCTTAAAATGACTGCTCTGGATTTCTACGTTAAAATATTTCATCTGTTGAATCCCTATGATGCATTCTGGCTCATACAGCTTGGTAACAAGTAACTCATTTTGTTGCTTAGCCATTTGATCATTCCCTCTACCCTACTCACGATTAGCCCATTCAGTGACCAATGGGAGCTGTCCTCTTGCTCTCATTGTCCACTCCACTCCAGCCAAGCTTTGTCTGCTCCAGTCCAGCCAAGCTAGGAAACAAAGACATTTGGTTCTAGCTCCTCAGGACCAATACACATTTCCCAGTCTCTTCCAGCTCTGGCTAGGTTATGGCATCTAGACATGATGAAGAACTAGTTATATATGACATCCATGCGGCTCTGCTTATGATTTTCCAGAAGACATTCTCTGGTCTAGTCCCTCACACAGCTCAGCCTCTTTACAAAGATTTCCCAAGGCACAGTTATGAAACCATGATGAAAGTAGAACAGCCTGATTTGTACCACGCTTCTGGTTGCTGTAGCAATCTAGGTGCAGGTTAATGCCATGATGATTCACAGAGTGACGTGCCTGAAGAGAAGAAATCTAAGTCTAGCATCCACTGCTTGCATAGTAGTCACCAGCAAAATTGCAAGGGGAAATAGACGCAGGCCACATCTGTACCAAGCCACAAATGCTAATTTATCAAGCAGGTTCATGGAGTGCCTTTGCAGCCGTTTCGGTCCCCCCTTTGCGCATGTGACTGAGCAAACACTTAAGCACAGCTCCCCATTTGTGAACCCAGAAACTGCAACTAATGGCTTCCAAACATGCTAACTTTGGACCATGGAGCAATATCCTTGGTTTGTTTTGAAGCCATTAACCATAGTTTCCAGGGTTGCACATAATGGGAAACTATGGCTATGTGCTGGATTTCTAGTCCTGCTCTTTAGCCAATAAAGTTCCCAGAGCACCTTGCATGCAAGGGTGACAGGGGCAGCTCTGTCTTAAAGTTCATGTAATATGTTGCCAGTTATAAAATGAAGCTAGGCAAAGGCTCACAGCTGTAGATTCTTATTCTCTGCAACCCTTAGGGATGTCATGAGCATTCAAAGCTGGTCAAATGCTTGCAAGGAGGATTGGTGTGACTATATCCCTGTGTGCGTGCTAAAATTATGTGAGCCAACTCCATTGCCTCCCTCTGGCTCATAGCCAGCTGCAAGGCTCCTGAAAAAAAATTACCTTGATGCTCACGCAAAGGATGGCAACAGAAAGATGAGTGAGGGAACCACAAATGCACACAAATATGTACTTTACTGAACCCAACACTTTTTGTGTTGGTGATTTTTCTTCAGGAGCACTGATTAAACAAAAAAGTTTTCTGTACTATCTCAGAGTCAGGGAAGATGCTGCAAATGAAGAATGGGTGTTTACAATGTAGATACAGATCTGCAAAAATGTAAGATGAATGAGCTCTTCGCCCCTGTGAGTTCACCATACTGAAATGGTTATGGTGAATTCAACTATCTCATGAGCAAGCAAGCATAAAATGGTAAAGATTAAAGGATTAAAAATGCAGATAAAGTAAAATGCTAGCTATGCAATAGCACTGAGAAAGGCAGAATTGAAAAACTGGCCATTTCCAATTATTTAGCTTGAAAACTGCCAGAAGCAATTTAAAAGTTGTTCTTTGAAAGGAGAAGTAAGTAATGTTGCTTTGATTAATTTTTTCTTTTCGCAGCGGCTTTATTCATCTGGCTATTTCTGACCTACACTGTGTGGTAGGTGTGAACAGTCCTCTGAGGTAAGCATTCTTTTACAAAATTACTTTTCTGCAGAACAATCAGCTGTCATTTTGTTCATTACGCTTTTCAAGATAGTGCTCAGGCTACATGAACAAAGCTTTTGTAGGAAGCCAGAAAGCATTCTACTAGATGTTTGGAAATAAACTCAAGAGAAGAATATGTGTAAGGACGCAAGATGTACTTTGAAGCTGTGATGTGCCTACCATTCCAGTTTGTAAGGCGTCGTTAACAGAATTTTGGTTTGGAGCAGAGCTAGGCCTTTTTGGCCATGGGCCACAACCCAGGTGATGATATGGTTGTGCAGCGCCAAGACAGAACCAAGGCAGTCCCATGTAACTCCTACATTATATGCATTATATGCATGTTGATAACTGCTGTGCATTCTCATATTTACATAAAATATTGGTATGTTTATGGATCCTTTGCCTCTCATATTAAATCTTTTATCATGTTAGCTTTATACTTCATAAGTTGATAACAAGCAAAGTGCTCCCCTGTCTTTAGAAGCTCTGGGGAAGAAGAAATTAGAATATGTCCAACTTGTCATACACATGTATGACAAACTACATCTTCGGAAATTCAGCCTGCTGTACAACAGTATGGCAGTCACTGCACCTGATCTTTGACCTACAGCTAGGATGGGGAAATCTGTCAATTTGGATTTCCCTTTGTTTCTCATTTTTACAAACTTTCATTCAGTTTTCATTTCCACATCAGTCCCACCCTTTTTCACAAAAGAAGTCCTCATGAAAATTCATCAACATTTTTCTGAACATTTCTCAGAAATGTTTGTATACAATTTCCCGAATATATGCATTTCTCCTCCAATACAAAGCATTTTGGAATGTTATTGTCACTAATAAATGCATTTCTATGCACACTTTAATTTAGTATATGCATTTTTGTACATGTGGCTGCAGAACTACACTCCAGAACTTGAAGAAGTGGATACTGCAAAGGATGTCTCTGTTTTGACTCTTGTATTGCTTCAGAAAAGTGAATTAGGTAGGTTTGCTTTTAAATGCAAACAAAATCAAATTTCTCTCCCAGCTCTATCCACAAACAACTTACAGTATTGAACACTGGGGCCAAACACAAGTCTGGGCTTCTGTCTACTAAAAAAAGAAAAACCTTTCCCCTTTAGCTGACATGATGATTTTCATCATTCAAATTAATAACTTCTGTAAAAAGAGAAAACAGGATGAATGGGAGTCATTCTAGATAGTAAACTTCAGAAGTAAACATTTAACCAAATATTTTATGGCAACTGTTTTTAAAGCAAAGGATAAAATTCTGTTTGATGCTTTTTTTCCTCCTTCAGGTGAACTACATTTTATTTTATGTTTGATTCTGTATGCATTTTGGGGAGGATTGTTTATGGATCTGTTGTCAAGTACCTGGAGTGTCTCAGAAAGTTGGGATCAAATAGGCTTTTATGAACTGACAAGAATTTCCATCAATTGCAGCATAATAATAACAAGAACAAACTGGACCCCCACCCCCCGCCAATAAAGACACTTCTTATGGGAACAAGGCTGTAAGCTGTCAGATGCAGCAAAGACTTTGTGCAAACTAATGTATATTTTAAATAAACAACAAAAAGTAACTCTTTAAATAAATTCCAGCCGTCTGCCTGAACCTGTGTTAATCTGACAGCAAGTTGCTGTAACTAATTTACTTTAATTAGGCAGAATAAGGACCAGCATTTACTTTGCTTTTCCAGTTGGATCACATACCATCCTGTAGTGACAGTGTTTTAAGTACTCATCAGTTGTGGGGCTACGTTGTGTGTGTGAGTGAGTGACAGAGAGAGAGTTTGGAGGGGGGGTGCATTCCAGTTAAATACACATGGCCTCCCAAACATTGCTTGTCTCGTCAGTTCCCTAGGAAACTAGTCATATAGATGGAAGAGATTTCATCCCCCCTCCCCCCAAAAGAGCTTTGCATTATTATAGTGCTGAATTGTCTCAGAGTCAAAGGAATGGAGACAACCTTCCCTTCCTCTGTTTGGCATCCATGTAAACATACAAAGACCCCAAAACTTTTACCTTGTTGAGTGGATGCTGTCTGTGAGGGAAGCTGGTGTCTTAAGAACAGTGGTAGCCCATACATTGTCCTCTGGAAGTTGTTGGACTACAACTCCCATCACTCCCCATAACCTCGATCACTGGCTGTCCTGGCTGGGACAGAGGGACTGACGGGAATTTGGGCTCAAGAACACCTGGAGGGCAACATGTTGGTTATCCTAGTTCTCACTGATAAATGTAACATACATAGAAACAGAAGTGGGGCTTCTGCTAGTTCCACCCCACCTGCCAAGCTGCTTCTTACCCCACCTTTTCTTTACCTAATCAAATGTCTTCCTACCAGTGATTAAAAACAAAGACACAGCAAAACTGAAAAGTGCCCAGTGCTGCCTGGGAATTCTAAGAAACCAAAAATATTGTGTGTTTTTTTATGGATAGTGTAATTTGTGAGTTTTGAGGCTGTGTTCTCCCATACACATGCATGCTGATGCTCAATGCATCCACCGGCATCCAAATGTAGGTAAAAACCACCTCCTCTACCTTGGGAACCCATATACCAAGTTGGTTGGCAATATCTCAAAAGGCATCCAAATTGGCACAGTTGCAACCCATCATATCAATGTGGGTGAAGTCATGCCAAACAGGGAGATCATATCTTCATAGGTGTCCACATCAGCACACCTTTATGCACTGCCAACAAGCATATCATTCCTCTCATAGTGAATTCGAGTGACTGAGAATCTTAACAGTTTAAAAGCAGAATAGACAAATTCATGGAGACTATTTATTCAGTTAATTTATTTCCTTTCTCAAGGTGGTGCAGATGGTTCACCTCCCCATCTTATCCTCACAATAACCCTGTAAACGACCATATTTTTCGCTCTATAGGACGCACCGGACCACAAGATGCACCTAGTTTTTAGAGGGGGAAATCAAGAAAAAAAATATTATTTCCCCCCCCACCACCGAGCCCCAAAGAGCAAAGCTTCTCCCACAGCTTCTCGGGGCTGCGGGGGAAGCCCGGGTCCCCCCCAGCCCCAAAGAGCAAGGAAGCCAAGACAGCAAGCAGGATCCATCCTGCTGGCTGTCTTGGCTTCTGCCATAGCCGCGCGCAGCCTCTCCAGCTGGGAGAGACTGTGCAAGGCTAAAGAGGAAGCCAAGGCAGCGAGTAGGATGGATTGCGCTTGCTGCCTTGGCTTCTTTAGTCTTGCGCAGTCTCTCCCAGCTAGAGAGGCTGCGCGCGGCTATGGCAATTCCCCCACCTCCCGCAAAAGCGCAAGAGCCGCACCAAGCTTGTGTGCGGCTCTTGGGAGCTTTTCCAGCCTGCCCCTCCCCTGCATTCGCTTCATAGGATGCATAGACTTTTCCCCTTAGTTTTTAAGAGGCGTCCTATGGAGCGAAAAATACGGTAAGTTAGGCTGAGAGACGAGTGAGCTCACCCAGTGAGCTTCATAGCTGCGAGGAGAATCAAACCCTGGTCTATGAGGACTATGTTCTACCTCCCGTGCTAGAGGCAGTAGGCCTCTGAATAAGAATTGCTGGGCTTTGCAAGTGTGGAGAGTGTTGTGACACCTGGGTGCTGCTTGTGAGCTTCCCCTAGGTATCTGGCTGGCCGCAGTGAAAACAGGTTTTTGGACTACTAGGCCTTTGGTCTGATCCAGCTCAATTTGGAAGTGAAAATGGGGCCGCCTCAAAATAAAGGAGCAGTTTCTAGCTTGGGATTCCACAGACATGGAAACATACATAACTCTATAACTACATAGCAAAGTGGAGGAAGTCCTAGTGGTGTGCCCTAGAAGTGCTGTGACCCCCTTATACCCTCCTCCTGTGCCCTTCCCTCAAAACCCCTTAAGAGCACTGCTCTACTTTTAGGGGCTGGAGGTATCCTACAATATATTCTTGGAGGTCCAGCTTGTTTATTCTGCTTAAACAAGAACGAAAAAGGTACAACGTTATATACATTTCTTTCATGTACTTTAAAACTATTTGTAGTCCAGGTTTGGCTGCTAAAAGCAAGGTGGATTTAGCAATTGTGCTATCGCTCTGAATTAATTAGTTTACAGGTCACATCTCAACATCTGCAACGGTGAGAATATTCACACCCACGGTGGCAACAAATAGGCCTATTAAAATTCTTTGTAAATCCCTGTTCAGCAAAAACGGAAGGTGCGACGAAACTTTCTGTACCAAAGTTACTGGTGTGATTCTGGTAATGAGAATGTCATATTCAATTTAGGAAGCATCATAAAAGAACCAGAACAAAAGTAGATATTGAAGATAGACATTAGAATTTCCAAATAGAGATTGCATAGGGTTGACAGTGGCCTAAGGGGGAAAAAAATGAACCTGGACCCTGTCATTCTCTTGGGCCTTTAAAAGCCACTTGAGCAGCAGGTGAAGCATCAAGGACCAGCATGGGGGAGCGTACTGTCAAGAAAGTCCTGGCTCTCTTCCTCCCTTTCACAGTTGCAACCAGATTGGTCCTTTGCCTCTGGCTCTGGCCTGCCAAGAGAAGGTGAGCAAGCAAGGAACATTGGCAGTGAGGAGGAGGAAGAGCAGCTGCCACTGACTGCTTACTGATTGGTTGTGTCCAGCAAGCAATCAGGTGGCAGCAATGATGAGGCAGAGGAGGAGGAGCGATGAGCGGTTTGCCCAAGGGACCCCAGAATCATAGTTTGAAGTGTTTCATGGCATGGAGATAAATATGATCACCAGCTAATTCTTTGTCATTTAAGCTACTCTTAAATGTACAAGAGCAGGGTTCTGTAAAAAGAATTGGCAGCTTAACCGGGGGAGGGGGGAATAAAGGAAGTTAACTGAAAATGGAAATGTCTTTTGCTTTCTTCTACCCTGATAAAAGGGACGCGGGTGGCGCTGTGGTTAAAACCTCAGCGCCTAGGGCTTGCCGATCGCATGGTCGGCGGTTCGAATCCCCGCGGCGGGGTGAGTTCCCGTCGTTCGGTCCCAGCTCCTGCCCACCTAGCAGTTCCAAAGCACATCAAAGTGCAAGTAGATAAATAGGTACCGCTTTATAGCGGGAAGGTAAATGGCGTTTCTGTGTGCTGCGCTGGTGCTGGCTTGCCAGAGCAGCTTCGTCACGCTGGCCACGTGACCCAGAAGTGTCTCCGGACAGCGCTGGCCCCCGGCCTCTTAAGTGAGATGGGCGCACAACCCTAGAGTCGGACACGACTGGCCCGTACGGGCAGGGGTACCTTTACCTTTTTACCCTGATTTTACAGTATTTGCAGTTTTCTTTCACTGATGTTTTCTGCTGCCTGGGTTTGACTCTTGTGTACATCCCTCCAGTTCGTTGACTAACATCAAGGTCTCCCCACGTAGTGAGTGGTGGCCATACTTACTACTGCTGCCCCCCTGGAAATGACCCCTGTCTTCACCTTACACAAGAAGATAAAGATTTATGCTGAAATGTGTATGCAGTTCAAAGCTTGGACACTGTCTCACTGAGCCCTAAATCATGCAGTCAGTTGAAAGCTGATAGGGCTGATATGATAAGATTCTATGTCATTTCATCTCAATCCAGAGATTATGAGGCCCATGACATTTGAAATGTACCCAAGAAGGTAGACTTTTGAAAACATTCTCATGACTTCCTATCAAGGACTGGGAATGGCAGTAGAGCACATTATTTTCATGTGGGGCTTGCAGTTTAGCAATGGCAGCACCAGCTGCATTTGTACCATCAAGCAGTACTCTACTCTCTTGCCCTTAGATTTATTCTCATTTGAATGTTGATGTATGCTAAATGAATGGTTAATTGTTGATTTCTTTTAGTGTTGAGTTTTAGTGACAGTATGCTTTTTCATTCTGTGCTGTTATTGTACCAATATTAAAGACATTTTTTAAATGTGAATTGCTTTGAGCACAGGTGCCTTTGTGGAAAATGTGGCATATAAATAAATTGACCAGGACTATGATTATGACTAACAGCTGCATAAAATGTAGAAATTTAACAGGTGCAACTCCATGTTACCTGTCATTCGGCTGTCAGCAGCAAGAACGCAGAGAGACCAAGAAAAATGGCATTGTTTGAAATAAAGCAGTGCTGTAGCTCCAGAGTGCTTCTCTATTACAGTCTGGCAACCTTGCCTTTCACAACATTAAATCTAATTTTTGACCACAGGTGTTTCATGGTGGGAGCTTGTCACAGTAGTTGTTGCTGTACAATCAATATTAACACAGTTTATTGTGTCTCGCAAAGTGGAATATAGACATTATTTTGCATTTAAAAGCAGTTCTCTGTCTGCCTCTCAGCATTCTAGACAGTAGATAAAAATCCATTTTGCTAATGTTTTACTCCTGGAGACAATCTATAATGTCACATAGGCAGTGTGTTGAGATGTAACATTAAGCCATAGCTTAGGGCTACAAGAAAGACCCTTGGGCTCATGAGCTTCCCATCCTTTCTCCTCAAGTACACTTGTGAGGACATCAGAAACATTTATTTCCCTTTTCAACTAACTGCAGTTTGCTGTTTTTCCCAGAGTGGGAGAACTTAGTTTGTCTAAATAAGCTAAGATCAAATTATGATTTCTGATTTTGGCTTTGTTCAGATAAGTCATAGTTAAAACTAACCACAGTTCCTGGTTTGGATGAAATGATAAACTGTGGTTAGTTGGAAAAGGAAACATGCTCCCACTCACATGAACAGGATGAGAAGGAAGGGAGGAGTAGGCTTTTGCACATAATGCTACATTCAGGGGTAGCCCATTTGCCCTCCAGGTGTTGCTGAACTCCCATTTCCATCAGCCCTAGCCAACCATCATGGCCAACCATCGATGATGATGAAAACTGTAATTCAGAAGGGCACTCTGTTGACTACCCCTACTTTAAAATATGGTTTAGGGCAGAAGACACCTCATGTTGTACTGGTACATCTCTGGATGATTTGCAAGAGTTTCTAGCTCACAACTGTTTAACAACAATAACATTAAGATGACGCTTTATTCTTAAATTAAGCTGCTGAAATACAGAAAGATAATCAGGAGTGGACTCTTTGTGCGAAATGACTTTGAGCTCAGTTTTGTTCTGGTGCTAAAAACAAATTCCTATGTCATAGTCTCAATTTGGGCTCATTTTCAGGAATGAGGTTCCACCTAACTTAAACCTAATGAAATGAGAACTGAATGTTTCTCACTTTGCTGTAAACTTGGTTTGTCCATATGCATCCTCTGAAGCAAGGCATACGGCGAGGCAGAGCGAAAACAGAATGTTGTTACTAGTGAGGTCTTTGGTCTGACCCAGCAGGGCTCTTCTTCTTATATTGTTATGTTCTTAACACTGAAAATGACTGGGGAGGAAATGTGATTTTGCTATAGTCAGGCACAGATGCAGATTAAATGCAGTGTGAAGATAGAAATAGATTCCAGTTTCCTCTCACTTCAGTGCTGCGGTATGTGAAATGCACTGTGCTCTTGTAATCTGGACCACTGACACCTTTAAAAGTGTTATTTTTAACTGAAAAGTCCCCACAGTCATTAAATATGATGGTTGTGTGTACTTAGAGCTCTAGGTGCCCACACCCCTTTGCTGCAGCCTTTTGAACATCCTGAATGGCTCTTTTCGAAGAACCCTCCAGAGCAGCAATCAATACCATTCAAGGAGATGTGTTTAAAAGGAAAAAAATGGATGGCATAGTCCCCTGTGAACATGGAAGCTCTCCTGTTGTGCCACTTTTGGATCCTGGACTAGTCAGTGAGGTGCCGTGGTCATCTCTGTAGAAGATAAAAATATCTCCAAACAACCCTTCAGATAGCCCACAGATGAGCCTTGCTTTCTTTCCCTTCAAACAAGAGAGCTTAAATATCTCATTCAGCCATCCAATGTCATTAAATCATTTTACAGATGGCTAAATCAGATGGTTACATTCACTGCTTCCTACAGGGAATACAAAAATGGCAAACTGCTTGGAAAACTAAATCTTCTGAGACCTTTAGATTGTATTGTAGAAAAGGATATAAATGGAGGAAGAATCATTGAATAATACTGTATAAGGAAAGGAAGAAAGAAAGAAAGAAAGAAAGAAAGAAAGAAAGAAAGAAAAGAATGTATCCATCACTGATGGGTACATTCTTTAACTCTATTCTCACTGATTCTGTTGTACATGAGAAGAAATATGGGGTTGTGTCCAACTAAATCTTATGCAGAGTACTCCCATAGAAATTAATAGAAATAAGTTACTCATGTCTATTAATTTCAATGGATCTACTCTGAATAGGGGATATGGGTGGTGCTGTGGGTTAAACCACAGAGCCTAGGACTTGCCAATCAGAAGGTCCGCAGTTCGAATCCCCGTGACGGGGTGAGCTCCTGTTGCTCAGTCCCTGCTCCTGCCAACCTAGCAGTTTGAAAGCACGTCAAAGTGCAAGTAGATAAATAGGTACCACTCCAGTGGGAAGGTTAACGATGTTTCTGTGCGCTGCTCTGGTTCGCCAGAAGCAGCTTAGTCATGCTGGCCACATGACCCAGAAGTTGTACGCCAGCTCCCTCGGCCAATAAAGCGAGATGAGCGCCGCAACCTCAGAGTCGGTCACGACTGGACCTAATGGTCAGGAGTCCTTTACCTTACTCCGAATAGGGCTTATATTGAATACTATCCTAAATATATGTTTCCAGAGGTTTACGTCCTGTAGTTTCTTCGATTTCTGTGCCGAATAAATTCTCCCAACCACGAAGGAGTTCCTTAGATTATAAAATTGCTGTATGATAACCCCACAGGTTGAAAGAGCAAGTTGTAAGGACACTTGGATGGGCCATTTGCATTCTTTGATGCTAAAATTTTGATGCCAGAGGGCATTAACACTTTTTCATGGCAGCTAGAAATCTTCTTTGAAAATTAGCTAAAAGTTATTTTAACTTCCTTTTTAACTAAATGTAAAAATAGTATTTCTATCTGTGGTGGCAGCATAGGCACACTCCCATTGCACTTCAACCAGACTGTGTCACTCTTTTATCGTATTAAACAACAAAAAGAGAAAATACACAAAAGGAGAAAAACAACCACAAAATAATATATGTTCAGCAATAAGGAGCTCTTGACAAGGTAAAAGTAAAATGAAAAAGTCAGGTCAATGAAATGAAATGAATAAAAATTTTTAAAAATCAAAAATATATAAATAGGTATAAAAAACACACTTAAGTTACTTTGTGCAATGAAGGAAACAGGAAAAAGATGCCATGAAATCATATTTTGAAGGGATCGCATCACTCTGAACACCCACTTCCTCAGAGTGAGGCTTGGGGAAACACCTGGTGAGAGATCTCTCTGGTAAGGCAAATGAGCAGGGGCATTAATCTACATAAGGCAATTTTCTTCCATTTGTCCTAGGGAAGCATTAGCCCTGATATGCTTGTCTTGTATATATCTTAGGAGTTCTGTGTTGTCAACAGGCTATTATTTTAAGATAGACTCTCGGTTCCTTCTTATGCCACATTCCTGTGCAAATGGACGGCAGGACCACCTTTTGACTTCACCAATACAAAGCAAAAGCTAGTCCTTTTGCACCACATCCCATCCAGTTCAAGCATCCTTTTTCAGTGGGTATGAACAGGCTGCTTGGTTGCCCTCAACAGAACAGGAAGAAGTGATGCATCGGTAAATTATTGTGAGGCTGAGTAAGCCTTCTTTGACTCATAGAATGATGTAACAGTCTAAATCAGCAGTAATTGTTTCAAAAGCTACCTGCCAATCTTAATTCACCATCTATTAAAAGAAGGTGAGAATTAGCAGCCAATCTTGGAAGGAGCAATGGAGTATAGAGAGAAAGTACTGTAGTAATAATGTGGTAGCCTCACTTGAGGCACAAATGGAGCAGAAAGAAATACAAGGAAACAACTAGGGATGAACAGATTGCCCATTTCAGTATTTCTTCT
The DNA here is from genome assembly GCF_964106915.1 of Podarcis gaigeae. Lineage (NCBI taxonomy): Eukaryota > Metazoa > Chordata > Lepidosauria > Squamata > Lacertidae > Podarcis > Podarcis gaigeae. The sequence goes on along the minus strand of NC_139680.1, from coordinate 45,582,166 downwards.
TTTCTTGTTTTTTCAATTTTAAGGTCAGTTCTCCAAATTTCCACATCAGTCCTCATGAAAATTCACCAGCATTTTAGTGCAAATTTCTCTTGATATAAAGAACTCTTAACTTCTGGGGCCGCCTAAACACAAATCCCCCCAGTTTACTATCCCTAATATTTCAAGACTCCCATAAAAGTGTCTGGCTTAAAACCATCTATAAAAAAACTTTACTCTTGTGGCCTATCCCCACAACACCTACTCAATATGGGCCCCACTAAAGCAAGCAGCCTAACTGGTCAACATCTAAAAGATATTGAGCATCAGAACAAACTGGCCACCATAGGGAAATTCTGCCTTTGGTATGTTTAGTTTCCACCTCTCCATTTTGATTCTCTGGCCCCATATCTGCACAAACTTGTTATCCCAAAATACAGACATGCTTTTACACTTTCAAGACTGGATGTTTTGCCATGTGCGGTACTTGAGGGTTGATTCCAAAAGATCCCGCCTGAAAAATGTCTTTGTCTCTGTGGAGATGGTAGCACCAAAACAGTGGCACATGTCCTCCTGTCCTGTACTTTCTACAAAGACCTGAGGAACCCCACTCGTACTAACCATCCCAGGGCACTCAACCACTGCCACAATGTCCTTTCTTCTATCAGATCAAAATGAGCAGATAGCAGCAAAGGTTGCTGGGTTCATAGCAGGGGCAATCAGAATAAGGGCCACTAACTGACTGCTGATTCAGGACTTTAAATTGTGCTTTTATATCAAATTTTCTTTTCTGCGTGTACTGTAATGTTTTACTGTTGCTACGGCCATTGGCTAATGCAAATAAAGTCTCTCTCTCTCTCTCCATATTTTTATGTATGTTTTTCCCCAATATGCACATTTTTGCAAGCAATTTCTCATGATATAATGTATTTTTGAATGCTATTTTCACCAATGCATGCATTTTAGTGCACATTTTTATAAGGTTTCTTTGCATATTATTGGATGGGAGAACTGCAACACAAAATTCAGAGAAAAACAACACTATTCAAAGGACAGCTGTCTTTCGGTTTGTGTATTGTTTCAGGAAGTGAGAATTAGGGAGTTACATACTAAATGCAAACCAACCTCCCCCCCCCCCAATTCCTAGCAACAAACTCCTCCTCATCATCATCTTGAATCCCTTTGCCCTTTATCCAAAGCCAAGTCCTGCCCAGTTATCCCAAAATTAGGTAACAGTCGCATACAGCTTTGTTGAAGGGACCAATATGTAAATATTTTCAATAAGATAAGTAGGTGCTTGAATGCAGTTCTGGAAGAAAACACATACCTGATTAACTTTGTGAGGGGAAAGAAAAGCATGCCACAAAATTGAAAAGAAAAGGAAAGGAAAGGAAGGGGGGAGGGGAGAGATATCTGTCGAAGAGGGAATTTTTCTTGACAAAATCAAAAACAAATATTTAATGGGAGAGATAGAGATGGGAGTAATAGGAGCATTTTACCCTCCTGACATCATCACTGACTCTGAATCAAAGTATTTTAATGTGATGATTATCCACTTTTTAAAAAAGCTCTTTCTGACAAAATGTCTAACATCTTACATGTTTTTGTAACATCTTACAAAATGTGTAACAACGTACATACTTCTCTGGAAGTGCAAAAAGCTGTTGTTTTTATTTCTTTTGTTATAGAAATTGAACACACAATAAAGCTGTTTACATTTTATATCACCTTTTTCTGTCATGATATGAACATATTTATTAATACTAGAGCCTAGTGATGCTGAAATGCTGACATTCCTATGGTGCATAATCATCCTTCTGTTACAAAGCATAGCAGGTAAGGGAGATCAAATTAGGCCAAGGACATTGGGAGTGACTGTGTTTTAAGATGTGGGGAGGAAACTATTGGCAGGATTCCTTTAAACACAAACACACACACACACAACCCCAGGGGAAAACATACTTATCCTTCAGGATTCTCAAAGTGAAGAAATAAACATCTAGTTCTGACAATTGTTTAAAGTTTTTAAATTGAAGAAATATGAACCCATATATTCACTTACTGCATAACCTCCATGAAAAGGCCTTTTTGAGGACTCTGAAGGATAGAGATTGTTTCTGAAGTTTAAGATGCTTGCAATTGCAAAATGAAAGCTTCGTTTTCTAGGAGGAAGGACGGCCTTAAACATTTTCTTCCTCAACTAATTAGGGCATGTAAATAGTACCTCTACCATATACAAATGCTTAAGAATAAACAAGTTCAAGGCCCGTGAGTGCTGTGGGAAACCCACATTGCAAAAATTTGTTGATATTGATTTCATCTAGCTTCTGTTAACTGTGGTTCTTCTTGTGTGCTGTCAAACTATCAAACATATTTGTTGTTCAAAGGAATTGCATTGCTGTTTTCCAGTTTTTGAATTGGTTTAGGGAATTGTTGGTCCCTAAATTCAAGCCTCATCAGAAGCAGCCAGCCACAACTGGAAACAGGTTGTTATTCCTGGTGGACTATTGGTCTGAACCAGGAAAGCATTTGCTTTGCTCCCACCTTGTTCCAACTTTGCATTGACAGTTCTACCCTATGGTACATGGAATGCATGGGGAAAGGGTTGTGGTAGGAGGGTCATTTGGAAGCACAACAGCAGGAATCATTCAGTTAGGTAACTTAAGGGTTAATTCTGTTGACATCCAACAAGAAGATGATGGTGTTGCTGCCTGGCAACCAGTCAGATTGGCATGAGCCTTGCTGAGGCAATGAGTTCTGGCGGGCTGTTTAGTTCCGAGGGTGTTTTTCCTGGTTTGCTTAGTTGCTGAATGTCTTCTTGCAATTAAGACGGCCTGAAGGAAAGACAGAAGCCCTCTGCTTGTTTATTATCATATTATGTGATGTTTTTTGTTAACTTTAACTAGTGAATTATCAGTTTCTTTTCTCTTTGGATTTCATTTGTTTTATTTAAATGATGTTGCGTGTGACCTCTGCACATTCACACCAAGATTGGCAAGAGACTCTGCACATACAACTTGACCAGGTGTAGGATCTTTCTCAATCACCCTGATCATGAATACAAAGCTTGCATTTGTCAATCCTGTACAGATTTTTTAGTTGAATGCATGGAGACCCTTGGAGGAAGGTGGGTCTGCCCCTGAGCTGCCAATCACCCCTTCTCTGCTTGTTGGGTGCTCCCTGTTTGTTGTGTGAATGAGGCTCCCCAGATCACACCAATACTTTCCACCTGAATGTCTCCTGCCATGGGTGCAGAAAACAGAAAAGGGCTGTGCATCCATTTTAAGCACCTGCCGAGATGACAGTATGAACCCTGATAGAATCAGATACACTTTCAAGAGGTTTGTGTATCAGTTTCCATAGTACCCAGTCACGCTGTATTAGCAGCAGATGAATTATGAGGGATGCTCTTCAATCCATGTGATAAATTGCGTAATATTGAAACACGCTGGTTGGATTTTTTTTTTCAAATAACGTCATCAGGCCAGTCGCACAGCTGGCATAAATCAATATTAGCAGTGCTGAAGTCAACACTGTGCCTGTTTATTCCTCTATGAAGTTAATTTTCTTTTTTTGTTTCCTTTCTCCTATCAGCTTTCTTCTGATACAACACTGATGAAATCAGATATTAAGGACTCTCCAGGCCTGGACAGCAGCGATGTTGCGCCACCTAGTGGCCGAAAGGCAGAATCTGAAGAGTGCACTTCTGTGTCCAGTTATGTATACCGCAGTCCATTTGTTGCAATGGCATTAAAACGCAAAAAGAACAGATTTATTAAGGGCCTCTGCTCTCTGACCCTTCTGCTTGTTCCTGGGCTCTCACAGGGCTTCTGCTATCCCTACTCCAGGGGAAAGCCACTGGAGAAAAAGAGAGACAGACAGACAGACAGACACACACACACACACACAGAGAGAGAGAGAGAGAGAGAGAGAGAGAGAACACTCCAGCTTGGGCATTGGTGAGCCAAATGGCACAAGACATAGGAAAAAGAAAAGGGAGAAGCACTGCCCAAATCAACCTGTTTTCTCCCCGCTCCCAGCCCAACCTGAATATGCCAGGGATTGTGCTTGAGACCTTATGCATGCAAAACAGATGCCCTACCATTCAGCAATGGGCCTCTCCGTTGCTTGATCCTATATGCTGACCAGAGAACTATTGTTGTAGGGTCAGTGCTGCAGTCGGGCAATTTTGAATTCTGGGTGTCACGGCCTTAGGACTCCTCTCCCCAGTTTAAAAGATAATGTGCATTCACTTGACTTCCTTCAACATTAGGGAATGTGGCCTGCCGCATTTGGAAGCCCACCTGCTCCTTCTGCTGAGTAGGGCCCTGGGCGCCTGCCTCAAAGTCCTGCCCTGATGACACCCACTGTGTAAGCTGGCTTATAAATCATTGAAAAATAAGCTAGGTTTCCAAAAAGAGAATAAGTGATAATGTCACCTATTATTTACATTTTATGGAACTCAACAGATGAAATAATAGGAAAAGAAGAGGCTATTCCCATATGCTCCAACTTTTTCTATCCAGGACACTCACCCCCATCATGCCACCGCTGCCACCACCACACCACCCACCTTGAAATTGTGCCCGTGGGCACACCAGAATCAGTTCAATTATACATAAATATATCTACTAGCACCTGTTAAAATCGAAACCTCTGATCCAGAGTGCGCAAGCTTATGCCTTCCCTCTATATTTTGTCACCTAGAACAGAGATGCATGGCTTTGGTACTTAACTGGAACCTCCTTAAGAATCTGAGGAAAAAATTGGCTTCCCTTTCATAGATGTTCTACAAGTCTGCTTTCACCCTCCCAGAAGTTTAGGTGATACAAAACAAGCACTTCAGATTAGCTCTAATTTTTATTTTAAGATCGTTCAAACCACCTGGCATTTAACAGAGCATTCATTTCTGAAAAATCCTTGCACATATGCGCCTCTATTCGGGATTTTTATTTTTAGGCCTGGCAACCTAGTTCTATTTTTGACAACTTTAGCCTTGTAAAGAGGAAGGTGCGGAATGTAAGAGAAATGAAAAGTGGGCAGGAGAAGTCAAGTGGGGGAGAATGCAGAGATGAGTGGTTTTGGAAGTGACAAAGGGGAAGAGGAAGCACTATTGATGGAGCTCGAATTCTGCTACATACAGCTAAGAAAAATAATGCTGGTCATATGAGTGGGCTGAGCAACCCTGACCTTTTCATGGCAGCACATCTTGCTCTCAGTTAGGAACACAGGAACATTGAAAGCAGTGTTATACTGAGTCATATTATTGGTTTATCCAGCTCAGTGTTGTCAATACTGGTTGACAGTGACTGGCATGAGGCCTGTGAAGATGTCATGGATCCTGAGGAGATGGTTGGATCCTGAGGAAGGTCCTATCAGGATGGGGAAGGTGAAATTGGGACCCCAAGAAATGTCCAAGCCCAGGACTAGAGAGCTTGATTCAGCGGTGGGGCAAATTGGGTTGGCAGTGGAGTCTGCCGCCCCAGTGATATCCAGCACCCCTAGTCACCCCAACACCTGGTGCTGGGGAGCTGCCTCTTCCTGCCAGGGAAGAGCCTCTTCCTTTGGGGGAGGCAACTGAGAGTAAATTGGAAGCTTAACTCCACCTCCAGGGACACCAGGATGCCAATGCTGGCACAAACAAACCTTGTAGGCTCACCCCGCTTGAAGGAGTTCTGCAAGTAAAGCTTTGGATAATATCTCATGGGTCTGGACAATGTTTTATTCCAAAAGGAATCAGTTTTTATGCATCCAGTTGCTTCATGCTGCACAGTATCAATATCTACAATACTAACTGCAGCAAAAGACCTAGGGTGCTTCCACATGGCTTCCACCTGTTGTAGAAAGGGCATACAACCCAGCCCTTCAGCATGCTGAGAGTAGGCTGTGAATCAGGCTCCGCATAGGAAGGTACAGTACTATAATGCTTTCTCCAACTCCCTTCCCTTCAAACCCACATGTCAAATGTGTTGCCATTTATGGAAAGCAGAGACCTTTCCTGTGCTTCACACTGAGAAACATGTAGAGAGACCTGCTTCTACTTCAACTGCCAGGGCCGGCCCTACTCTTAGGCAAGGGTACATGGGAGCAGCTGTGACATCCACTTGGTTGTCCTTCCTAGACTGCTATTCTTCTCAGGACACAGGACAGAGCTGTGTATGTTCTGGTTCCCCTAAACTAGGCTGATGCTGGTGGTCATTATCATGTCAGCAGTGTTGAAGTAAGATTTATGAGCTAGACCAATTAGGTGATTTCTGCACATGGAATGGGAAGAGAGGTACCATCTTGTTCTTTGCCTCTGACAGCAAAATTCCTGTACTCCATATGGGTACCTACAAGATCTGTGTTAAGGAATCAGCATGGGGAGAATGGTTAAATCTCCATATATTTCTCATCCAAATCAAGGCAGCCAATGTGACTTTTTGAACACAAATTCAAAAACACCAGGAGCTCCATTGTCATGTTTAGTGCGGCATTTTTGTAATATAAGATGGAAAAGCACCACTACGAGCAGCAAAATAAAACAGAACATCCCCATTACTTTCCTCACACAACTTTTTAACTGTTTGACAGCACCCTTCGTTGCTGACCTACATATGCATAGAAAGGGTCGCAGACAGTGATAAACACTGTGCTGTCAGAAAAATCTCATTTTGGTGTTTCTTAAACAGAGCTGTCATGTATGTTCTTTTTATTAGAATTTGAGCACAGTATTGGTTTGTGTTGCAAGCTTGCACACTCTTCCACTCCCAACAGTAGAGTGCACTCTACTACAAGGAACCATCCATCCAACCAATTAGTTAAACAACCAAACATGCTTTCAGGTAAATATATCTTTATAACTGTTTCCTAGCAGAAACCCTGTTATTTAAAGTGGTTATACAGGATGAAAGGGACGTCTGCCAGCTGTGTCAGAAAGTCTGTCAGGAAGCAATTTGCACAACTGAACAATAATTATACTTGTTAGACAGATTTTTGACCACTGAGCAATTATGCATGTGATACTTAAAGCGCACGGAAATTAACAAGGTTTGCTTTCAGGTCTTGTGAGCTATGCGGTGCTCCCGCACTTGCAGCAGAGGATCTCATCCTGCTGGGTTAGGAATCCTTTTCCCACCAGTGAGCTGGAACATTTCCCACACTTAAAGCAGTCACTGTGCCACTGGCGATCCTCAAATGAGATAAATTTGGCTTCGCCGAGAGCTATGAAGAGAAAACATGGAGATGAAAAGTGGGGCTGTGAGTGCCTTTTAGCAGATCACAAAGGCAGTAACTTATGCTCTAATAAGCAAAGTCCCTTCCTTCTTCCTTTAATAAATGTCAAAACCTGAGCTAAATGAAGTGAAGCTGCCATACACTGAGGCAAATTAGTTCCATCTAAAAATCTAAATAGGACTCTCTCACCACTTATTATGTCATGTCCACTGAGGGCTCCCAGATTAAATAAAACTCTCATTTATCCTAATATATGGAAACTGGAGAAAAATTGGATCAATGAACACATGTGATTCATTCAGGGCCAGTCCTACCATTAGGTAGAGTGAGGTAAAATGCTGTGATGAAAACACAGCAAAACATCAGATATGTAATATTCTTGTTGTATTCTTTACTACCAGGTATGGAGACAATGCTTTTGGGAGTCTCTGTCTCATGGTGCCAAAATAATTTGATGGGTCTTTGGAACTATGCACCTTGGCCTGGTTGTGGGAACACCATTTGCAATTCCACCTCAGGCAGCAAAGTGTCTCGGGCCACCCTCAATTCACTGAAGGGTCCATGTTTTGACATGCACTACAACAATAGATGCTGACATAGCTGCCATATTGGCCCAAATATGAGCTGCTCCCTTAAAATTCCGAAGGCACTCATACCCATTCCATTTTATCACTGTTTCAGCAGCAATATCATAATAGCCAATTTTTGTAAGGCCACGAATTTAAGCCACGCTTTAACTTTTCATGGTCGGAATTCGGGGGAAAAAATGAGGCTTATATTCGGGCCAATATGGTATATATTTCTGAGATTCAGAAATGGCCACTATGGGACCAACAATGTGCACATTTAAGCCAGCTTCCCTGAGCTGTCTTGTCCGTTTTAATTCAGGATGCACACCCACAGGTACACACTGCTTTGTATACGTAAGAAGATAAGAAGAGTCCTACTGGATCAGACCTAAGGCCCGCCTAGTTCAATACTCATAGCTTTATCCTACTATGGATTTAACAGTTCACCATATTTGTTGGATACTGTGAATTATAAATCTAACACATAAAAGTAAATTGGCCTAAAAAGCACATTTTTATGGAGCTGTGGAAAGGTGGTGCTTAATTGCTTGCAATTAATTATGCCTGTAGAAGAAATTCCAGGGTCTGCTGTGTGTGAACTCACATATGCAATGGAGAGAAAGGTTATGGCTGATTGAATTTCCCATCAGTTTTGTTTCTTTCTTTGAATGACGGGATCAGTAATTAATTGGCAGTGCTACCCCTCAGAACTGGGACAAGAGGTCATTCAATTTGTTTTTAAAAGGATCCAGCTAATGGTCTTAGAGTACTTTTAAATAGCCTCTGTGTGTTTGCCAAACATTTAATTATAAGCCATTTAAGCACAAATCTTGAAAGCAGTGTTCTATTTCTGGCAAGATCTGTTCTTCAATTCTGGGAATATGAAGGTGAGGCTAAATGATTCAAGCATGACACACAGAAAATGCCTTCTGTGTCTTTCACTGCAGAGAGAATAACAGACACACCTGCCAGCCAGAGTTTCATAGGATGCTTGGCAATGCTAGGATTCCCCAGATCACATGCTCAGGAAGTGGGTGAACTCTTACCATGGCACCCTTAAAAACAATTCCAGCTGCTGCTTAATGTGTTGTGTGTACTAGAAATTGGAAAGGGGAGGACGACTCATTGAGATTTTGCTTTGCTTGAAACAGTTGTGTATTTTGTTGGTTATTTTGATTTTCAGAGGCTGGGAATAGATGCCTTTCCTCTTGCACTCATACTCTTTGACCCAAAATGTGGATGTAAACAAGGCCATGTTCGTAGTCACCACTTACTTACCATGGTAACTGCATTGGTGTTGCTATTCTCACAGGAAAATGGAAACTCAGGGAGCTGCCTTACACTGAATCAGGCCATTGGTCCATCTGGTTTAATACTGTCTACAGTGATTGGCTCGCCAGAGTTTTAGGCAAGGTGTCCTTCCAAGCCCTGCCTGGAGATGCTTGGGATTGAACCTTGGACCTTCTGCATGTAAGACAGATCCCTGACCACTGAACTTGGGCCCTTCTCCTAAAGAATTCATCTTGGATCTGACCTTTCCCCAAGATGTTCAGAGTAACATAGGCAGCTTCCTCTTCATTTTTATCCTCCATAACCATCTTGTGAGTTTATTTTTAGTTTGTTTATTCATTTGATTTTTATATTACTCCTTCTCCCAACTGGGAGCCCAGAGCAGCATGAAATATAATTAAAATCATCTCATCATCACTAAATGCTTCACAGTGCCATAAAAAACCCTAAAACCATCAACTAGTGTACTAAAATTACAATCTAATATTTACAATTGGTGGGTCCCTGGCCATTCAGTTCCCAAAGGCCCGGGGTGAATTAATTGTTTTTTCACTAGTATCTGTCTGTCTGTCTGTCTGTCTATCCATCTATCTATCATCTATCTATTTGCAGTTAAAGTGAATACAATCAGAACAAAACTAAAAGGGCGAAAGAACCTGGGACAAGGTTCTCAATTCAAGATAATTCCTCCAGGTTAGTGGAGTTTGTAACCTGAAGCGTTTGTAACTCGAGGTACCACTGTAGTTCATACAACATGCAGACACCCATTGCTGACAGCAGCAACATAGCTGTCAACTTCCCCCCCTTTTTAAGGGAAATTCCCTTATTCCGAATAGGATTCCTCGCAAGAAAAGGGAAAAGTTGACAGCTATGAGCAGCAACTGTATAGCTTCTCCCTCCCCCTCCCCTCCCCTCCACCTCCCTAAAATGTAGTCCAATGTATCCATGTTGCAAAATCCTGTATTTTCCCATTCCAGCTACCAATTGTTGACTACCACTGGTAGAGTCACTAAACATAGAATAGTGTATTCAGCACTGCTTGTGTGGAGTTATGCTTGTGTAATGGGACTTCTGCTCCTTCTCTTCTAAGCACCTTCAAAATCTGCTCCAGAGGGTCCTCTAATCCCATGGGACAGATTTTGGGAGTATTCAGGGTGCTGCAGGGGAAAGGGCAGAAGGGGGAAAATTCTGCTACATGCACCAGAGAACAGCAGCATTGGATATGAACCAGGGTGCTGTGATAGCAAATAAATTATGCAAGATCTTACGGAGACGAAAGAAGGAACTAGGCATGTGGCCAATATTTTGTTATGTACCGTAACATTTAGTTTGAGCCTGAATCTCATTACAGCTCAAGAATTGTGGCAACAGGGCCACTTTCTCATGATCATATAAATGTCCTGCGGTAATAGTACTGCTCTCCAATTTACCATAAATAATTTTAGCACCCTGTGCTCATCCGTCAGCAATGCTGAAATAAGGAGCACAAATACTGCCAATGATTATATAAGAGGCTTGCTTCTGCCATAATGACCATCAAAATATGGACTGTATTTTGTCAGTTGGATAGTCAACAGCTACCTGTAATAGGCTTGGTGCAGGCCACACACTTCTTTGCGTAGCGCCTGCTGAAGCACTCAAGGCAGTAGGGATGTTCATCTTTGGAAATGAACCGCTGCCCTGCCAGCTGCTTCTCACATCCGGTACACAGAAAGCATTCTTTGTGCCAAGGCTGGTCATGATAGGTCACACCGCCAGCAGTTATCACCTATTGGATGATAAAGGAGCATTTGTATTCAGATGCTGAACTTGGGCATTAAGTACAAAACCAAAGGTTAATAAGCACCACACTTCCTTGGTTAATTTATAAAAAGAGAGGGATGCTGAATATCCAGCGTACTTGGGAGTCACCCCACGATCAAGGAAAATGTCACTCTGGGTCTCTGTAGCAAGGGGAAAAGGCACTCTACACATGCTCAGAAGAATTATTTTCTCTTTTATTACTAATGTCCAACAGGGTTGGCTCTGAGACTATTCCTACAGAAACAGGTGCTGGTTGTAAAGGAGAAATGGATAAGAGGCAGCTGGACTGCCAACAGGAAATGCAGCATTGAGATTTTTAGAAGTACAGTGGTGCCTCGCAAGACGAAATTAATCCGTTCCGTGAGGCTCTTCGTATAGCGGTTTTTTCGTCTTGCGAAGCAAGCCCATTGACAGCTTAGCAGATTAGCGCTACAGCTGTCAAGCGGCTTCCAGCGATCAGCTGTTAAGCGGCTTATCAGCAGAACAGCTGATAAGCGGCTTAGCGGCTTAAGAAAAGGGCGAAAAAACCGGAAAAAACCCGCGGGGGGATGCAAGATTTTTTTCGTCTTGCGAAGCAACCCCATAGGGGATTTCGTTTTGCGAAGCGCCTCCAAAACGGAAAACCCTTTCGTCTAGCGGGTTTTTCGTCTTGCGAGGCGTTCGTCTTGCGGGGCACCACTGTATACTTAAACAGAAGGGCTCTGGCTTGGTGTTATATTGTGGAATTGCGTGGGTAGATGGACAGCTGAAGCATGCTTTCAAGACAATCCAGTGTATGCCAATCAGAAGTCCCACTGTGCCCAATGGACCACTTCCTAATAAGTGGTCTTAGGACTGAAGCCTTCATATGATTATCTCTCTAACAGTACAATCTCATATATGTCCATTCAGAAGTCTAATTGTGTCAAATGGGACTTATTCCCAATAATGACACACCTGTACCTCCTAGATTAGGCTTTCCCAACCATGTGTCCTCCAATGTTGTTGACTACAACTTCCAACATCAATCACCACTGTGTCTGATGGCTGGGACCCAAAGTTGGGAAATGCTGCACTAAATGATGACTTGGGGGGCACCCATCTTGTATCCCATAAGGTGCGCCTGAAATGTAAAATGCACCATTGAATGCATTGTTGGTGCTGTTAGCATTCACCTTCTGCGCACCTGTTCACCGCGTGTAATTTTGACAATGGAAACAGATTCAGAGTATCTGCTTCCTCCCATCTCTTTGGCAGTGAATTCTATCAAACCTGAGGATGTTTGCATCAGGGTCATTGTAAGAAAGAATATTTTTTGGTTAACAAACATTATACTGCTTAATATGAAGAGGGGTTTAAAGGTAATTATGGTCTCATGAATTATCTGAAGGAGTGCATTGCAGAGGGCGGCTGCTGTCACCAAGAGTGTCTGCTTCTCCTTTGTGGACAAATGACAACCCCCCTGTTTGTGGAATGGACAATGAAGTTCATTGTGATCACCTATCTCTCCACCCCCACTGCCCCAGTATTTTTCATTTGCTTCATTACCTTTTTGCAGGAGTAACAACACTGAGCAAATTGCTTCTCAAAACAAGGCACACAATAATTGTCGTTGTCCTTGGTAATCAAAGGCTTTGTCCCTAGTGGCTGCCGACAGTGTTGGCAAACAAAGCAAGCTTCGTGCCAACAACTTCCTTTAAACTCCATTTTGCGAGAACCTGCAAAACCAATCATGAAACCTGACAGATTATTGGCCGGCTGGGAATGCTGTATTAAAAACTGTGCTAAAACAGTATGGTTAGGACATTATTTCTTCATTATCAATTACAGCACAACAGCCCCAGTTCAGCCAAGCACAGAAACTCATGGTTAAATTCAAGTTTTAATGTCAAAGTGAAATGGCCATCTCAAAACTAATCAAAGGACATAAAAATAAGATATAGGGAGGTAAGGTATTAATATGTCCGATAGGGAAAGACATGTGGAGGTCTCTGCAGTTTGCCATATTTGTTTCAACAAATTTTCTTCTTAGTCTATGTATGCATTGCTGCTTTATTCTGGCTCAAGCATACACCCACCACAGGTGTTTGAAGCTGAGGAAACTTGACGTCAGTCACAGTCCATAGGTATCCTGCAGTTTCTTGAAAAATACTCTGGTGTGATGTGCTTTCCTTCAAATCAATTTCCGCAGAAGCCCTGGTTAAACTGAGGTGTGTACATTTGAGACAGCCATTGCACATGTGCAAACGATGATGCGTGTGTAGATGAGAGCAGACACACAGATGACAGCTTCAGTGAACTGGAGTTCGTTGCAGGGAAGCAAATCAAGAAATGGACATTGGGTGTAGACATCCCTATCCCCCTTCTGGTCTGTACAGCAATGTTTTAGGTAAAAATCAGGAGCTGAAGTAAATCAGCAACATTTTGCAGCTAGTTTTTCTAATCCTGAGCTGTTTTCTAAGTTTACCATAAATGGAATACTATAATACTTAATGGAAAATATTTTCAATTGACTATTGAAAATAAATGCAAAGACATTAGTTAACCAAGACTTTCCAACACCTCCTCTTCAAGGACTTGAAACAGCATGGTTTGAAATTGCAGCACCGGAGGAGCTTTACACAGAGAGGAGGAAGGCAGTTCAGGAAAATAGCTGTTTTGTACAAGTGGTAATTGAATATAGGGTAAGGATAATGAAAACAATGAGGTTCTAATCAGCTCCAAGTCCTGGGAAGCATAAAACTCCTATAGCCAGTGCTTGTGTGAATTGAGCACCTTTTCAAGAGTCTCGTATCTTATGCTGGAAAGTGTCAGCACTGTATTATTCCACTTTAGCTTCACGTTGGGTCTACAAATTATTTCATTACTGTACTTTACCTGTACCAGTAAACAATTTTTAGCAAGCCTATTATCCTCCTTTTCTTTTTTTTAGTTGATTATAAGTAGTAGAGGAAAATCGCCATATATATGTGATAATCTGAAATAAACCTCTGCTGTGAAACAAGCAGCCAAAAATAAGGTTGCCATCACATCTCTGTATCAGAACCAAGCAACAAAGAATGCAGGAGACCAAACCTCCCTGCATTTCTTTAGTAGTTGTGGGGGTTCTCTGGGGTTTACTGGAGAAGTGGCACAGGGTATATGGAGGGTCTTAGTCCTTTGTGCCTGCACCACTCCCACAATCTAAATGTCCCCCTGAGGCTAGTACTGGGCTCACAGTGGGAATGTATGGGTATCTCAATAAATTTTTGAAAAGTTGTGAAATCCAGGGATGGTTCTATGCCAGACTTTCTGGTATCACATTTAGTTTGGCTCTCACATCTCTGCACTGCCCACTGTCTCTGTGACCCTTCTGATTGCATCTGACTAGGCTGCTTGAATTAAAAGAAACTAGCTACCTATCACTATCAGTGCTTCATACCTTCAACCATAGTTTTCTAAATTCAGCTGCCAAATCTTATTCCTAAATCAACTCACAGGACTCAGCTATACAGCTGCAAATATAACGTCTTAGGTGTGTTTTACGTGCATTATACAAATGTGACTAGATGGTGATGGTGAGCTTATGGCAAATTCAATATATTTTTCAAAACACTTTATAAAAGTGTTTTTCACAGTGTTTTTCACTTTATAAAAGTGTTTTTCACAACATTTTCACAGGTTTTTTTTTAAAATATGTGCATAGATTCCACCACAGTCACATTGGTCTTCCAATTTATTCAGAAGGGACCATAAGTACAGCTTAAGACAGATTTAACATTAAGGAGACTAATTTAATTGTGTGACTACTACTAGTGTTCAGCGTATTAAAATTTAAAATACTGGATCTGTCACACTTGTTTCCCATGCTGAGGAAATCTTGCCAAATGTGTTAACATTTATTTATTAATTTTGGTAAGGTGGATTGATTTCTGAATCGGATTTCCGAATTGTTCTATAGATAATCAATATCTTGAACGTATAACTTGGCATGTTATTAGACAAAATAATCAGAAATTAGGGCCAGTTGTTTGGATAATATCTTATATGTAGCAGAATGTTTCAGTGTTCATCTGCTAGAAAACATTAACTCTCTCCAGATGCAACCTTGTAGCACCACCACAAAATAGTTATGTAACACAGAAATGGCTATTTTGGGACATGATACAAATAATTATCATAGCATGCTCTACTACTGTGGGGCAGCCAAGTCAATGGTATTCTCCAGATGTTTTTGGACTACAAACCCCATCAGCCCCAGCAACATGGCAAATGCTCTTTGATGACAGGAGTTGTTCACAACATCTATTGTTTTGCTGTTGTTAATTAAATTTGTTAGTTGCTTTATCTTGCCCAAGGCAACCCAAAGTGACTTATAAGCCACCAACCATTCTAGAGGGCCCTACCTTGGCTACCCCTGCACTAGGGCATCTGTCGAATATTTTTTGTATAGGCAAAAGTTGATGCAAATCTTGCAATTTAGTACATAATTAAAATTTCCATTTTGGACACCTGGCCAGCACCCTGGCTTTGAATGGGTCTGAATTATTCAGTGACAACATTTCAGTCTCAGATGCAAGCCTGAATTTGTGCTCCCACTCTGCATAGCAGGAGTTGCTGATTGCTGCCTATACTCTGGCTGAATAAAGAACTGTGGCAGAGCACCTGTTACTCACAATTGTCAGAGCTGGCGGATAGGATCCAGAGCCCCCACAACTTTTCTTCTGGAGGAAGTGCAACAGGGAATGCATCAGTCTTATAAAATAGAGCGACAAGCCATGTGTGAGATGGGTGGCTCAACTTACCTCCGTGAGGTAATTGAAAATGCTGCTCAAAAAAAGAAAAGTTGAGAAAGAATCCACCTGCCAGTGGCTCCCTGGGACTCCATTTTGTGACTGAAAGGCATGCCCAGAATTTAAGGTAAAAAAAAAAAAGGTTTGGAGGCACAACGAAGGTTTTGCGATTCCGAATAAGGAAAACTTGCCACAGGAAACAGCCAGGCTATGGGATCCCAATGTCTATTTGTGTCATAAGTGGAATAGTACAACACCCAAAAGCATTTTTGGAGAAAAAAAGGTTTATTTCCTTTATAAATTTAAGGATATTTAGGGTCCCACTGGAGTGGTACAGTGGGGAGTGCTCAGCTCCTGGGAAAGTAGCTTTCATTTTGAAGCAAATCTTTCAGGAAAAAGACATACAAAACGATGTGGATCTGCATAAGTAGCTCTCCGTAAAACTCACCTAATCACATTCCTAAAAGCTAAAAGAAGAAAGGGGAGGTAAAATGGCAAAAGGTGAAATGGCAACAGGTGGGTGAATTGGACAGTAAATAGTAAACTGGCCTCTGCATAAGGAATGTGCAACACCTGTAAAAATGAAGCATTCATCTGAAAAGGCCCTTGGATTAAAGAAGAGAGTTTCACCTTAATCGTACTTCTGCCTATTGAGCTCCACTAGACCAGTGTTCAAAATTAATTAAAACCGCCATGTGACCCTATTTATTTCGTTAGCAAAAGCTCCGTGTTATCTTACCAGGCATAATGGTCCTCTTGCAGTGGAAGCACTTTGATGAATACTCATTAGAATAACACTCTGTACACAGCAGGAGCTCATCTTTGGCAGCAAAAGGCTTTTCTACCAAAGACTGATGGCACTTGGCACACTTAAAGCACGCTTCATGCCAGTGGCAGCCTTTGTAAGCAAGATCCTTTGAGAGACAATGAATGCATGTTAATAAAAAGCAGGTGCTTCCTTTAAACACTGCCCCCCCCCCAAAAAAAAACACCAGTTGGATACAATCAAATCCGAAGGCGCTATGAGCCATTGGTTTCAGAATAATTGTCAAAAATGACCTGCAGAGCGACAGAATATTCTGTAGTTTAACCACATCGGAGGATGTTTTCTGACCTTTTCTCCCTTGTCTACCCTCAAGCTGCATACTTTAACTGAGCTAGCACAGGATGAAAGGAACTGTTTGGAAAAGCCTGCAATCTGAACCATGTCTCTGCAAAATTGAATTCAGTGGGACTCACTCTCAGGTCAATGGAGTAAGAAAGGCAAAACTGCCTCTTCTATTTGTGCTAGGGAAATGGGGTGTAATTTTGTGTATTGTCTTGTAGAACCACAAAGCATATCTCCCCACCAGTGTGGCTATGTTGTATGTGGTTTTGTACCATAGATGCCTCCAAATTTTTGTGTCTAATTCTGGACATATCTTCTAAAATCCTGATTCGTATAGAACCGAGTGTTATACCCATGTACGTATGTATATAAGTATAAACCACACCAATACAGCAGACCAGATGTAAGAAAGGTTATGTTGCAATTGGAAGCCAGTGGATTTTCCATCTGAATACTGTAGAGTCATCCCCAAAGGTCTAAATCTCAGTCTGGATTTGAGTAGTTTCTTGTGAGTTGTTCCTGTGATTTTTACTGTATGCTATCCCAGATTGTGATGGAATGCTATGGTCCCTTTAAATCTCCACCCCGGGGGAATTAGTATCCGACTCAGCATTTCATCAGGAGCTGAGCGCCCTCACAAGGTGGGAGCTGACCATATTGTTGAGCATTAAGTTGCCTGCATATGTAAGTGAAACACTTGAATATTTTGGATCAATTTAGGTGGGTTTTTTCCCCATATAAGATTGTATTATACGAGTCATTTACAGCATGTCATGTATCATTTAGCAATGTACTTAGACTGACTTGATGAAGGGTGACAGGATTTTACCTGGATATTTCGTTGTTGGAGTCCTCCTCATAAGCAGTTTTTAAACTACACAGAGAATCTACACTCTGGACTTCAGTACAATATAGTTGAACTTTCGGATGCGGAGACATTGAATAGTACCGTAATTTGTAGGATTATATATATCATATATCACTTAAAGATTGACCAGATACTCTCTCTCTCTCTGTGTGTGTGTGTGTGTGTGTGTGTGTGTAGAGAGAGAGATCTCATACCAATCAGAGTATTAGTACATGTTATATTGTGATATTTTGTGTACAATACATTTAATATACTCATTTTTCCTATACAGAGTTGTGCTTTATGAGGAATTAAAGGAGGAACAAATCTCTATACACACATCCCGCTGTGGTGTGCATAGTTTTCATGAAAAGTTCTGCCTGAGTTCTGAGAGAAAAGATGAAGCCCAAAGACGTGAAGTTTTGTTTCGTTTTGATCATCCCCATTTGCCACTAAGATGCTATTTCTGTGATGAGTGAGGAGGCATTAGGAGATAAACAACAAAATGAAGTTGTCATTTGGCGAATAAAATATTTTAATCCAAACACATCTTTTCTTGAGATATCTTGCTTGCGGAGACAGTGTTATTACATAAAAATGATGAATGCCATTTATTTCCCTGCGAATCTTAGCAGTTACAGGGGAGGCTGTCTGTAATACAGACCAAGGGGAAGTCATTTTTCACTGGTTATTTGTCAGTGGAATTTATTTTAAGGTTTCCCTCGATCTTATCAGTTGAATTAAGCCCAGGCTAGAAAAGGAAATCTCTCTGGAATGAATTGTTAAAATAATACAACTTACTGGGTCCCCCCCCCCACTTTTAAAACCCAGATATTAAAGAAGCGAAGACATTATTCTGAGGGTTAATGCAGTTTAAAATCTCTATATTAAGCTGCTGAATTCAGATGATGGATGAAACCCACCCCATTGGGTCTGTAGGGAGCCTGCAAACTATTAAAAACCTGCATTTATCTGCAGAAGTTTAATGTCACAGGTTATATTGTTGCGTACCACCCCAATCTCTGAGCAGTGCAAAATCCCAGGGGTTCCAGTCGCTTACCCAGGGTTCGTGTTGGAACGAGGGACAGTGGAGACTGTGGTGTTATTTTATGATATGTGCTTTATTTATACATATATACCATCTGAGCAGAAAGTGAGGAGGAATTAAAGAACCTTTTATTGAGGGTGAAAGAGGAGAGCGCAAAATATGGTCTGAAGCTCAACATCAAGAAAACGAAGATCATGGCCACTGGTCCCATCACCTCCTGGCAAATAGAAGGGGAAGAAATGGAGGCAGTAAGAGATTTTACTTTCTTGGGCCCCATGATCACTGCAGATGGTGACAGCAGCCATGAAATTAAAAGACGCCTGCTCCTTGGGAGACAACATCTTAAGAAGCAGAGACATCACCTTGCCAACAAAGGTCCGTATAGTAAAAGCCATGGTTTTCCCAGTAGTGATGTATGGAAGTGAGAGCTGGACCATAAAGAAGGCTGATCGCCGAAGAATTGATGCTTTTGAATTATGGTGCTGGAGGAGACTCTTGAGAGTCCCATGGACTGCAAGAAGATCAAACGCATCCATTCTTAAGGAAATCAGCCCTGAGTGTTCACTGGAAGGACAGATCGTGAAGCTGAGGCTCCAATACTTTGGCTACCTCATGAGAAGAGAAGACTCCCTGGAAAAGACCCTGATGTTGGGAAAGATGGAGGGCACAAGGAGAAGGGGACGGCAGAGGATGAGATGGTTGGATGGTGTTCTTGAAGCTACCAGCATGAGTTTGATCAAACTGCGGGAGGCAGTGGAGGACAGAAGTGCCTGGTGTGCTCTGGTCCATGGAGTCATGAAGAGTCAGACACGACTAAACGACTAAACAACAACAACAACAACCACCTGAGCCTACACAGAGGGGTTCACAGCATTAAAATCCCAAGGGGGTCTTGCTTCTCCCATAGCCCCATAGCCACAGCCTTGGATTCCAGCAGAAATCAGGCATGGTTCTGTCTCCCAGCTGCCCAGTCTGCAGCCTTGCTTCTAGCTTCTAGCTCACAAAAATCAACTCTCACCTCTGGCCTTTGTCTTTCTACATACCAGCGAGTTGAGAGAGCCCCCTCCCATTTGCCACTCTGTTGTCTAAACCACAGAGCCTAGGGCTTGCCAATCAGAAGGTTGGTGGTTCGAATCCCCGTGACGGGGTGAGCTCCCGTTGCTTGGTCCCAGCTCCTGCCAACCAGCAGTTTGAAAGCATGTCAAAGTGCAAGTAGATAAATAGGTACCGCTCTGGCTGGAAGGTAAACAGCATTTCCGTGCGCTTCTCTGGTTTGCCAGAAGTGGCTTAGTCATGCTGGCCACATGACCCGGAAGCTGTATGCCGGCTCCCTTGGCCAATAAAGTGAGATGAGCGCTGCAACCCCAGAGTCGTCTGCAACGGGACCTAACGGTCAGGGTTCCCTTTACCTTTACTTGTTAGCTTATGGCCCATAATTAGTGGGCCAGTACTTTATCAGGAAGCTAGCCTGGTTATGCCAGGAATTGAATCAGTGCTGGGTCCAGAAATTAGAAGGAGGCTCAGACATACAACCTACCCCTCCACCCAACTAATAATAATAATAATATACTCTTTTTTTTTTTTTTTTTGGTTCCTTCCTGTCTATATCTATGGATGCATTATACCGATCTAAGGATTTGGGTGGGTGTGTTTGTGTGCAGGTAATCTGGTGTACATATCAATGCTTCTGCCTTATTCTGTAGACAAACACTTCAGTCAGTTCACCATTCAAACCTCATCTCCGATCTAACAAGAATGAATACTAGTGCTATATCTTGGGCAGCGGTGAGTCACAAGCAACACAGGAGCAGTCAGAACCCTTCCAAACAAAGTCTCTACTTCATCTGCTGCCCCACACTTATGTCAGAAAAGGAGCATAGTTTCATGGCTCACAATCATTAGTTGTTGATCATGGTAGATTCATGTCTGAGTTGAATTAAAACATTTTTTTAAAGCCTGTGGGTGGTTTTCAATAAATGAGGAGCCCCTTTCCTTCTTTCCTGTCATTTCCAACATGGCAGTCATGAGCTAATGAAGCTTGCTAGGAGGAAGAATCCTGAAGTTTTCTAGGTAGCAGGCCTGAGGCCAGACCCCTGGACCTGACTGCTTCCTAGTAACTACATAGTAGTAGTAAATACTCCTAGTAGTAAATAAATAAAATAAAATAATTTTTTAAACTGCTTCTATAGTTAACTGCTGATTTTGAGCATTCAGCAAACACCCAGAACTCTGCTTCATGTGGAAAGTGTAGCTCTATTTACGGTAGGTATTTGAAGGCTCCAACTGGGCCAGAGGTGCCTGGCTGTGGGAAGATCTGTACAGGGTTCTTTCAGCATTCAGCTGAATATGCCTATGATCCCACCCTCACGATCACTGCAGGCTTCCCAATGGCAGGAAAGTTTCTAAGAACATTCAGCTGATTGCTTTTAGAAATATCTTTCAGGCTTTCCTGCATTGGGACGGGGAGTACCGACTGGGACATTGAAGGCAGGGCAACACATGTGCCCCTATGATCTCTATATGTACTATTTCCACAAAGCTTGGAATAACACTGGAACAGTGTTGCTTCTGGAACAAATCAACACTTACCTTGAAGTCACATTCAATGGGCTTCTTGCATTCTTCACAGATGTTAGCAAACAGGCTGTCGTAGCACTTCACACAGTAAGCATTGTCTTCTTTCATGGCGTATCTCTTTCCACAAAGGGAGGCCATGCAGTGATAGCAAGCAGACTGATCACTTGCCATTTTCAATTCTTCGTGATGTTTCTAGGGAGAAATTTGTCTATAATGAGTCTTTGGAACTGTAGCACACATGATTCTCCAGAATTTCCACATCCTTGCATTAAAAGGTCTTTGTGAATACAGTAATCTCCTATGAGCTAAGAGTAAAAGTCAGTCAATACAGCACCTAATAATATGCATATTGTCAGAGCTGCCTCTAGGTCCCAGCTCACAGAGGACCAACGCTAGGCTGTGGTAATGTACAAAAGTCTTTATTAAAGTCCAATTTCCATTTCAAAGCCACAGCGTGCAGCACTACGTCTTGAACTCTAGATTGGCGAAGTCCCGTCTGAGTCTCCTCCCCCCTGACACCAGTTTAAGATCCTAGCCCTGCTCCACCTCTTGCGCTGCTCTCTCCTCCTCTGGGCCCTTCTGCCCGCTGGGGCATTGCCCTTTCTGGACTCTTCCGACGCTGAGTCGTTTAGCTCCTCCCCCTGCCTCCGGCGGGCTTTAGGACCCGGTTCCCAATCCTCATTCTCTGCTGTCCCGCGCTCCTGTACATTTGAACTTGCCTCTCGCGCCAACCCAGTGACCTTTCTCCTAACCGTCACACTACTTGTGTCACTGCTTCCCCCTTCCGGGACGCTGGCCGGATCTGACCTCCCCCCCGTTGTCTGACTCTCCGATGGAGGCGTGGTCAGCCCTGTCTCGTCTTCTCTTCCTGGTGGGGAATGCACTGGCCCCGATGCTTGGGACTCTTCCCCCCCCCACTCCGCTCTGGTGGGGAAGCTGGTCCTGATTTCCAACTACTGCTCTGGGAATCCCTGCTGCTGCCTTGCTCTTGGGGCGTTCCCCTTGGGAACCCTCTACCCCTGGCCACCGGCGCCCCCTTCTGTGAATCTTCCGATTCGCTGGAGAGGCTCATGGAATCCCTCGGACCACTGTCATCTCCTGCGCTCCCCTCGGATTCCTCCCCCTCGCTCTCCATCTCCTCTCTCCCCTGTGCCTCTGCTCCTGAACCCCTGACACATATTATCTTTTTTTTAAGTGCTATTAAAATCTACACCAACAGAGTATGTCAAATCATGGGGTGGAGCTGTCTTGGGCCCCCCAATATCTTTTGGGAGGGGGCAGAGGTAGCTGAGCGCAGAGCTGAGTGTGGCATGGCTTCAGTAGCCAGCTCCTCCTCCTCCTATCATGGAGGGAGGCCAAACATGAGAGAGGAGCCACCAGCCATTGCAGGATAGCTCTGCATCGTGGGTAGCACCATGTGACACAGACTGAAAAGCCAGGGGTAGGAGTGCTCTGGAGTCACAGCAAACACCAGTAATGCGTACACAGCCAAAGAGTATGTCTTTTGTATCTGGCTCCAGTCAGTGAATCCTAGGAGTCTAGGAAAAAACCCAAAGCAAATCCCACAAGCCTGAAACCTGATTCTGCTTATCCCTCTGTGCTTGGAAAACTCATTTGAATAAATACTCAAAGTTCAGGATACAGCAGAAAAATCTCAGGTTTGTAGGCAAGCTATTTTGGTTTGTTATATGCCCATTGGACCCAGAAGGACTTTACTAAAATTAGGACACGGTTCCTGAGAATCAGGGAGATCAGAAGCCAAAGAGTTCCCAGTGAAGTTGTCCATTAAACATCTGCTGGTTTCATTGAATTCTCTCTCTATTCATGTTATTGTGCAGCTCATGTCAAGAGTGCATGGTTTATTATGGACTCGGAGAAGAACTATGGAGGGGTGGGGGAATCCCTCCAGCCGTTTTTGAAAAGAAAATTATATATCATTGGTACAACAGTAACACTTTCCTAGCATATATGTCTCAGCATGTAGTAACTAAATAAGGATAACCCAGAGTATTAAAAGTATTGGTTAATTTTTTAATGCTATGCACAGCTCCCAATTCCTAAATTCAGCTCCATATGCTGAATCACAGGCCATAATGTGGCGTATGATTTTGTCTCAACATACATGGCTGCCTTATAGTGTGAATCAGATGACTCGTCCATCTAGTTCCAGTCTGGCTTTGACTAACAGTGTTCTTCAAGCTTAGAAAAAGGAGATCTCTGCCCATTTAAGATCCTTAAAGTGAAGATACAGTGGATTGAACTCTGGACAGTAGCCTGCTCCTCCTCCTCTTATCATGGAAGGAGGCCAAACATGAGAGAGGAGCCACCAGCCATTGCAGGATAGCTCTGGACCTTAAGCATGCAGGTCATGTGCTCTCCCACTGAGCTATGACCTCTTCCCTACAAGGTTTGGTGTCTTTTTCCTCAGGGCCATGGACTGCTCTGGGAATTTGGTTAGCTTCTTTCTTGCCCAAAGTGAAAAATCATGCCCCAAGGTAAATAAGTCTGGTTTCTCTTTGCATGCAGATATAGATATAGATAAAGACATATAAACAAGCTTCATTGGTTGAGACAATGTCTGTGTTACAGAAGTAGAACCACACAGCACTGATTTTTCAGCGGGAAGAGCCACTGTGTGGTGATTTCCCTCAAAATATCTGTGTGGCAAAGTAAGTATTGTGAAGTAGTGTCCGCTTCTCAACACAGAAACATAAGAAGCTGCCTTATACCAAGTCAGACCACTGGTCCAGGTTTCTCAGTACTGTCTGCAGTGACTGGCAGTTTCTCTCCAGGGTTTCAGACAGGAGTCTCTCTCAGCCCTACTCAAGCCCTACATGTCAGGGATTAAACCTGGAACCTCCTGAATGTACTCCATATGCAAGCTATGCCTA
The DNA here is from genome assembly GCF_964106915.1 of Podarcis gaigeae. NCBI lineage: Eukaryota > Metazoa > Chordata > Lepidosauria > Squamata > Lacertidae > Podarcis > Podarcis gaigeae. The sequence continues at coordinate 45,558,091 of NC_139680.1, read as the reverse complement.
TTCGCCAAATGGTTAGCTCCCAGATCTGAAGAAAAGGAGAAGCAGTGTGGTGTTGTGGTTAGAGCGTTGCATCTGGATGCAGGAAAACCAGGTCTTCATCCAAAAAGCTCATTTGCTTACCTTGGAGCAGTCAATCACTCTCAGAATATTTCCTCACAGAGTTGTGGTAAGGGATACCCCACCATGCCCCCTTCCCCCAAGTTAACTCCATTAACAACTACCTAACCTACTGATAGCTGGGATAAGCTACTTCTATAGTTTAAAGAAATGGGGTAGAATATAATGTCAAACAAAGTGATTTTCATTATGCAGTAGCTTACACTGTTAACATGTGGAGACACTTTTATCATTTTAGCCTATGTGTCATGAAGGGGAAAATGACCAATAACAACTTAATTTTTTGTCACATAGTTTGCAGGTGTCCTGATATTCATGTAAAGATGGCAAGTAAATAGTGGTTAATTATCAGTGATTAAACCCCTGGCCCATTTATAAGCAACATAATTGACCACTGTTTGGAAGGAGGGAATTCAAAAATAACTCGAGTTCTGTTGACCAAAGCAATCCCATGCCCAGTTTTGCTTCGAGATGTCATTCTGGCCAAAGCAATGAGTCAATATGTCATGAATAACACTAAGCGACTAGCACTTATGTAGGAGAAAAATACCAGCCTTGAGTGCTTTTGACATCTGCTACTGTTTATTTAGCTGCAAGTAATGGGTTTGGTGCCAAGAATCATAGGAGGCGGCATAATCAGAAACTGAGGGTGGGTTTGGATGAGTTCAGACAACCAACCCACCACCAGGTTGGCCAAGTAAATGTCAGGAAACCTTACTTGAGATCAAAGGCTTTCTCAAGTAGACTAGAATCTGCAGCAAGAAATAAAATATCACCAGGTTTCCATCAACTCAGACTGAACAATTCCATGGTGGAAAACATGACCACTTGGCCAGTTGGTTTTCTGTAATGGTCTGACCTTTAAATAGTTCAACCCAACCATTTCAGTCTTGTTTATAAAGAGCATGAGTGTGTATGTGCTGCTGTGTGTAAAAATATAAAGGGCATTAGTTCAGGGCTGATTCACTCAGGCACCAGCACTACTTGACATCTCATTACTGGCTCACGCAAACCTCTGTGTCCCTCAGCTGAACCGGTTAACTGCCTCAGTGGGAGGTGGCCACAACACTGTGTGCAAGGGATGTCAGGTAAAAGAAAGCAGTGCTCTGTGGGGGCTGATTTCTTTCACATATGCAAGTCCTCACATTCACCAGATAATGGGTGTTCAAGTGTAAAAATATTGATGAAACATACCCAACAACTAGAAATACTGCAGAGAAATCCTCTGTGTGTTTCAACATTTTTTACCACCCGAAAAACATTTTATTGCCGGTAAGTGTCAGGATAAAATAGATCTACTTTACATACAAAGAAGGTATCTGTCGGATTAATTCAGCCTCTTTTCCCATATGTGTATATCTCTCTCATTGATTTTGTCTTAAAAATAAAGGAATACTAAAAGCAACCAAAAACAACAACAATCCAGGTAAACCCTACGATTCCCAAATCCAGTATCTTACATAAAATCTAATTTTACCAACTTGCCATTATTTGAAATTAGACAAAATAGAATGAAAAGCTTTTCATGTGTGGGAAAGAAAGAAAGAAAGAAAGAAAGAAAGAAAGAAAGAAAGAAAGAAAATACACTATTCAAACTTAGCTTTTAAATCTGATAATACAATTCATCCATTTACTCCAGTGAATCCAGGTGAATTATTTTTGAAGTGTTACATTCCATTATCATTCCTTTTGCCTGCAATTTAAATACTTTGTTTCCATTCAACAAGGAAAATGCCAGCATGATTTAATTAGCAAGATGCTAATTTATTTCCGGTTCGGAGAAAGTATCCACAAGTGCAGCAAAATCCTCTCAGGTATGGACCGTAGTGCTATTGTCCCACATGTGGTGAAGATGCAGTATTTGACATGGTTGATGACAGTGTACAACCTGAACTTTCTGCTTTACCTGACTGTTGCCCTTTCACAGCAGAGCTATATTTCTGCCAATTACCTTCTGCAGTGCCTTTCATGATGGTCAAGTTCATTTTTCAGTGCCTTGTTAACATTTTGGTTTTTTTTGTTTTTTTAAAAAAACACAGCATAATGAAAGAACTTAAGAAGACCCCTGCTGGATCAAGCTGAAGACCAACCTAGTCCAGCCAGATGACCATGGAAAGTCTGAAAGCAGATCTTAGTGCAACAGTAGTCTCTCCACATGATTTCCACCAACTCCTTTTAGAGGCTTCCTGCTTCATGAGATTTCCTTCCCCAAATGGTGGAAAGAGACTTCACAATCAGAGCTCTCCAATTCCTCAGATCTGGTCCTGAGCCACAATGGTGGCTCCAAAGCAACATGCATAGATTTTTATTTTTAAATCTTTTGGTTGAAAAGAAGGAAAGGGAACTGAATTCAGCTCCCTATTCCTAAATGAGTGCTTGGCAGAATTTTAATCACATTGATGGGAATTCAACTCGGTTTTACCCAGAGTAGTACCACTGGAATGAATGAATGAATATGGCTAAGTTAATTTCAGTGGCTCTACTCTGAGCTGAATACCACACTTTGAAAGGACTCTATGCATGCTGCCCCAGTTGTGAGACTGGTTGAAGAGTAAGAAAACATTGGGGTGAACAGAGTTAGGAGAAAATGTGTGTAGCTTGTATACTTAAAAAATGAGCTCCTTTGTGGGGTACTAGAAAACAAGAAATTAGTGCTGAGCAGTATAGAACAAAATGAAAAGGAAGAGGGCCAATCCAAGATAATTTGCTTCCTCAGATGGAACCTCAAATCACATCTCCCCAACAGGACTGACTCTACAGTTAGGCAGAGGCAGATGACTAATTTTCGGTATCATGAAGGGCAGCACTGTGTCCATGACTTAGCTTTTAGTTACAGTATGTTTTACTTCCAAAGAGGAGGAGTGAGCGCCTTGGGAACCATGTACTTTGACTGGAGAGGTGGACATCATTTTCTGTTCCACCTCAGGCAGCAAAATGTATTGGGCCACCTCTGGTCCTCTACAAATCAATGTGCCCAGGTCCATTCAAGCGATGCTGGCTCCCATAGGCCTGTCCCTGACAGTAAAAATGTGACAACAAATTAAAACCTAATGATTTGCTGCCTGTTCATGACACCCCCAAGTCACCTGCTTGAGGTGACTGCCTCACTCTGCCCTAGATATGGCACTAGTGTACTATCTTGACACCATGTGGATGCATCCCTTGTTCCAAGCACAACCATGTAGCTAGAGAAGAAGAAAAGGAGTTTGGATTTGATATCTCACTTTATCACTACCCGAAGGAGTCTCAAAGTGGCTAACATTCTCCTTTCCCTTCCTCCCCCACAATGAACACTCTGTGAGGTGAGTGGGGCTGAGAGACTTCAAAGAAGTGTGACTAGCCCAAGGTCACCCAGCGGAGACACAAACCCGGTTCCCCAGATTACGAGACTATTGCTCTTAACCACTACACCACACTGGCTCCCACATAGCTACAGCTGCTATGATTCACATACCCTCACACATAGCATCAGTCTGGGGACATGGTGCTATACATTAGCAGCACCCAGGATGCAGCAGACAAGTGGTTGGTGCTTTGGAAAAAGGAGGTGAGGATTTTCTACCAATAGTTGATTGGTGACCATTTGCTAAGGGAACCCCTCCTTCAAGGATGTCTGGCTCCCAGAAACTGCTGTTTTTGTTTTTTAATCCTGCACACAACCCTTTCCAGTCCACTGAGCAAATAAATCAGAGTAATTCATGAGAAGAAAACCTTGAAGGATCAAAATGAGCAGAGCCGTAGCCAAGATAAATCTGACCCACCTCACACAATCCACTAGGATTCCTCCCCCCACATACCTTATTTTAGCCTTCACTGACCTGATGCCTTCTGGATGTTTTGGACTCCATTTCCCAACAGCTGTGCCTGATGGGAGTTGGGAGTCCAAAACATCCAGAAGGCACAAGCTGGGCGAAGGCTGCCTCATTGGAGATCCCACTCATTTCAGTAGGGCATATGCAAAAGAGCCTTTTGGTGGGCGGTGGAAGTTGGAATGCTTTGGGCGAAATCAATATGTTCCAGCATGAGTTTGTAAATGATTTTTAATGCTGAGAAAAACTTCTGAATTATATAATGCTTGGATTATTCCACCTACCTTTCCTGTGTTGAGCTGGTTTGGGAATAGAATGGTTTATGAAATACCAACTATTATCCAGCCCTCAGTTCACACACACAGATATGAGAACATGTAACTAATATATTAGACTCTGCTGCTAAAAATGAGTGGATGGCTGAGAACTCTTGAGTTTTTAATTGTATTCCCTCAGGGTTTGTGGAATGTCAGAGAGGAGGAGTAGAAGAGGAGGAGGAAGATGGAATGCTGATCTCAGACCAAAAATAGTGACTACTTTATTTGGCACAAGCAGTGGAAAATTCCTTGTCTCTGCATACTACAAAACTTCGTGTCAAAATGATTTGCTGTGTCTACAACTGTGTCAAATGGCCTGCTATCTAAAATGACCGACAATACAATCCATCAAAGCAATCCCAAAAATAAGCGAGCATCTTATGCTCAAAACTATTGCCTATTTGCTTTTAAGTCATACAAAAGAGGGTAGATAGATGTTTGAACGGGGAACACAAACTAGCACTCAAGTTTGTTGAGGGACCAAAGTGGTGGAATATTAAACTATTGCCCCTGAGGAAGATCATCTTAAGAGTTTACACTGTTAGGTACTGTGTGCATAAGATCTTTGGTCCAATCCCCAGCATTTGAAGCAAGGGCTTGGAAAAACTGCTGAGTCCCTTGTCAATCAGCATAGACAATACCAAGTGAGGAGAACTAATGGTTCTGGTTTTAAAAAAGAAAAGGGAAGAAAGTAGGTCATATAAAATTGATGGAGCATACTGGCTAAGAGGCTGTTATGAACCAGGAGCTCCTCAGTTCCAATTTTCTCTCTTCCGTGGACTCACTGGTTAGCTAGGAAAGCCACTTCCTTTCAACCCCAGTCCTCCTCTCTGGAAGACTTCACTTACAAATTTGCTGTAAGGTTTACAACTAGGAGCACACCACCAAGTATACTTAGGTGGGGTCGTGGTGGTGAAATCTCCCCTGATTCCTCCCTAGTTTTTGTTTGTTTTGATACAAACCTAAAGGCTCTCTCTTAGGTCTGATGAATACCTCCCCGCACCCTTGAGTGTGTGAGGCTCTTTTGACTACATAAGCAATGGGAAACATAGAATGCTGCTTGTGTCTGCCCTGTATGGAGTGCCCTGCTGCAGCTCTGTCCACTCTCTTACTGTAATCTAAAATGGCACCCCTGCAGAGTGGTCTAATCTTGTACGTTTCCCTGAACCTTTATGAGACTCAAGAGAAAACAGGGAGTAGTGAGTGACTCATTAAAGGTCTATTCAAGGCTCTATGGTATAGGACTTGAAGGAATCATCAACACTTCTGCTTTTCCCATGCTTTCTAGACACAGGTGTGAGCTTTTGTCTGTTTTTCCTGCAGCTTTTCCTGAGAAAACCCTCTGCTTTCTGCCTGTCGCAAGTATGAGTTTTCGGATTGACGTCTGTTCCGATTTAGTGGTAAACAGTGGGTTTCCTTGGGGAAAGTGGTGGGGCAAATGAAAAACCTCTCAGACCTGTGCCTAAAAAGCATGGAACAAGTGGAAGAAAAAACGAAACAAGTGGAAGTGTGGACAATCTCTAAGACAACACATCAAAATGATTAACAGACGTCTCCCTACACTTGCTGTCTTCTGACCCCCAACCCCCAGTTTATAGATAAGGGAGTGAACATCATGCTGTTGAAATAGAATCTTTTCCACTGCTTTGATCTTAATCTCTAGAGAAACATGTTAACTTTAATTTTGCTGGAAGCTATATTTTGTGTTTGAGTAAATCAGATAAAGAAAGACTCCAAAGACCTGGCGCTATGCACATTACTGGACTACAAAGGTTGTCTGGTTCTTTCATTGTCTGCCTTATTTCCAAACACAGCGAACGTACAGTGAGTCACTGAATTGTTGCTTACACATGTGTAGAACCAGTGGCTATAAATATTATTCTGGGTCAGTGGCCCATCTGATCAATTGTTCTCAGCCTTTCTAACATTTTATACCAAATCTAGAATGCAGCCGGCTCCTAGCATCTGTTGCCATGATTTAGATGTTCCAAATCCAAAGGATGCTGCAGCATTAAGGTCAAGCATCCTTGATCCTTTCTGCTCTGTGACAATTCTAATCCATTTCCAAGTGTCTGTTCTCTTTCATGCCTTTGATCTTTAAATCCTAATAACCCCATTTTAACAAAACTTACAAATTGTTAAAAGGGATGCGGGTGGTGCTCCGGTCTAAAGCACAGAGCCTAGGGCTTGCCGATCAGAAGGTTGGCAGTTCGAATTCCTGCGACGGGGTGAGCTCCCGTTCAGTCCCTGCTCCTGCCAACCTAGCAGTTTGAAAGCACGTCAAAGCGCAAGTAGATAAATAGGTACCACTCCGGTGGGAAGGTAAACAGAGTTTCCGTCCGCTCCTCTGGTTTGCCAGAAGTGGCTTAGTCATGCTGGCCACATGACCCAGAAGCTGTACATTGGTTCCCTCAGCCAGTAAAGCGAGATGAACGCCGCAACCCCAGAGTCGTCTGCGACTGGACCTAATGGTTAGGGGTCCCTTTACCTTTACCTTACAAATTGTTGAAAATAGACTGCTGGTTTTAATTTTTTTTTTGAGATGAACCAATCATTTTGGGTGACCTAATTAAACCTTACAGAAATAGATGATAATATACCAAATAATGTAAAGCCTTTAAAAGGTTGCTTGGCGGTATTCGTTACCACTCTGTTTCTCATGAACCTAATAGAGGTCTTTGAGACCTAGTTTTGTAAAGAAAAACAGAACCCTAGATTTTTGAAAGTCCAGTTACACTACGTCAATCAGATCACCAATATCTATATGCTTGCCATCACTCTCAAAGACCTCTAATAGGTTCATGAGAAAGAATTACCTTTGAAGAAACCATGCTGGCTATGCTTCAGCAAGGCTTGTTCTTCTATATATTTTATATGTTTTACTGTGGTTTTATAATGGTTGGAAGCCATCCAGAGTAGCTGGGATAACTCAGTCAGATGGGTGGCATCTAAATAAATACCTATACGCTTGCATATTTTATTTTTAATATTATATTCCACCAGCCTGTAATTTCCAGGAACCCCCTTGGATCCTTTTTTAAAAATTGGTGTTACATTGGTTACTTTTCAGTCCTGAGAGATGGAGAATGACCTGAGGAGCATTACATATTTTTGCTAGAAGACCAGCAATTTCACATTTGAGTTCTTTGAGAACTCTCAGGTAGACGCTGTTCTTTTCATCTGGCAGGCTTCTTGCCTCTAATAGCTGATAGCTGACTGCTAACTATGCTGGCATCTTTGCTTTTTCATGTTGTTGTCTCCCCCCAGGAGTTTAGTATTTGTATTATAATCATACAATAAAAGTCTGCATATCACAGGAATATTGTATACAAGCACAGAGGCTCTGAAGCCTATAGAGCAACCAGGATTTCCCGAGTCACTTCAGTGTGAGAGGCAGAGTCTCTTGCTGGCAAAAGGATGTATTTACTTAACTGTCCCTTCCCAGTTAAGTGAATGGGAATGCTTGGGTGCTCAAGAGTTCTGTGCACACACACAAAACACACAGAGCAGTTGGGACCCTCAAATTGGGAGACTGAATATTGCATAGGTCACTGACGATCAGAGCCATCTTCAAACAAGCTTGCTTTTTCCTAAGGTCAATGTCACAAAGCAAACATTTTCTTTAGATTTCTAAAGATTACACAGCCTCAATCCTAGTGACCTGCATGGCAGCAAAATGAAATTCTTAGCAATGTGGTAACAGATTTATGGATAGATTTGTTCCAGCCAGCTGGGGGGGGGGGGGATATGTTAAGAAATGACAAGCAATCGTATGGTATGAAGAAAAATACGAGAACGAACATCAGATGGGAACAGACCAGATGTGAGAAAATGGTCTTCTTTTCAGTGAAAGTATGTGAACAGCTGGGGGAAAAAATATGTTGTTAAAACAAGAAAGACTGAAGAAAAAATATTGCGGGGCATCAGTTCCAATGCTTCACCATCCTAATTGATAGTTTTAGTCAGATTCCTAATGCAAAATGTGTATGGGATATTAAATAGTACAGTATAAAATTACCTTCAGTTATAGGAAAGTTTCCTTTATATGTTTACTGATACAAGATGGGCATAGCAATTGTCTCTCTCTGTGTGTGTGCTGATTCGGGGTGGGGTAATGTTGGGGAAATAAGGGTATTAGGAATAGTGATGGTTGCTGAGCTTGCCACTGTATGGGGTGGAGGCGAGACTCCTGTGTCAGACCTCTCTCACCACTAGCACATCTACAGTCATAAGCACAAACTGATCAAAAGGATCAAAATACTATGGGTGGCCAGCACTGATTTAAAGGCTCATGCGGCCAGAAAAAGTAAGAGTGGAAAGTACAGTAGAAAAGAGCTGAGTAACAAGGAATGAAACATGCCTTATAAATCTGATTAAACACATTGATGTACCATTCCATTTGAATGGAAGTTTCTTCCAGATAGTGTATTTAGGACTGTAGCTTTATTATGTGTTTTCACTGACAATAGCCTAGGAGGCTACATTATTTTGCACATTTATGTGGGACTAAGCCCCATGGAGCTCATGGAGGACTTGAATCTGAGAAAAACGTCATAATATTTCTTTGCATAACGGATATGTTGAATGGAAGGGTAGGCTGGAGAAAATGGCAGGTGAACTGTAAATATAATTACTTTAACTTACTTTACTTTAATTACTCTAAGAATTATACCATTTAGCAGACACACCATCCCTCCAAAGAACTGTTTCAGTTTTTTTCTTTTTTGGTACAAGTAACTGAGTTTGCTTGAATTTGCTTCGTTAATTTTGCTGTCATATTGGCAGCACAAAATAGTATATGGAGACTTTTTTGAAAAATTACACACACACACACACACACACAGAGGCAACATAGAACATTTAATAATAGGAATAAGTATGATTCATAATTTTCAGGTAACCCAAATTTCACAGCATTGACAACGTATGACCTGATAGCCAGTAGGCAAACTGCAACTTCTGTTAGAACTACTACCACCCACATAATCTCTCAGCAAATCTTAATACCGGTTAGTTCTCCCAAGTCTAAAATGTGCATCCATTCTTTATTCCCCATGTGAGTTCTTTTCTTTGGCCATATAGCGAAATCTTAACTTTCATATGGTACATACAGAACTATAGGGAGGAGAGGAACCTGAAATTCTCCATTATGTTCTCTCATTATGGCAGCTGTGAGTGAGAATATCTTTGATATTGCTGTGAACAACTTTTTAAATAATCAAGTTTCATATATTAGAGAGCTAGAGAATGTAAGTTCCTCAGATACTCACATTTTTCTACCAGTTGCCTCTTCTGATGCTTGGACAGGATGAGGAAAGATTGTAGATTTTCAGAGAAAGGGATCCAAGAGAAACAAGCATAGCCTGCCAGATCTGTTTTGTCTCCTATGGGATTCCTTGGTTCTGCAGTAGGCAGCCAAGAAGATTACTCTGTTTCCTTTAGACCTCAAACAGCTGGGTCTCTTGCTGTTTTGTCATATACTGTCTGTGTTGGGAGTTAAACACAGAGCATGTAGGAGGACCATGAAGGGCTCTTATATTTCAGAAAGGAGGAGGAGATGTTTCAAAATCTGAAAATATTAGCAGTCACAAATGGCACACAAGAACAGCCCCACCCCTAACTGCGCTTGCCATGTTATGACAGCTGCACATCAGCAGAGTACCATCCTTTGTAGCTTAAACTTGGAAGCTGACAAGGCTGATTTAATCTTCTAGAAGCATTAATCCAGGATGCTTTAATGCCAACAATCAAACATTGTTTTGTGAAGAAATAAAAGTAGCCTTTACTTACATAAGCTAGGTCTTGAAGCCGCAATTATGGTAGCAAAATGAAGGCAGATTTATAACTACTAAGGTAAAGGTAAAGGTACCTCTGACCGTTAGGTCCAGTCGCAGACAACTCTGGGGTTGTGCGCTCATCTCGCTCTATAGGCCGAGGGAGCTGACGTTTGTCAGCAGACAGCTTCCGGGTCATGTGGCCAGCATGACTAAGCTGCTTCTGGCGAACCAGAGCAGTGCACGGAAACACCGTTTACCTTTCCGCCTATTTATCTACTTGCACTTTGATGTGCTTTTGAACTCCTAGGTTGGCAGGAGCAGGGACCGAACAATGGGAGCTCATCCCGTTGCGGGGATTTGAACTGCCGAGCTTCTGATCGGCAAGTCCTAGGCTCTGTGGTTTAGACCACAGCATCACCTGCGTCCCTAACTACTATGTTACGAAAGTACAAAATGTACATTCAAAAATGGTGTCTGAGCTGCAGAGCTGACATGCCTGGTGAAGTCAGCTTGGAAGCATGAAGAAGAGAGAAATGCCTAGGCAGAAAGTATGTAGTGTTAGGGCCAGCTTCCTGCTAATAATCTCACAGTGATTTCAGAGTTCTCTGTAGTAAATTTTTACAGCTCTGTGAGCCTCAGGCCCTTCACGTGCCTATCTGGCAAAACATGGATTGTTCATTTGACTGCAGTAATGTCCCACACTCCATAAAGCGTCCTTGGGACTCGTCTCTGAAGCAACAACCATCAAGAAGAAACATTCTAAGCAGATATACAATAGGTTCCACAGCCTTGAGATTAAATTATAGCTGGAAAGGATAGGACATTTTTTATGTATGCAACTACAGCGGCAAGAATTCTTCTGGCAAAGTATTGGAAGATGCAAGAACTACCCACTCTGGAAGAATGGCAGATGAAGGTGACTGAATTTATGGGACTGGCGGAGATGACCGGCAGAATCCGTGACCAGAGGAAAGAGACAGTGGAGGAGGACTGGAGAAAATTTAAATTATACCTTAAAAATTGTTGTAAGATAGTGGACTGTTAAGATGTCAGGGGGTAAGAAACAGAGAATTACAGCTGTAAATAATAATGTTAAGAAATTTGAGAGAGATACAAATAGAAAAAAGGACTAAAGGGTTGCTGAAAAATTGCAAAACAAGGATGCAGTGTAAGGGAGGTATGGGGAAGTCACATTTTTTGTGTTTTGTGTATGTCTATTTCTTTTCTCTTTTTGTGTGTGCTGTTGTTTTCTTTCTTGTCTTTTGTTGGTTGTGAAAATTAATAAAAATTATTTTTTTTTAAAAAAAAGAGATTAAATTATAGCTGGGTAAATTGGGATAGTAGTGGGAAAGTATAGGTAATATTTGCTTCTGTTGCACCTGAAGTAGTGCAAGTCCACATATTGGGGGGCATAGGCCCCTTTTCAGCTCCTGCAGGCCACACACCAGCCAAGTTGGGGGGGGGGAGGCTAAAGTGAAAGGATGCTAAAGATACCTTTGCACAACAAGCTTCTTTCTATGTACTCTCTTGATCCTCCATTCAGGCAAGCAAAAAGAGCAATGAGAGTTAAGGATAAATTCAAACTAGGCAAAGTAACCCTCAAGGAGGTTGCAGTGTAGAGAGAGCCAGTGTGGTGTAGTGGTTAAGAGTGGTAGACATGTAATCTGGTGAACCGGGTTCGCTTCCCTGCTCCTCTACATGCAGCTGCTGGGTGACCTTGGGCTAGTCACACTTCTCTGAAGTCTCCTTAGGGTAGTGATAAAGCGGGATATCAAATCCAAACTCTTCTTCTTGTTCTCTTCTTCTAGGGCTCCTGACCTAAGATTTTGAAACCCAGGTAGAGTCCTCAAGGGCCACATTTGGCCTCAGGGACTGAAGTTGCCCACCCCTGGTGTATCATGTTGGCTCACCAAATGGTGAAAGCCTCACTAGGCTCATACTTGGGCCACACTTGGGTAAATTGCAATATGCTCTAATGCAGAGGTTCTAATACACAGGATTATGCTGACATTCTGTCTCTGATCTCTTGCCTTGCCTTATCAATTTACAATGGATTCATTTCTAGACTTGAAGCTCCGGACCAAGTATATCTGCTTCTCCTCTCTGCCAAGTACTCCCTGTTCTCCCTACCCACTCTGGCAGGCATGCAACTTTTTAAGGCTGTGGCCATAGTCCAAAAGTTAACAAAAACCTGCCTTCATCATTTGCTTTATCCGCTGAAACAAAGCAGGAAATGGAGGCTCAGTGAGGGACAGCAGTGGGAAATCTGTTGTTGGACTCCCAACTCTAGCCACTATCATTCTCACTATTATCATTACTATTAACTGGCAGATCGCAGGGCAGGCTACAATTTAAAATTCAATATGTGTCCTGAAAACACCAATCTCAGGTGCCAAATGCCAGGATAAAGAGGCGAATCCTTAGCATACATTAGCAACTTGGGATGTGGTAGATTTGGAAAGCCATTGTGGGTTGCTGGTTAACCTGCTGCCACTCCCAGTTTAGAATTCCATATAGGCTGAATATTGTAGGTCATGGTGGTGACACAGGGCATACTGGAGACTTCAGACACCTGCTTCTTAGCTTGCTTGCAGCTTCCATGTGGTTCTAAAACTACTGATTTGTGATTCTCAGTCATCTATTGCTCTCCAGTTTCTGATGTAGGAAGTCTGCTTCAGAATGGATCGTGATTTGTACAATTACATGGTGTAAAGTAAAAGGAAGTCCTGTAGGTTAATATAGCCATTTAATGAGTTCATGTAACAACAGCTACAGTAAAAAAAAAACACACACACACTGCACAACTTATTTCAGATAGACTACAGGTTCCTGTACACATTTGGTTGAAGTATGGTCCCCTTTGGTTGCAGACATCATTTTTTTATCATTCCAACTTAATTGGGCACCCTGATGAAGGGGCTTGAATTTTTGTGTGCATCAAAAATTCACGTGAGAGAAAAACACTGTGATTCTTTTGAGAGGAGTAACATAATCTTCAATCTTACTGCCCCCATATTCCCATTGCAAACGTTCAAAATCATTTTCCATTTTACAATAACAGTAGTAACAGAAGAGAAGCACGAAAGGTAGAAGGGTTTCATGGAAAAAAGCAGAAGCACTGAGCAAGGGGAGCTTATATTAGAGAACTTGAAGGAAAGAAAAAAAAATGAACAGGAGGAGATGGGAGTAATACAAGGTGAACAATGAATAAATATTAAGAATGGGAACCAGCATGGAAAATTCTGTGGGGATGCAAATGACAAAGGGAACGAGGGAAAGGCTAAAAGTTGTTCTAGTGGGGCAGATATTCCTGCCATGATTTCAAACCAATCACATTTTAAAGGGATCCAAGTTTGCTTCCACTTCAGACCCAGCTGCCTTGCCATAGCTCCCTTTCTCTTGTCTGGCTTGGAGCCAATCTGCACAAGATAAATCATGAATGCAGAGAAAGCTGGCTTAAGGGCAGGCAGAACCTGGCATCAAAACTTGTTCGCAGTCAAGCATCCACAAAAGAAACCCAAAGTTGCTGCAAAGTAACTTAATACAATGGAAAACAGCAATGCTATTTTGTTGTTGTTAAACCAAATGTTCCATATATAATGGAAATTATGATTTCACTTATACCCCTAAGAGGTATAAATGCATCTAAATTGCAGCAAACAGCAGGAACAGCAATGAAAAGAGTTATGCTGGCACAAACAATAACAAAAATCTCAATGAATGGCTGTTCAGGAGAATAATTTGCTCAATAAAACCAAGACATGTACAAAGACCTGACATAGGAACTAATGATAACCTTTTCCTAGCTTTTTCTTCTTTAAATGGATTAAATATTGTGTCTCATAATAAATGTACTACAGAGTTATAAACACCAGAGAGTGAAATACTATTAAACATCACATGTCTCTAGCAATGGGACACCACAGAGTGTGTTTAAGAGATCACTTTAGTGGGCATTTGTCAACATTTGTCCTCTAGCAATGATCTTAAACTGTGTCTCTGACACTGCCCCCCCCTCCATTTGAATGTTAATATTAGGACTAAAATAATTTGGGGATGCTAACTTTTTTAACCACAACAATTTCTCTCCATAATGTTAAAATGACACAGAGCACTGTGTATTACTGATACACAATTAATTTGTGTGCAAAAAAAGCTCTAGTGACATTTTATTTTTAAGTGGTTAGTAATTTGGAAAGGAAAAATACAGAATACAGAGATATATGGTTGATTCCTGAGTAGTAGAACTCTTACAGGTGAAAATTTAGCCAATTGTTTCTTCTCTCTGAAGCCCCCTATACCTCATAGAAATCAACTCTGGAGAGTTGGCAGGGTCTCTGTAGCAAAGGACGGAGAAATGCCAGGGCTGCTCGGGGGAGGGGGTTGTTTTCTCCCCTTCTATCTGTGAGAATGTCCAGTTAACAGAAATGTAAGGACACCTTCCATTTGCATATAAACAACAACCTTTTGAATAAATGGCATCTCTTTATGTAAGGAAAACACAAGCATTGTGCGAGAACATATTTGGTGAATATGTAGGCTTTGAAATTTCAAAGAACTCGTCAGATCAGACAGAATTCTATGAAATGCAAAAGCTTGCATAGTCCTACACTAAGTTCCAATCCAACAGTTTAAAAAAATATGCTCAATGTCTTCCATCCTTTGAGACCAACACTGTTTCTGTGGCCTACAAAACTGAGAATTCTTAACTCTATGAAATCTAAACAAATGCTTTGTTCAGTTGCCAGATATTACAAAAATATTTTAAGAGACAAATTCTCCCTTTGGTTATGCTGCCTTGCATTTTCAATAAGCATTTCAGTTCTTTTCGCCAACCACATGGTTGCTGTGTTTAGGACTGTAATATAATTATTGCAAACACAGCTTCTAAAAGCCAAGGCTATTTCAAGCATTATCAGAGTTTTCCTCAAAGAAAACATCCCGACTCTTTGAACATCCTGAATGAGTTTTATTAAGATTATCATTCCTCTGTTACAGAAGATTTTCTGGGCCTGAGAACAAGGTCTTTGACAGAGCCAGCCAGCTCCTGGAGTTCTTTCCGGATTGCCTCTATGCTTTCTTCTGCATTCAGGTTGTTATCCACTGAGTCGTCGTCTCCTTGCCCAATCTTCTTATTTTGACTTATCAGCTGTTTCACTACTAACCCCTGGTATTTGACAAGAAGAGAATGCTGATCCTGCAAAATGAAACAAAATGTGGCTACTAAGAAGGCAATATGAGCAACTTATAATCAAATGGTGGTTGTGTTAGTTCATAAAGAACCCGCAGTGAGAAAAGCAACTTCCTTCAAGCATAATTATGATCCCATCTCAAAGAATCAAATCAAATCAAATGAGATCTGTTTTAACATAATTTACATACCGCTTAGTCATAAAAACCTCTAATCTGTTCACATAAAATATATACCAAGATTAAAATCACGTTCAAAAAAGATAACCTTAACATTTCTTCAAAATACAAATGAGTGATTTTATTTTTGTCTAATATTAATGGGCAGATCATAAAAAAATCTATTTTAAATATTGCATCCCATATTTACAGCTTTCCCTGGAAGACCATTGCACTATAATATTGCACAGTAGTTGCTTCCCTTAAATTCAGTAGACCACATACCTAATTTTATCCCTTGTTATATATAGTTGACACACATAGTTCCCTATATGTGCTTACTGAGAATTCTATGTTGTGGAAATTAATTACTGAACCAGTCACAGAAATGTCCACTTTCATCCCTCTGCATGCACATATATAATCCTATACATATTTACTTTTACTGATTTCCATACAATTTACTCCTAGAACGTGTGTACAGGATTTCAGTCTAAATAAATAAATAAATAAATAAATAAATAAATAAAGTGGTTTCTGTGAATGCCAGCATTTTCTCAACTTTTGAAAAGAGGAAATTACAACACTCCTTGGTTTTTCTAGTGTAAGTACCTCTGGGATCTTTGTACTTAAGAAAGTAATGATCTGTGGCACGCATCTTCCGGGTGCATGAAGCATGCAGTGTGTTGAGAACTGGAACAGCAAGACTGATGTCAGGTGAAGAACGAGAGCTGGATCTTCTGTGACTTTCAGCTGTTCAATCAGAGCTTGTCTGTGTTGGAACAGGATTTGCCTGAGAAAAGAAACAGGATGTATGATGAGAAAAGGCTTTTACCAATTTAATTACTGGCAGATTTGGATAACAGTGAGTTAATCTATAAGACAATGTTCCTTGAAAACAAAAGTTTTGGACTTGGACCACAGTTCAAAACTATAGTTCCACTCTCCTCTTCTGGGAGGCCTTAATTAGAAACTCTCACTTTTCCATTTGTATGATCTAAGGCCTTTTAGAATGGGTGGCATGTTTTTAATGTTTTCTCTCTCCCCATTCCCGCTTTTAATAGATGTACTACTATTGTTTTGAGCTGCCTGTGGCAAAAAGGAAACGAATAAACTTAGTAATAATAATCCTAGTACAAGGATAATGACGGCAACTTCGCAAATACTTTAAAAAGCTGAATACTATTCTACCCATTAACAGGAATGAAAAAGAGCAATTTACTGGTGCATAATATTACCAAGAGGTATAGATGCCACCAAATCCACTCATTATACCTTTCTTCTATCATGGAAATCATGGCGGCATATGTGGGTACCAGGCAGTCTCCTACCCAGGTTCTGACCAGGCTTGGCTTAGATTCCGCAAGAGTCCTGTGAACTTCAGGTCATGCATTACTACCATCCCATATATTTCTCCAAATGCTGTTGGAAGTGCCATGAGGTTAAGCGACTCTATTGGACAGATTTAGGAAACCAAGACTACAGTACAAGAACATTAATTGCTACTGCTTGCAGAATGATAAAGGGCTTCTATGATGACAATAAATTATGAATACTGTTGTTTCTAGCTAGTTAGTTATGACTCCACCAACTCGTCAATGTGTCTTTTCTCTTAAGTGGCCATAATGTTAAAGCACCTCCCCACTGGTAGCCACGTGGTAGTAAAACCAACTACCTTTAATGAGGACAAGTATGTGTAAACACACTGTTGAAGTATCTTTCTGTATTTTTTAAAGGATGCTGTTTCCAATTCCAGTTTAATAAAGTTGAAAGCATTTAATGTTAAATTTAGGACTCATAAGCTGCAAGATTTTACATGTGCAATATATATACAAATCTATTTAGAAATAGGACCCATTGTGTTCAATGAGATGGATTACCAGGTAAGTAGGCAGTGTTTCCCCTCCTAAAAAAATGTTTAGGGGTACTCTCATTTTCTTACTCCTATTGAAATACTTTCCATCAATGAGGCCAAACTCAGATTCACAAAATGTTTAGGGGTATCCGTATTCCTGCATCCCTCCCAGAAAAAAGCACTGTCAGTAGGTATATGTATTCTTAATATAAAAGGATTTTAAACAGCCACAGAATGAAGATGTGTAACTCGTCAGGAGACTTGAATTTAACTTTTGTCCTCCATAAGCAGTTCCTAGCTGTGAAGGATCTTAAATGAGCATTTTTTTTTGGGGGGGGGGGGGAGGCATGGCTAGATACCACCAAGAAAGTTTAGGTCATAAGCAAAAAGCTGGAAAGTATTATTTCTGGAAAATTAACTTACATTAAAACATTTTTATCTCCCTATTCCTTGGAGTAGCAAGACTAGTTTGCCAGCAATGAAGCACCTATCATTCTGAAAAAGTGATCACCTGTAGAAGCCTACAGAGGGAAACTATGTATTGCAAAAATATTACCTTTCTTTCTTCTTATCACCCTTTTTCACCATAATATCGCAAGCTTCTGCAGCAGCATCAAGACAGGAAACAAACTCTTCTAAACTCTTCAAAAAAAAAGCAGAACAAAAAGAATAGCAAAGCTATTATCTCCTTTAAATTCAGTGTGAGGTTTTCTACAGGTTGGGAGAAGCTCATCTAATGTGGAGTGTCATGGCTTCCTTCTACACACAGAGGTATCTGATATTTTGCCTATATTGTGTCCTCCGCTGTTTCCCCCATCCCTCTTGCTTTTTTTCACACCTATGAATAAAATGCTTGTTCTCAGTTTATTTCGCTTACAGTTTGCCTATTTCGAAATTAACTATTAAGGGAAAAGTGAAGAACAAAATCCTTTACTAAATTAATAATGACAAACCAAATAAAACTACACTTCTTTAGGAGAGTGGGTGCAGATTGGATGCCTGAAACTTACCTTGCCATTCAGAGAAATGTGGAGTTTTGTTAAAGGACCTCTTGTCTCTTCAGATAAAGTACTCAAAATCTTTTTCCTCATCTATTTGAAGAAGTGTGCAAATCAATGAAGGTAATTTTAGATTCCAATGAACAACATGTTTTGGTCAATAAACTCAAAAGAAAGTAGTCTTAGAAACACTAATCTCATATTGCAGGGGTCAGCCTTATTGGGCCTTGTGACATATTTGCAAACCAGAGGAATGGTCATGGGCACCTTGCACACTGGACAAACCACATTTAAGCTTAAAAAAAGTGATTTTGTTGCACTGCCCCCAGATAATGGGGTGTTTGTCACCTTCTGACAAGAGCCAATTTTCTCCCCGCAGCTATAGTGTCCTGGAAGATCACCCCCACAACAATTAGGCTCGAGAAAAGCCTTCTGTTGCAGTTAGGCGGGGAGCAATTTTGAGGGGGGTGCATAAGAGAAAGGAAAAGAGTAATCCTTTCCTCCCCAGCTGCAACCCCACTAACTCAGAATCACCCTTTCTTCATGTCAATAAGGCTTTAAAGAAGCCTTGTATTGTTGCAAATAGAAGGGCTCTGTGAAATTTAATTGTGTGTGTACGGGGAGGTCAGTAGGGAGGGTCACAACCGTGGGCAGAGTTTATTGTACTGCCATGCCCCCCAAAATGCAATTTGCTTTGAAATAAATCAGCTACAATTGAAGTTTTCTTCTAGGCCTAATTTCAGCAGGGGGAGGCATGTGGAGGCAGGACTCTGTGGTCAGCAGAGAAGGTTTCTGCAGGCACTGTGCTGGAGACCTACAGACAGGGAGAACCATTGGAAAAATGTCTGTAGGGGTTGTGGAGATCTAAGCTATCTTATAAGCACAGGAACCCATGCCCTATAACAGGGTCTAGGAACCAATAGACAACCAAATGTTGTTGGACTACAACTCCCATCGTCCCTGACCACTGGCCATGCAGGCTGGGGCTGATAGGAATTGGAGTTCATCAATAACACCTGAAGAAGCACAGGGCCCCCCCCTCCCCCTTGTCCAGCTCTACAATGAGGGTGGGGGGGATATGAACTAATTGCTTTAAGAATCTGTGAAGATAATAGGAAATAGTATCAAAGTACCTCGGTGGTAATGGCAGTGTAGTCTTCTGCTGCCATCATTTGATCAGCAGCTAGGCAGTTGAAGATGAGGTTGGTGATGTCAGTGCAAAACGTCTTCAGCATGTGCTTGGCGATGTTACTTTGCGTCTCATCTGCAAAACAGAATTTCTGCGATTAAAAAGACAATTTGTAAATATTTGCATATTACATTAGCCAATCTAGAGAGGCCTCGGCCTTTTTTCCAGCCACAAAGCATCTTACGCTCTGCTTCCAGCTGCTTTTACAGGTGTTAAAATGTCCGTGGCATCACAATGCATGAAAGACCTGCAAATGTTATTGGAAAGGTCAGACAAGATGTTTCAAACTAGGCCATCTTTTGCTTCAAGCAGAGAAAGCAAATATTAAACTGACTCCTACGGGCAGTTCTGTGCAGATTACAAACGGCAGAATTCAATGAACATCCACACAAAAATATCTGTGGTAGACAGGGGGAGAAGAATAGAAACCAAAGAGGTAAAAAAAGAAAAAGTTTAAGTAAATGGGTGGGCAGTATCATCAAAGACTATAGTCTTTTAGAGTTCTTTTTGAAATCAGAAACTGCCCAGCAACAGTGTGTTAAACCATAAATTCATTCTGAAGATAAGTGTGTGGCATCCATTTCTGCAAGGATATATATACAGTACTGAGCAATGAAACTTCCCTTTCCTCCCTCCACGTGTGCCCTGTGCGCTCCCCAAATCTGCTCTAGAGCACTGGTGCTTCAATGGGTGGGCTGGGGCCCACTGGTGGATCGCAGCCTGCTCTAAGGCAGGTTGTAAAAGGAGCACTACCACCATGGGAATATATGGTAAAAGATTGAGAAGCAGATCCCCAAATGCATGTTTAAATGGGAAGGTTGGGTTTAAAAAGCTTGAAGATATTTGCTCTAGTGGGTTGAAGAAACACTCAGAACAGATTTAAGGTGTGCATGGGGAGAGGGTAGGAAGTTCTGTTGCTCAAGTAGAAATCTAGTGCTACTGGAACTAGTTACCTAGCACTACCTTAGATACAATCCAAGCTGTACCTGTAAAATGCTTTGCTCCTTTTTCAAATAATCGGATATTATTATACAGGGTGGACACCTCTTCCTGCAAGTCCTTGATGGTCTTTTTCCTGCTAGCTCCAGAGTAAGTAGAAGTGGAGGACATAAATACTGAACGCACAACTTCCTGATAACTCTTGGTCAAGGGCCTAAAGAATGGGGGGGTGGGGGTAGGGAGGGAATACATTAGTAAGAGACTAGTATTTCTTCAAATACTACAGAACCTCAAAACAACAAAACAACATGTTTTCCTATCAGAAGTTGAAAATTTAAAGCCAAGGGCATTTTAAGAACTTCAGCTGCAACTGTTTTTTGTACACAACACAGTAGCTAGAACAGAACTACACAGGCAGCTCACATAGCCTGCAGCTGCAGTAGTTAACAATGGCAGTTGGCAACAAAGGAGGAGTCTGGCCTGTGTGACTGCTTTAAAAATGATTTCTTTTGCTGGCTTGGAGCTGCTTTTTGTGAGATCAACAACTTTCTGCTGCAGACACATCATAGAAGGGAGGGTCAGCAGGCTATTTCTCAAGGGCCCAACAAGGCCTGTCTTTCAAACTTTGAGCTGTCTGCTTTCATCACACTTGGTTAATATGGGAACCTGGTAACATAACTTTGCTTGATTTCATCTTCCCTTTCATCTTTTATGGGTTGTAAATTTTTTAGATTGTAGTTGTTGATAGTTACTGCATTTCTTTTATGGATACATAAGTGACTTGGGGAGCCCTTCTGGCTGAAGAGTGGGATATAAATACTGTGAATGAATGAATGAAGGCCTTGCAAGGTGGAACACCGGAATTCTCATTTTTCATTGAGCTATAGGATGTGTTAGGCCCTGTTTAAGTCAAAACTGAGATAAATAATTGAAATTACCTTATTAGATGGTCAGCGAGTTCTGTTATAAGCTCTTCAGGACAGTCCCTTACATGTTTTCTTAAAACATCCTCAATCTCTTCTGGTGACAGAAAAGGGATCTCGAGGTGCTTGCTCTTATCTGCAATGACCATGAGAAACATAATTCATATCTTCAGTTTTCTTGAAATCTCCCGTGTAAGAACACAAAATACATTCCTCTTAGTCCCGCAGGTCACAAAAAAATAAGCACGTGCCGACTACTGCTATTCACGTTATTCAAAATTGCTACTGTATGTTTATCACAGAGCCCTAGTTTTTTCCCCCTCCCCTTGTTTGCTTTTGTGATTAGATTAATTCAGGAGTCATTTGGAAATATCATGGTAAAATGAGATTCCCCCCCAAAAAAACTGCTGTTAAAATTATATGGATGCACCATTGCCATTTGCAGTAAGTAATGTTACCAAACACATATCAGAAATGATGCTCTAATGTGAAAAGGTTATACAATTTAAAGCATTCAGGTAAAAAAAAAGTTTATCCTGGGCTGCATTCAACACTGTGCAAGGCAGATAATGCAACTGATCTTCCTTTCCCTTCCTGCAGCTCCCCGTACATCCCTGAGGAACTTCTCCAGAGGGCTGGGGGAAGCTGCCAAACATTGCCAGCTATGACGTGCTGGGCTACAGTGCATGGAAATCACCTGAAACCAGGTAACGGAACTTTGCACTACCAGAGTGCTAGCACGTTTCTCCTCACACCTGCAGCCCCATATTAAAACAGCTCACTAAATTCTCTTCATCATATGTATATATATATATATTTTAGTTCCGTGCTTAACCTTGATTTTTGCTTGAAGTAGCATTTCTGTGTTACCATTAAAAGGCTTTGTGTCACAATTCAAATAATTATCTTAGAAAAAAAGATAACCATACTAATATATTTGGATATCTTATAGGAGAATATTTCATTACAAACTCAGGGCAACAGTACTGCATTTACAAAACTACAAGGATTAGGTTACTATAGTAGAATAAACTACAAACTTGAGCTGCTTGTTTGTGATTCCTCATCACTGTCAGCGTCTTTTCTTCCCTTCTTCTTGGCTTTCTTGATCTTAAATTCTCTGGCGTTTCCTCCACCGCTACTTTTCACACTTCCAGTGCCCTCTGGTGGAAAAACTACTTGATTAGCATGTGAAGTATTACTAAGTCAAGTGATGCTTTGACAAATAGAATAAAATGAAACCGAAATCCTTATAAAAACAGAGAAAATAATAACCCTGACTATATTATGAAAGGAAACAGGAGTTACTATACCTGGGTGCATAATAAAAGAACGACAGAACTAAGAGTATAGTATTTCAATATTTGTTCTAATTTCTACTTCATCAGTAAAGCAAACTGATCCTTATGAAAATGTGACTCAGACTTAAATCAAATAAAAGATAACGGTAAAATGAAAGGAAGCAATGTCCACAGCAAGTTCCAAATCAAGATGAAAGGAAATGCATTTAAGCTGACTGACAATGAAATTAACACAAGTTCAAGCAATGCTGAACAGGAAATATTCATGATTACTGTTTGCCTTTTGAACAGAACTGTCATCTGCACATTTTATTTCAAATGACCCTAAACCAACTCATTGGAACACTTGGGCTACAACCCTATGCTCACTTTGCTGGGAGTAAGCCCCAATGAAATCAATGGGTCTCATTTCTGAGTAGAAGACAATTCTATAATTGCAATTTGTGAGTGTCCCAATCCCGTATGTTAAAACAATAATGTAAAATTCAAGTGTAGTTTTTATTTTGGCATACAATGGGTACTCTGTTTTGGAAGAAAAGCATTATATCAAACTTTGATAAAGTTTGTTAAGAGCCACTTAGCATAAATGCCACTATACAATCACAACTCTGGTTGATCACATTCAGGCTATTCTAAAAATTCAGTGTAAATAGTTTCAAAACTCTAGCAAATCCTTTTCATCCTCTCATTTGTAAAATGAAATTACTCAATTGAATGAATATTCCTTACTTTAGACTGCAATCCTAGGCACAGCTTCCTCTGAGCCCCACTGAATAGAGACGAGCTTACTTCTGAGTAAACATGCATCATATTGTGCTATCAGAACACAATCGTTAACATCCTGACCAAAGCCTTATGGTTTGATAAGCAGACTAAGCAATGGTAACATTATGTATATAAACGTGTGACTTGACATTTGCATTAATTACACGTTCGGGGGTGGGGAATGCTAATAAATAAGAGAAATGGCTATAAAGACAACACTGGTATAAATTCCTTCCGTCTAATTACAGCTTTAGAGTCTGCCTTATATAGTGCTGTCTAGAGAGCTTCTATAGCCACCATGCCCTAGAAAACTCTGTTCTCTTGGGAGCTTTCCTCATCAATATGGATTTCTTGCAAACTCAATACGGAGTTCTTACTGTACATGTTAATGTTCTTCCCCACAAACAACTAACCAATGTTTCTCATTGTGTCTTACGGTGGGCCAAGACTACATAAATAAGTTGTGAGTGGTGGTGATGATGATGATGAGAGACAAGAGCTGTTCTGCTTCCCATGTCCAGCTACAGAGTGAAATGGCAGAGTTACCCTGCTCCCTCCAGCACTCTTTTTCTTTGCATTTCCTTGAGCAGTGAAAACTTGACAGTAGTCAGCAAAGAAGAGAAGCACTACTCTTTCTTCCCAAAACCTGTGTCTCTATTGTCAATGCTGAAATGTGGGAGAAGTCCTTGTCATGCCAACAGGACAGCTGCCAAACTAACAAGAAACCATGGAATCAGTAACCAAGTAACTTATGCCTCCATTTTCTTACCTGCTGCTTTCTTTCTTCTTTCATCTTTCTTGTCTTTTTTACTTGAAGAAGCATTTTCTACAAATGCAGACTGCTTCAGGTCCTCTTCTGTGATTAAGTGCACAGGGTTATTTTTCATCTCCTAAAATGAAGATCATACGTGCACCTGTTCATGTGAGATGCACTGGAACGTACTGCAAATCCTTAAGGTTTCTGATACTATCTCCCCTCCTGTTTAGCATGGACATAATGTCCCAGACACTCATACGAGAGCGCAATACATGACAGACACATACTCAGCTAATATCTGCATGAGGTATCCCATCTGTCAGGTCCTAGCAGAACACTATTACCTTAAACTTAGCCACCATCCACTGAGCTGTGCTGGTTTTGATAGGAAGAAGATATGCAAGAAATATAAACAGAATAATCCCATTTTTTGCTATTTTACTTTGAAATGCAGCAACATATCTCCGTTTTCTTTGTTGTACTCTCACCTAGAAATAATCACTAGACAACCTTTCCTTGCCACCTGCTGCTTTGTTCTTGATTATCACAGTAGGAAAGCCAAGAATCTGACAGTGTCTGGCTTGAGATATGGAAAATGGATGTACATATTCAAGGAATATGAGCCAAATGTGATGGCATCCCAATATTCTCCCAAAATGTGTTGCACAAAGCTTACAAAACAAAGGTGTCATTTTTAACGAGAAGCAAAATTAAATGTAAAACACAATGATGGACAATGCTGATTCCATGGGTAGGTAGTTCAGCTCAAAGACATAAAAACATCATTAATATGTGCTAAAGACAGGCTTGCACAACATGTGACTTATCAAGCTGAATGCAGCCCACCAGCCAGAGATAAGTCTATCAAGGGCTCAATGAATATATTGATTTTGCTTGAATCAAACTGCAAAGAGAGCTGGGGAAGGAGAGAGCACCTGACGGGCCACACTGCATTACTGGTGAGTGGCATTGAGTTTGGTCAGCTGTAACTCATGCAGTCCTTTTCTAAAACAATGCGCCCAGAAACAAACCTTTTCAGCTTTCTGGTGCATCAGATCACCAAACAAATCAGCACAGCTGTTGATAAATTTCTCACTGACAACATTAGTGTCGCCAAAGACCAGAGTTGAAGGTTGTTTACTGAAGGATCTCATCACTTGCTGGAGCAACATGCTGGCATCTTCTACAGAGAATGAACTTGGAAGAAGAGGCTAGGAGCAAAAGAAGCAAAGCCAAACGAAAACCATCACATTGTTATTTATTGTTCAACCAACTGGCTACAATATATACAAATTTGTTTGTATAACTACCATGCATGATACTCATATCCTGGCACAGAATTTAGCAGTCCCAAGATTATTATTTTTTAAATATTGCTAGTTTTTACAACTGCAAGAAAAGGTTTGAAAGGTGTCTGAACGATGTCAGGTGAAATCTCAAAAGTATGAGGTGAGGTGGGGATTGACTACCCTGAATAGCTTTCTATAGCAGAAAATAAATTATGCACATCTCTCTGCATTGACTCAATCTGCAGAGTTGATACTCACTGCAGAAATCAGCTTTAATAAGGTCAGAATTTAGGTTACCTTGATGCAAAATCCTGCCTGTCTACTCATTTAATCTTTGTTAGAGAGATGAATAGGTGAATAGGTGGATGAATGTACTTTAATAAACAGGATTTTTCTAAACCAGAAAAACTGAAAATGTAAAGATGACATTGAGAGAAGGGAGGTTGGGAAATCAAAAGCTTTTTGACAAAATAAATCTTTACAGCTTTTTGTAAAGTGTCAAAGCTGTTTCAAGCTACTTGCCATGTTTGCATTAAAATAATGTACAAATTAAAAACTCCAGGTAGGATATAAAGCCAATTCAAAAGGCATTTTATAACCTGCAGTATTTGATGACAGGAGTCTGTGCCCTCTGCCTGGATGATGACAGATAAACATGTAATTCCCTGTTTCTAGGTAGCTTGTTGGGAAAATTATTACTGCCACTTTGTACAAAACTCGTTTCTATCTATCTGGACAAAAATGCTGCAGTCATCTATTGCAGTGAAGCAACTGTGAGCTAAATATGTCCACAAATCTACAGGCAAGTGGTGTGAAGAATTTTAAGCTGGAATTATAGAATGTTGTAAAACACACAAGTGTATTAGAGTTAACCTGTGAATTCAGTTAGTGACTTTATCACTCTCTTTCAGAGCTGTCTGGGCCATAATTTATTTCCACTTCCAATTTTTCACACTACCTTTGGTAAATTAAAAATGCATGTGGCACCTATTCGGAGGAGTAAGTATGCTTTTAGTCTTCAAAGCTCTATAGCTCCCCCCGCCACACCCGATAAGGAACAGTTGCTATCACAAAGGTAAAAGCCGCTTTTGGATAAATGGAATACAGGAATATGTACTGTCTATTGAGACATAAAGCTTGATAGCAAATATTTTTTGTTTAAGAACTGAAGTCCCATCTACAAAAATAGCATCTCAGGCAGTATTAGAGTCTGCCACATCAACCCTAAGCTCTTGCTCAATATTGATTTGGCAGAAATTATGCTTTGAAATTAAGGCTTAATGCTTCTCAAGCTGGAACAAGCGAGACTAGCAAGTGATGACCTTTCAACTGCCATGTCCTTGCAAATTGCAGTAATCACTGCTTTAAATCTGTGGTGTATAATTTTCCTCTGTGTAACTGCATAAAATAGTCTCTGTTGCCACATAGGAACACAGGGAGCTTCCTTATATAGACAGATAATTGGTCCATTTGGTTCTGTGCTGCTGGCAGTGACTGGCAGTGTTTCTGCAGGATCTCTAACAGGGTATCTATCCCCCATGAGCCCACCAGGAAATGCCAAGGATTGGACCTGGGTCCTTCTGGAGGCAAACGGTTGTAGACAATGTAGCATTGTGGTGAATATTTGGCAGCACAAGGATTTCCCTTGCGTGACGGAACATTCTCAAGTCTCTTACCCCAAACAACCTTGAAGTTTGCTCAACTCTCAGGAGATTTGGGGATGACGCATAGTGTGCATGACGGGGGAAATCTCCTTGCGCTAGTGCAAGAAGTTCAGTCATGACCTGTGCTGTGACCCCTTTTGAAAAATAAAGCCAGTGGAAAGAAATGAAAAGCAAAGAGCATACCGCTATATCCACCCATGTTCCAGAGCTGATGGCTTCATCCACAGAGGCCTCCACTTGATCCACAATTTCCTGACCAACACAAGATGATTTCAGAAACAAGAGCTGCAAGGACTTGTACCTTTTCTTTATGTAGTTCACAGGGTCTGGGATGCCAAGTCTGGACAATGCATCAAATTCTACAAAATTACAGAAAGTCCTTTACTTTGAAGCAAACTAAACCAAACCAAAACAAAACTGGGGACAATGGGCTAGACATCTCTTGGTGGACACTGACCACCCTCTTCGCAGCCTCTCTGTGGCTTTTGTTTCTTGCTCACTCTGAAGCAGTAGGGAACCCAGGAGCTGGTGTTTGTATGTTAACTTGGTAAATTTGTCAGGTGGGCAAGGGAGGAAGTCTTCCACAAGTCTGCTCACTATATCACTCCCCAATAGGAGAATATGGCTAGCCTCTGTTTTCCCCAATACAACAGCAATAGCTTCACTGAACAGAATAATGAAGAGTTGGGATGGTCTTGTCCATTCCCTGCTGTCCTGTCATGTGTGGATTAAAGAGTGGGACTAGGTCTGCTCTTCCAAACATGCCCTCTATTACCAAAGCTTACAGCTTCATCCAGGCCCAAAGGAGGAGCTCAGGAATTTGTCCTTCTTCCAACCCAGGAACTATACTAGGGAGCAGGAGATGGCGATGTTCTGCACTGCATTATCTCCTGCACTGGTGATCAGCAGCGGAGGCTGGTTATTAAGGGGAGGAGGGTGCTGTCCCATAAAACTCAGTTAGCCCCCAGCTACTTACTTCCAGCCAGCACAGAGGCTGGCACTGACTGTCAGCTTTCTCCTCCTTAGTTTTAGTGTTGCCCTTGTAGAACTCAGGAGGGAGGAGGATGGGGACAAAACAAGAATTGGCTCTGTCTGTTAGTGGCTCTGCCTACTGTTAACCTTCCTGCCCTACCAGTCTCTCTCAATAGGCGTCAACCATTACTGATGAGGAAAAATGGGATATATGAGGGTCGGAGGGAGGGGGAGATCTCTAAGAAATATGCTTCTCTTGACCAGTAACTTTCAGAAAGAAAAGTTTGTTCAAAAGGGGTAAGTTACCTAAATAACCATTTTGCTTGAAAAACGAATCCACCCAGTTGCTCTGTGTTCTGGAGTAGATGTCAGGGATAAACACAGCCTTATCTTGCCTTCCACCAACCACTGTGCCTTTCAAACGTCCAGTACTAACAAGTTCTTCCAGCATAGCTGGGAAAAGAAACAAAGCCGCCACAGCATTAGAAATACTTATGAATATGTGATTAAAAATACAGGGATTACAACCACAACTCAGAGGGATGTATGCAGGCCTATCTTTTTTCTGGACAAGTTAAATAATTTGAACACACAGACACACCTAGATAGATAGATGTTAAACAGTTCACCTCTCACCTGCTTCCTGTAGTACAGTATATTATATATTAACAAGTGGGGAAAAGTCACAGGAAAACAGCTGTTTCTTCAGCACAGTCTCAGCAGACATTTGCAGTCAGCAACAGTGTGTGCTATGGATTCTTTTTATAATTATTTACATTTTTGTGGGTGGTATGTCTTATTAAAACATTTTTTAAAAAAATACATCAGCTTTGTTTGCCTGATTCGTACATGGGGTGTTATACACTAGTGTTGAAGAAATAATAATTTGAATGCATGTATTTAATATGAGCTTCATTTAGTTACTGTCTGATTTTCACTTTAGGTTGCAATGAATTAATTTAATTAAGATATTCTTATTTAGAACAAGAAAAATCTATATGTTGAAGGTGTGGGCAGCCAGAAAATGGTTGGCCAAAATAAATGCAAACTACATTAAATGATAGTGGTCAGGAGGAATGAACAAGAATGATATGTAGTAAACAAGAGCTGGCATAGTTTTAGGTAGCGAAAGCTCAGGACTGCAGAAGTCTTTTGGTAACGAGGCAGGGTTATTCCTCTAAGGCCACACCTCCTTTGGTCCCCCAAAACAAGACATGAAAGATGCATTTTAATGGGTCAGTTTCAGTTTCCTTTCGAAAGGAGAAAAAAGTACGCAAGCTTCAAACCTTATCTTAATTTCCTCTTACTTAACACTTTCTGATATAACAAAAAATCAGCATTAAATAAGTCTGAACAAAACTCACAGTAAAGCAGATGCTCCTGAAATCCATGCCGAGTTATTAGGTTAATTATTGGCGTAGGTCTAAAGAGAGAAGTGATATATAAGAAACCAGGACACTCATACATAAACACTTAGGGCAGGATTCGGCATCTGTGAAAATCACCTCGGTTGTCCCGATCAATTTGCCCATCAACAAAAGCCCTGTGGAAGGACTTCCATGTGTGCAATGGGACTTCCCCTCCTTCTTTCCCTCTGCACAACCAAAATTGGTTTTTGGTGGGGGCTGAGAGATCCCCCATAAAAGCACATGGGGGATCCTTCCACATGGCAAGCCAAAATGTTTGTCCTCATGGAACCATCGCCTTAGCACAACAGTGAATCCTTCCTTAAATATCTTTATTTATTCCACATTGAGGACCAAGTTTGTGAATACTGGAATAAACTAAATTGCTATTTTCTACTTCATAAACAGAATACTGTTAGAATATGCTATGCAACCACTAATGTCTTTTGTTTCCAGTTTTTTCACTGCTAAAGACAAGAAATTTGTGGAGATTTTGCAGGGAAGAAACATTTAAGGATGGGACGTCAGTAGCTGCGTAAAGATTTGGAATTTTTTTATCGGAAAAGTAGGAGCATGTCCAACTTTTGTCAATTTATGGGAGCAGATTCTTTGATGAAAAGCCAGAGCCAAAGTGATGCAGTTGCCATTGCTATTGTAATTAAAAACAGTTACATTTGCTCTGGAAAATTTAATCTTGCTTTTATGCAGGAAGTGTCTGCATATCTCACACAAGGAGCAGATAATCAGAGCTGTTTATCCCAAAACAGAAACGTGTCTTTCAATTTACCTGGTAATGGCAGTGAACAGACCACGGATCCGGGCCCGATGCCGTGTGACAAATGCATCTGTGAAAATCACTCCTCGGTTGTCCTGATCAATTTTCCCATGGATAATTTTGCCCAGGCGGATGGAAAATGCCTGAGAACATAAACACAGCAATTAACCGGAGAAGCCATTTGACCTTGCACTGTTTTTACATTTTGACTTTATGTTGCTTTTAGCAGGCTTTTAATACGTGCATGTGGATTCAGCCTTGGGACAGGATTTGATGTTAGACTACAACCAACCATTAATCCACCACTGCTTCTTGGTACAGATAAGAGACCCCTCTTCAGAACTTGAATGCTCAGGAAGACAATTAAGCCAATGTAGAGAGCCTTACATTCCTGCTTACTATCATGGGACTTGACAGTAAGGAAGCTCTGAAGTATGGCACACATTATAGCACTAGGATTAAGTTTTTGCAGCTGATGAATGCCTCGACCTTCTGTAGTCCTACTGGTACATTCTGAAAAATACTCAATGGATTCAAGCGCGATAAGTGTTTCAAAAATTTGTGTAACTTGGAATTATCCTTCTGCTTGAAACTTTGGCTGTGCTCTGTGTCCCATCTGTCAATGGCAGCAGATTTCTAAAACCTTTGGTCTGCATTCTTTTATTTGGATTTCATCTTATTTATTCTAAAACATTTCTGTGCTTAAAAATGAAGGTCTTTCTGGCAAAACGCCATTTAAGAGGTAGAAAGGCGGGCTTTCCAAGCTTCGGCATAGTTCCAGGGCCCTAATCAAATACATTTCAGAGATTATTGGAGACAGTCAAGATGACTCAGTTAAAGATCTTATTACAGATAGGTAGCCGTGTTGGTCTGCCATAGTCAAAACAAAAAAAATTCCTTCCAGTAGCACCTTAAAGACCAACTAAGTCAGTTCTTGGTATGAGCTTTCGTGTGCATGCACACTTCTTCAGATACACTGTATCTGAAGAAGTGTGCATGCACACGAAAGCTCATACCAAGTGTGCATGCACACGAAAGCTCATACCAAGAACTGACTTAGTTGGTCTTTAAGGTGCTACTGGAAGGAATTTTTTTTTGTTTTAAAGATCTTAATAAGCCTTGTATGCAACCCTGAAATCTAACATAAAAGGTGGCATGTTTTAAAACAAATGTTATAAATGAATGCTACCCCCAAGCCAAACGCTCTAATGTTATTTCAGAGTCACCTCCTCATAACAGAGTCTTGCAGGAGGGAATGTTGAATGAATGGAAGATTGGGGGCCAAACAGGGAGAAAACCTTGAATTGCTGCTGCCTTATCGATGAAGCTGTGAAGTGGAATCCTGCTGTGTATTGCTGTTTTAAAGCCAACAACAACAACAACAACAACAACAACAACATGATGTCCAGAAGGCAGGAATTGACACCTATCATTCTTACATAGAAATCCATGTTAGTACCGAGAAAAAACATGTGATGTGGCGGATCTCTGACCAATTTTGAAGTATAATTAAAGTTATTGCATCAAGATTCTAAGAACTCTTGTGCAAAACAATATGCACTTCAGTGACAGAATACCTGAAGTTGTACCAGTATTAGATCACACACAATTACATTACTTGGAACTTTGCATGTATTATTGACGTAAACAGGTTCTCATGTGTAAATAAGACATAATGTAGCCCATTTTGCTTCCTAAGTTGAGGCCCTATCCAATGTTCCCATTCTGCTAATGCAAGAGACTTGGGTTTGCAGAACAGAACTTTCTCCATTCCTCTTGTCTGCAGTCCCCTGCATGCCCTCAAAATAAACTCTGGAGTTGGGGGACCCCAGAAAAAAAATTGGGATGAACACAAGGGGAGGGAAGAAATACAAGTGCTATGCAGTGTTGTAGCTATGGGGGGGGCGTAGCTGGTTTTTTGCCCTGTGTGAAGCCTCCAGAGGGGCACCATTAAGGCTTCCAGCCTGTGTGTGTGTGCCAATGCCTGAGTTGGTGTGCCCAACTAGATCTTTAACCTAGGTGAAATAAAGCCTAGTTTTGCTCCTGGTGCTATGGATACCATCCTTATTTTCCTGGTATGTTAGGAAAATGCATTTTTGCTCATCTGGCTGCAAACCACCACATTGGGGAATCAACAAATGCTTCCAATTTCTACAGCCCAATGGTCTGTGCTAACCAATGACTACGGATCTTAAGAAATATTTTTGCCTTTTCAGAGAATCTTACTGAAGTAGCAGATCAGGACTGCTTCACTTCCCTATTATTAGACACAGTGGCTGCCAGGAAATTAGATTCAATACTGCAGTCACAGTATTTGGAAGCAATAAGCAAATTAAAACCATGTTAGACTTTAAGTACCATAAAAGACGTTGTCAAACTTAGATCACAAGCTAGTGCATTTGATACTGGAACCTATTATCATAATAGTAATGACAGGTG
Organism: Podarcis gaigeae; assembly: GCF_964106915.1. NCBI lineage: Eukaryota > Metazoa > Chordata > Lepidosauria > Squamata > Lacertidae > Podarcis > Podarcis gaigeae. Next base: position 45,525,450 of record NC_139680.1, on the reverse strand, counting down.
AAGTATCACATGCTTTAGTGAAAAGTTGGTCATTTTCATATTGATTACCTGCTTCAAGAAATCTCCAGGAAGGTCATATGCCTTGCACAAATCAGATATTTTCACCTGCCCAGATTCCTGTAACTTGTCATTTGTTTCTTCTGCTATCTGATCTAGGTAATTCCTAATATGGAAAAAAAAGTAGTATAAAATTCAAAATTTGCCTTGCGTGCTGTAACATTATTTGCTTTTACTAATCCTATATACCGGTAGTACTATATGAAAACATTAAGTGTATGTTGCGTCTACTACAAACTTTGTAAAAGATGTGATCATTCTCCCTCAAACAGAAGTTACCATTAGTTTTCATGTTTTACAAAACTGATAAAGCAAATGTAATTCTTCATAGTGTTCTGTTGCTTGATATATCTCGTCTGAAGCTCATTTCTAAAACATAAAGATTGTAGGCTGATATTGGAGTTTAAACTGAACGGCACCCATATCTGATATCACAGCAAACATATGGTCCATGTCAGCAATAGAGCACTGCTTATATACTAGATATAAGCTGCGATTTAATCAGGTTGTCATTATATATAGGTAATTTGCCCAAGGCCCATTTAGTCCAGCATCCTAATTCTCACAGCTGGCAACCAGATCCATATGGGAAGCCTGCAAGCAGGACCTGTGTACTCCCCATTTGTCCTTTCCAGCACCCGATTCTTAAAGGTGATACACATTACACTAAGTAGTAAGAGTTCCTTGCACACTGTGTCTCTCTTTCAAACGACCCAAGAGGGCAAACTACTTGCTGCTGATGCTAAGGAGTCTCATCCATCTCCTCTACACACACTGGGCATAAAAGGGACACAACCCCCCCTCCTTTTAATTTCCAGAGCTTTTTCTGTCTTTGTCTCAACAGTAATGAGGAAAGTTTAAATGCCTTCCTTTGCATTAGCGAGCATAAAACAATAAAGTGGTTCTCAAATGTTTGTATGACTTCAACTGCTCAGCTTGTACAAAAGCAGTGGAGTACATTCTCAGACACAAAGCATAATTATTGGCTTCCATTTCCTCATTCTGGATTAATCACATCTAAAAGCCCATTACACATTTACACATTTACACTGTATTTAATCACTCTTGAAAGAACTCACTCATCTATAAGCTGCCCCAATACTAGTTGAACTGTTCGGTCTGATTTGACAAGGTCATTAGCTCGGTTTTCAATATGGAGCAGATCTACATTTACTACCTGCAGGGGGGAGAAACAGGTTAGCATCTAGAATTCAAATCCATCATCTACTGTTAAAATGATACACTTTCACATTCACAAACCATTACACTCTAGCTACTTTTCAATAATTCAGATACAGGTGTATCTTAACTGAAAAAGAAAATGTGATATTGGAAAAGAAAATAGCAATCAAGACAAGTTAACACACAATGTAATAAAATCTCTAATTATTATGAAAAGCTTCAATTTAGCTGAAGCTTTCAGATGGAAAAAGGTTGGCAGAAATGAAATATTAATTCCCTGACTGTTTCAGCGATCAGTCATTGTTATTTGTGCATACTGTGACATTTAAAAAGCCCAACCTCCTTGATAGGCTAAAACAGGCTTCAAAAATTAAAACAAGTGTGATGGGGTGCTTATCTTGATGAACAGTGTGATTAAGTTGCTCCCATTCTCTGTAATTTTATAACAATATATAAAATTACAGAGAATGGGAGCAACATAATGGAACCTACAGAGACACCACAGTTAGTAAAAATGAAATATAGGTTAGCAGGTAAGTGTTTATACTCTACTCCAGAGGTGGGGAATCTCCAGGACATGGGACAATTTGGCCTTCTAGGTCTTTCCCCCAAAACCATGCCCACCCAGCTGACATTACTGGTGGGTGGGTGGACAGGGTTTAATACTGCACTGGCTGTGCGATCCTGTTCCCAGCAGGTAACAGACTGTGTAACCTAGAGGCAGGATTTAATCTCCACCCGTCAGCTAATTGCAAGATTGTAAGACTGGGGACTTAAAAGGGAAGGGGGGACCCACCCATACACTATTCAATAAGTATTTAGGTTTCCATACGCTACCCACTTACCTAGGAGTAAGCCTCACTGAACACAATGAGACTTATTTCTGGGTACAAAACCATTAAAAACAAATGTGTATTTCAAATTGGCCCAATTAAGCGCAGATAAAAAGTATTTATGCTTAAAGCAAGTTACCTGTTGCAAATCAACAATGTTTACACGACCTGTAATAAAAGAAAGAATATATTAACAAATAGATTTTAATGCATAATATAGAAAGTCATAGACAAAGGAAGTACATTTTAATGAACTGTTTTATTACTCTTTACATTCTGATTTGAAACTTCCAGCATGGTTTCATGCATGTTGTCTGGGAACTAACCCTGCTTGCTAAATGGAATTTACTACTATGAAGTGTGAATAGGATTTCCTTTATACATAATTTTTCCAGCATAGCTGCAACTGCCTCTAAGTTTCTTGCATATTTGTCCTATTACATGTAAAGGCATCTACACATCCACATGGAAGAAAGTCATGCCACTTGTGTAGAAATCTTTAAACATACCTGGACCAGCATGATGTGAACTATAAAGGTGGTGGCAGCAGCAACATCTGGAATAGCAAAGAGTATTTTGCAGACATGCTCTAGATCTTCCATGCCCGCTAGTACCGCAACTTACATCAGTGGAGGGAAAACTTTCAAAAAAGATCTATACATGAAAGTGCCCCCACTTTGAAATGAAATTGGAAGAGCTTGTGAAAAGAGTTGTGTGCTCATTAACATGCACAAGAGTTTGCATCATTTGCACTATGGTAAACTCCACTGAAATAAGTCTGTTAATCTGCATAAAGAAAAAGATTTAGGTTGATGAAGCCTGCTGGTAGCTAATGCTTTGTTCTTAAACTAAACAAACAATGGCATGAAAAACCAAAAGGCCTTTGCCTTTATTCCTGTACTCAGCATGAAAGGGATGCTACAACTTCAGATATCAACTGATACTTGCCAGGAAGAAAGCTCCCTCAATTATTCTTTTCCTCATACCCTAGGAGTTTAATTGTTACCAGCAGTGGCACAGCTACTGTTCAAATCCAATCTTGAGTGAGGCAACTAGCAACTTCCAAAATGGGGAAAGAGTTCATTTTTTAAAAAAGAAAATTGTGCCAGGGTGGAGTGGGGTGGGGGTGGTGGGGGTAAGAAACCCTTCTTCTGATTCAAACCCATGCCTCTCATGGGTGCCTTTTATGAAAAATGCAAGGGATGGAATAGCTAATGACAGTTTGGCTCTTACTCACCTTTCAGATAAGACTAGACAGCTTTGTAAATACAACTGAATTCTCTGTTACAATCCTGTCTCCAGTTTCACCTAACTGTTTACACTGTTTTTTACAACTTTCCCATTCAGTGCAGACAATGTATGTAACATACCAGAATAGTGCTAAACTGTGCTTGCAATTCCACATAAAAATATCCTACATACTTCTTTGCAGTTCCTTTTAAATGATAAATGTACACCAAGTATTCCAAATTCAGCAGCAGCTTGAGAGGTAAGTGGAATGACATAGAGGCTGCAGTCCTATACCCACATATCTGGGAGTGAAGCCTATTGAACTCAATGGAACATAGTTCTGAGTAGTCATGTATGGCAGTGTTCCTCAACCTTGGGCCTCCAGCTGTTTTTGGACTACAACTCCCATCATCCCTCGCTAGCAAGACCAGTGGTCAAGGATGATGCGAGTTGTAGTCCAAAAACAGCTGGAGGCCCGAGGTTGGGGAACACTGATGTATGGGACTGCAATGTAAAGTTACCTAACATTACCATTATTAGATGAGACCTGGGTCCCTTCCAAGCTAGGATTCTGCCACTAGCAGTTTGGATAATCAGAATTGCTGCTTTTGTTTTTCACACCACCCCTAGCTGATCTTGAAGATATGTCAACAGGAGTATCTTTCTAATGGTTATTTTACTTTGGCGAGTCCATTCGCACTATGAAATAGTGTTAGAATCATGACCCTTAAATGTCTCGATGGCAAGGATACATGTTTCTATGTATTTTTATTTTCCCAAAGCAAATTACCTTTAAAGTTTCTTTCTCTGTAGTTGAGCTTGTAAACATATTTAGAAATAATATTTTTTACACACTTACCACCATGAACATGAAGTTCATCACGGATCTCTCTGCTAATCTGCGCAGGAGTAATATACTCTTTTCCATCAAGAGTATGCACCACTTCCAGCTGTTTTTCAGCAATCAACTTAGAAACGATCTCTATGCAATTACGTTCCGACAGTCTGCATACATAAAAGAACAGCAAAACATCTTGCATGAGATCCTGACAACTTGATTTTAAACAAGTGCTACTTCATTTCTAAGACAATCTGGAGAAGCTTTAGCAATCTATTTATGCCACAGAAATTTTCAGTTAAAACAAGTGTTTCTGACAGATTGACAATACAATCAAATTATCCCTTAACGCTCTGTCTTACTGCAAACAGAAAGCAGAAAGGTGAGTTTCACAACCACCACACCATGCTTACAGGTTAAGCAGGGATTCTTATCAATATTAATAAAACTGGGAACGTTACTAGGGGTCTGTACTCCAGATTAACTGGTGCAAAACAGGCAAGAAAGTTGTTTATTGGGGCTGATCAAACTTTGTGGAGCTTCATATATACTGATTTCCAACAGCATTCTCCCCACACCTAAGATTCCAAGGCATTTCCCAAATACCAGAATACCAAATAGTGAGGAGGAATTAAAGAACCTTTTAATGAGGGTGAAAGAGGAGAGCGCAAAATATGGGCTGAAGCTCAACATCAAAAAAACGAAGATCATGGCCATTGGGCCCATCACCTCCTGGCAAATAGAAGGGGAAGAAATGGAGGCAGTGAGAGATTTTACTTTCTTGGGCTCCATGATCACTGCAGATGGTGACAGCAGTCACGAAATTAAAAGACGCCTGCTCCTTGGGAGAAAGGCAATGGCAAACCTAGACAGCATCTTAAAAAGCAGAGACATCACCTTGCCAACAAAGGTCCGTATAGTTAAAGCCATGGTTTTCCCAGTAGTGATGTATGGAAGTGAGAGCTGGACCATAAAGAAGGCTGATCGCCGAAGAATTGATGCTTTTGAATTATGGTGCTGGAGGAGACTCTTGAGAGTCCCATGGACTGCAAGAAGATCAAACGCATCCATTCTGAAGGAAATCAGCCCTGAGTGCTCACTGGAAGGACAGATCGTGAAGCTGAGGCTCCAATACTTTGGCCACCTCATGAGAAGAGAAGACTCCCTGGAAAAGACCCTGATGTTGGGAAAGATTGAGGACACAAGAAGAAGGGGACGACAGAGGACGAGATGGTTGGACAGTGTTCTCGAAGCTACAAACATGAGTCTGACCAAACTGCAGGAGGCAGTGGAAGACAGGGGTGCCTGGCGTGCTCTGGTCCATGGGGTCACAAAGAGTCGGACACGACTAAATGACTAAACAACAACAAGGTACATTTGACACTGGATGTCTAGTGCAGTTTTCACAGAATTACTGCAGATTTTTTATCTTCAGCAGATTATATCAGAACTTGAAATATAACATCGTATTGTGTTTTTGGATAATATTGGTTACCATTCTAAATGCACTGACACTAATTATGAGTAATGGACATCAATGGATCTTTTTTGCAGCTAAATGGAACAGAAGTTTGTATTGTGTTATATGGCCATTCCACAAACGAAAGTAATTGCCAGCCTTATTACAAGCTCACAAAAACACTGTCTGCTAAATATTAGACCTTGTGGACTGCCATGGGCTTATCAGTTTTATAGTATTATATTAAAAAATAATACAAAACAGCATGCAGTAATACATATTCTGAAAATGTCCAAACATGTATGTCGAGTCATACTTTCTTAGTTCTGTTCTCATATATTACACACACATTCATATTCAACCGTCATCACAGTAATCAAAGGTCCAGTACAATTCTTTCAACGGCAAAGCCTGCTAAAATAAGCACTTTGACGAAACTGAGTTACCCTTTTTGTGCTTTCACAGAAACATTGCAGCTGGTGCAGCCCTTTAGCTTTACAGTACATGCATCTTAAAAGACCCACAAATGTATTACAATACTGGGATGCAACTTCCACGGACTAAAGAGTCCACTTCATGAGGAGCAGGCCGAAAGCTTATTCCCCAAACAGATATGTCAGGAGCTACAAGACCCTTTCAAGTGCTTCTGCTGCAAAGCAGGCCAACACAGGAGATCGATATACCAGGAAATAATAATAATTATAATAATTTATTATTTATACCCCGCCCATCTGGCTGGGTCCCCCCAACCACTCTGGGCAGCTTCCAACAAAACACTAAAATACAATAACCTATTAAACATTAAAAGCTTCCCTAAACAGGGCTGCCTTTAAATGGCTTCTAAAAGTTTGGTAGTTATTTTCCTCTTTGACATCTGATGGGAGGGCGTTCCACAGGGCGGGTGCCACTACTGAGAAGGCTCTCTGCATGGTTCCCTGTAACTTGGCTTCTCGCAATGAGGGAACCGCCAGAAGGCCCTCGGCGCTGGACCTCAGCGTCCGGACAGAATGAAGGGGGTGGAGACGCTCCTTCAGGTATACTGGACCGAGGCCGTTTAGGGCTTTAAAGGTCAGCATCAACACTTTGAATTGTGCTCGGAAAAGTACTGGCCTCGGGCGCTTGTTCAAATGTTAAATGCATGGGGGACGCGTTGACATGTTTGCAGGATGCGTGGGAAAGGGCAGCAGCTAGCAAAGCACGGGTTCCCAGGGCGGACAGGATCGCTCCTGCTTCTTCACTGGTTCCTATGCCTTTGGCAGCAGCACCTTTAGCAAATGAGTATTATCCGGGTGACATTTTTCTCTAGGCCAGGAAAAGCTCTAGCCCCGATATGCTGCATTTCTGTATGCCAAGGTTGTCAAAAGCAGAGCACGTGGAGCGGGGATGAAAACAACAACAGGCAACCCTACTTAAGAGCATTACGGCACTAAGGTGAGCAGAGACCCCTTCCCTGCTGAAGGGCTGCGCTGCTTCTAGGGGCATTACGGGTCGTGGCCCAGAGGGACGCCGTTGAAGCGGCTGCTGCTGAGCAGGGAATGAAGGAGCCTCGGGCTGGTCGCGCGAGATACCGTGGAAGGAGCGAGATTCGTCCGCGCGAGGGGGGCTCGCGGGTGGCTCCTCCCCTTCCCCCTCCCCCCCTCACCTCTGCGTCGCCTGGGCGAACTGGGCGGATTGGAACTGCTGGGACAACTTCAGGATCTCTTCCCAGGTAGCCGCCATGGTTGCCCCGCGTCCGAGGAGGGGGCGGGGAAAGGGGGGGAGGAGGAGGAGAAGGCGGCGGCGGCGGAGTGGAAACGGCGAGGCCTCTGGCACTCACACGTCAGCTCAAGAACGTTCCGCGGACGGAGCGCGGCGGCGGACATTCCTCTGCCGTTTCGGGCAGAACGCGATCTGGCTGCCGCGGCAGCGCCACCTGCAGGAAGACAGCTGCTACTCAGGGGAATGAGGAACACACATCCTCCGCCCTCTCACCGTCTGCAGGGGGATCCATGTGCAGTCAAAAGACGTTTTAGGAAATCATTAAATTGCAACGTGCACTGACGCCCCCCTCTCCTGGCTCTTGGCGTTTCCGGAAACATCAAATCCCGCCTCTAGTGTCTCTTCCTAAAATAAATCAACAGGACCGCAACCGTTGTGTACTAGCAGGACAAATGCGTGATCTAAAATGATCTAAATGTGCTTGAAACATTGTAGAAAACAAAGCATAATGAGGTAATTAATTGCTGTGGGTTTGTGAGCGCCGGTCACGTTGGGAGGAACCCACGAGGGCTTGCCTGGCACACGTGGATCAGGTTCTTCTATCCTGCGCAGAACATGGTACCCGATCTTCCGAGGGAGGCGCAGCTTTCTCCGTAGGTTCGTTCCACAGGAAAATATCACCCTACCAAGTTGGGATATTTAATATGTGCGCTGTCAGGATCCGCCCATTCCAGTAGTTCCCACACACCACCCAACAAATAGATGGGGCAGCCTAAAAACTTGCGTTTTCTAATGCCTTCCTGGCATGCGGGACTCTTGCAATTCCCTGCGGCTGCCACTGCACACTTAAGGCACATTGAAGCTGCAGACATGCGGGGAGGTGGCCTGGCACCACGGGGGTCCAGCCACCAGAGGGGAAAAGGTCCTGCAGCCGCAGTTTGCACACTTGGGATACCCGGAGTCTTGGAATTAAAACTGGGCTGGTGCCAATGGGCAGCATCTTCTTTCACACACTTTTTCTGAGAACAACTCAATAGGTAGAGGAGACATGGTGGAGGAAGGCCCTTCAAATATGACAAACTACAACAAGCAATGCAAACCAATTGTTTATTGTGTTCCTCTTACATTTTCAAATGACTTTTTCAGCTTTGCTGGCAAGAAAAGATCACAAAAACAATTTTGTCTCTTTGTACAGATTCATTTGAGGGTGAACAATGGCAGACACTGGATTGATTTTTTTTTTAATTGCTGTGCCAATATTTTAACACTGATTGATGGCCATTTGCAAAAAAATTACAATGAATTCAGGTTTAACATACATTTTACATTTCACCAACTGTATCATATTGATTCACTCTGGGAAAAGCCATTTGCCTACCCTAATTAGAAACAATAAAGGAAAATGCCAAGGTATTAATGTTGTCAAAATGAATCAATGCTGTAAGTGTGACAAACTATGTTACAAAATATTAATATACCCATAGGTGTTTGCCATCACTGATCATTCACATAGGAACAAACCACATTGATTAACCACGTTTGAGTTAATGGAATATTATGCCAGTCCTATAACTTCTGTTCAGAGTTACTGAGGGCTCTCTGAGATTCTTGAGACTGAGGACTGTATACAGCAACACATAAATATTTAATAGTTTTAAGAATAGTTTAGACTTTTGTTTTGCCCACATTTTTATTTGGTTTCTTTTGCATGGACAGGGCACTAAAAAGAAAAGTAGTGCCCTACTGTGTCAGACTCAAGACACCTTTGAAGGTGGCATGGCCAGTAGCATGGAAGGACAAACTCCACTCCCTGATAGGAATGGTGAGAAATAAATGTACTTTCCATTTGAATGCAAACCCACCTAATTTGCACTTCCTGCACCCACATGTGAACCAAAACATTTCACCAAATACACCTGGCAGTATGCCTCATTGATCTCAGTGGGACTTACTTCTGAGTAGATGTTTACAGGTTTGCCCTGCAAATTCTGATTTCTTTATTCGGGTGGGAACAAAAGCCAACTGTACTAAACCATTTCACTGAATACATTTCCACACTCTTAACGTTGTGCCAAATTGCCTTTGATCTTGTTTCAGGAAAGTGTTGAAATGAAACACAGGGGTTTATTGAGACTATTTATTTTACCTCGTCTGTTGAATACCAGGCAACATCTTTTCCGTGGAGGACAGATACAGTTTTAATGCTCTCAGGCTTTTGCACAGCTTGAAATCAAATTTATTGTCGTATTAGTAGGATAGGTTGAAAAATATTAAAGCTGGATTAGCTACCTGCTTGTCATCGTGCAGCTAAATACTTGAATGAAGAAGCTTGAGAAGCCTGCCATTTGTGGAACAACTGGTCATTATGGAAGGATGCAGTTATACAGAGGATCACATTTTATGCAAGCAAAAAGAACACCACAGTTAGCATAGCATCATAATTTTTGTATGCCCCTTTTCCATGGTAAGCCATGCTCAAAGCGGTTCACATTGAAGAGTTTACACAAGATAATTCACTAACTATTCCAAGGTTCAACAAAATGTAAATCATACAAACAATGGAGTAATGGAAATATCTCATATTGATAAAAAAATCAAATGATTCACTGATAACTTATAATAAATAACATCTAATAATAAAACGACAAAACAATCCACATAATAGCAAAGACAATGCATCTCCAAAAACAAATTTTGATCTTCACCAACAACCACTAAACAATCTCCCACCATGATGGTTTTCAGGCTCCTTGAGCGGCAGAAGGATCCTTTATAGCTGGCCTTGGTGATGGCTTTGCCCTCTCAGCCCAGATGAAAGTGGGCCAGACAGAGAACAGGGACTATGCCCTGCAGGACTCAGAGTGAGATGGGACCAGCTTTCTTTAGGCACCCAGTTTGAACACAGGAAGGGGGAGTGGGAATGTGTGGGGCAACCAATCCATCATCATTAGAAGGTGGGGAGGAGCAGCCTTATGTGTAAGTTCTAAGATGAGTTCTAGTACCTTACCCCCACACAATTACAAGAACTGGAGCAGTCTGTACTTGTGTCTGTGTCTTCCTTTAACATCCTCAGTATATCCACCTATGCCCAAGCAGGAACCAAGACCATTGTATGGCACCTTTGCCAGCTGAGGAGTGTGTGTGTGTGTGTGTGTGTGTGTATTATATATGCATGCTGCTTATTTAAATAGCAAGAAGATTAAAAAAGAAAATCCTAAAACCAGTGATTGGATACTTCAGATTTTCAGTAAGTCGGCCAAGTGTCTCCGGGAAATTTTTTCTTCCCTGAGACCTCATTATTTGTTAGAAAAGTTAAATCTGCCACAGTTTTGCTATTAGCCTTGGGTTACCTAACTACTTTTGCCAGTACTGAATTGTGTCTCAATGTTAACTTCCAAGGAAAGATTTTATAGAGCTGCATGTACCCCCAATGGCTTCTTCCTGGTAGGATGATGACTAACAAATGGACCTCAGAAGTTTATTTCAGCCACAGCAGAGAGCAGGGCGAGTCAGCAAAAGGATCAGTGGCCAGTTGATAAGAATAGGGAGCTGTGTTAATACTACAGTTGGTTCAGTGCTTGAAACCAAAAGTGAAGGAAACAAAGTCCAGACACGAAGTAGGTCACAGGTGCTCCTCTGTAAGAGTTAGGATATCTCACCCATTGCTCTCAGGAAAGAAACCCTTGACCATGAGACACTGCATAAAACTCACACTGCTGAAGAAGACTAAATGAACTTTCAAACATTTTTATTGAACCTGAGGGGGAAGGATACTAATTTATACTTACACCTGGCATTTGCAACCAAGGCAAGCAGTCCTGCTGGCTGGCTGGTCCTACTGCCTCCTGCATACCTAGGAATGGAGGAAGAAATTGTCTCAGCTCACATTTAAAGGCAAAACATTCTAATTTGCATGCTTTTTAAATTCAGTAGCAGGCAATACAAAATATATAGCATCCTTTACAGAGGTTCAGAATAAAGAAGACAAAGAAAAGGGACAAAAAGTGTAAGAATAACCATTATCCTTTTTCTTGTTCTTATTTATTCAATTTATATACTGCTCATTATCCGAAGATCTCAGAGTGGTCCACAAAATAAATAGTTAAAACAAAAAACAAAACAATAACTCTTCTCCCATAAACACGTTTAAAAGGCCGTAAAATATTAACCAGATAGAATATATCAACCACATCTGTTTAAATGCTGTTGGTGGAAGATTTGCTATGCTCCTAGATATTAACGGAAGTCGCAAAATCATACCAAATTAAAATAAGCATCGCTTTTAAATTGGCCTCTGAATACTCTCAGTTTGTGCATCACTTGTGTGTTCAAAAGTCACTTTGAGAGGGCGATTTATAAATGCTAAACATCAAATAGGACCTCTGGTAATAAGGATTCTGTCTGAACAGCATTTATGCTCTGCTGTGATCTTGAAGATTGGCCAATAGTGTGTAAGTGAGCAACATGCATGTGATTCCCAAGAGATCTCAGACCCAGACCTGCTTAATTCAGCAAAGTGCTGGCATTGTTGCACCTTCAAAGCATACTTTCTGATGGTAATGATGCCACCTCTTATTTACTTATATGATTTTAGCAGTTCTAAGCCTGGCTCTGGCAGGGGAGGGCGGGGTACAAATAAAAATTTATTATTATTATTATTACCCCATTCTGGTTCCTAGTCAGCATCCTCATTAGCCGTGACTGCTGCAGTGGGCACACAACTCACTCCTGTGCATGTTGTTTTCTGGACCAAAGGAAATCTGCCCCCCAATAAGATCTTGTGGAAGGAGAAGAAACAATAACATTTTCCACTGAAAATCATGTAATCTGAACTGTAGACAATTTGATCTTCCTTTTATTCTTGGCTTTCATTATGCAGTGTTGCATGTTTCATGGTGAGACTGGTGTTAAGATTATTAACTTTTCTTTTTAATGCTGTATTGGACTAATTTAAAAGCTGGGGAGAAGCTGCTGCTGGAGTTTGATATGAGGATTAGGGAAACAAAATAAGAATTAACTTGAGAATTTATGTTTCCAGCCTCCTCCTTTCTAGAACGAATCATGCTGTGAGTTAGGGGATTTGGGGTGTCAGTTTTTGGGATTTATATTCATTTTAATTCCTTATTAAATTGAACATGTTTTTCACATTTGTAATTTTACTCTGGAAATATGGGTATTGCCTTACATACTAGTTTAAAAATAGAAAAAGGCAAGCAGAGACACACAGTACTTTGAGGTGGCAAGAAGCGAGTGGAAGGAGGCACCTTGGAACCACCCTCTCCCTCTTTCTAGCACTTCCAATTCAATAATAATACATTTTGCAACTAACAGTTTGGTGCACTTTTATAGTGCCCTACATCAAATGGCTGAAGCAACCACCTCACGCTGTCTAATGGTAGGGCCAGCCATGTTAAGTGCAGAGATTAATGGTAGAAGAGCACAACTACCTGAAACTTTCAGCTCATGACATGGAAGCTCTTAATGTGGAACAGGAATAGAAACAGAAAGTGTCCTCTGCATGTGCTCAGAGACACTCTGTTATCTTTTTATTAAGTCACCTCCAGAGCTTGAAATTAACTCTGGGTTCCAGGTCTTCTGAGGCCAAAGCCCGGTAAAATTCTAATTAAGGCTTTGGAACCTGTTAGATTAGTGGCTTCCAGATCTGTTAGGGAGCCAGTTTTCTACTGTAGGCTTTCATAATTACTCAGAACTCTGAGGGAAGAAGTTAGTCAGTAATGTGGTGGGTTAGACAATATTTCTGTTCCTTCCTATTTATTTCTTTATTATTTACATACATACAGATGTTCAGGAGCCTAGAGCCCTCCAGAGACAGCTGAACTTTCAACTTCCACCTGTCCCAGCCAGCATGGTCACAGAAATAGCATTTTCCTATTATACGTATATATACTGACAACTGCTTTGCCATGTGTATTTACATCTCTTTTTGCATACACTTAAAAAAGAAAAAGTGCCACGAGGAACAGCTAAAGAGCCGTTATTGCTCTTGCCATTTTGGATCTTCATCAGGTTGGCAGTGTGAACACTGACATATGGGACACAATGTCTCATAAGACCTCGGGCAAAGCAGGCACCAGATGGTAATATCGCCACTTCTTCTTTCTCTCCTTCTTCCTTTCCTTAAATATCTAATGTTGAAGTGTAGAGCAAGTCCAGCCTGGCTAATATGATTAATAGAATCATAGAACTGTAGAGTTGGAAGGGATCCCAAACGTCATCTAGTCCAATCCTCTGCAATGCAGGAATCTCGACTAAAGCATCCATGACCCAACCTCTGCGTAAAAACCTCCAAAGCAGATCCTTTTCCAGTATTGGTTCCATATAGTCCACTAGTAGTACATTGCTCAATGCTTGGCAATCCCTTCTTTAGATAAATATGGCTGTGACCTGCTCTGAATTAAGGACTGTGGTACTTTCATGTTGGAGGTTTAGAGAGTCACATAACCGTCATGAGTTTCTCTTATTTCAGGAAAGATAATCACCATCTTTATATATGGTGCTAATGCTCTTGCTCTCCTGTTTTGTTAACGCAGGGAGGGGGGATATGTTTTATGTTTGTTATCTATGCAATTGAAAATCCAATAAAAATTCTTTTTAAAACAACAACAACAACAACACATCACCATCATAACATTGTGCTTTTTGAACGCGGTCCTGCTCATACAACCCTGTAACACAGACCATATTATCATAACTATATTGCAAATTAAGCAACAATGCTAAGTAATATTTAATGTTGGGGTTTAACATCCAGGACTTCCATCCAGGACCTTGGGGTAAAGGATGCGTAATAAATTGTAATAACCGTGACCATATAAGCATAATGCATGGGTCAGCATTCAGGATCACTGTAATCCATGGGTTCAGTGTTGAAGAGTTACTTATCTTTTGCGTTTGATTCTGGCTCAAGCCCCGATCCAGGAAAAAATTGAAGCTCCAGTTTGGAAGACTTGAGTTTGGAAATCTGCCCTCCCCTGCTTCTTCAATATTTGCTCCACAAAGGAAGAGCACATTTTCCAGTCTTGGTCTCCCCTTTCTAGGAGTTTCTGAGCTATTTTTAATTGAACTCGCCAAAATCTACACTTCCGACATGGGCTGTCATACGTCCGGATTTTCCTGACAACCAAATCCCGGCTATGTCTGGGAAATTCCGGAAGCATGGCAACCCCTACCCCTTTCTGATTGAAGCTGCACCCTCTATGCCTTGTGCTCAGGGTGAAGCAGGCTCTTACTTTTGAAATTTATGGAGGGTGGCTGAAGAATAGGAGGCACTAATACCCAAGAGCTCCCCTGGTCTACCTATTTATTGAGCATTCATCCTGATTTGCTTCCACAAAGCTTAAGTGGACATTAGATTATGCCATCCCACACTTTCCAATGAATTTCTCCATCACTTTCTTAACTGCAAAAACAACAACAACAACATTTTAAAGTAGATTTGTTGCACTGATGCAACAGAGCACTTTTTAATTGTGCAAGTCTAAATTTGCATTAGGAGGGACGTGGGTGGCACTGTGGGTTAAACCACAGAACTTAGGGCTTGCCGATCAGAAGGTCGGTGGTTCGAATCCCCACGATGGGGTGAACTCCTGTTGCTCGGTCCCTGCTCCTGCCAACCTAGCAGTTCGAAAGCATGTCAAGTGCAAGTAGATAAATAGGTACTGCTCCTGTGGGAAGGTAAATGGCGTTTCCGTGCACTGCTCTGGTTCGCCAGAAGCGGCTTAGTCATGCTGGCAACATGACCCAGAAGCTGTATGCCAGCTCCCTCGGCCAATAAAGTGAGATGAGTACCGCAACCCCAGAGTCGTCCGCGACTGGACCTAATGGTCAGGGGTCCATTTACATTTAAATTTGCATTAGGTTGTGACAGTCTGGAGGTACCCTCAAGCACTTTTTCTTGAGTAACCTTTTGCAACAGTTACAGGTAAGCATATGTTGTAGCTCCACCCTACATGCAAATTATGCTCCCTAACAGTGATGCATCTTTGATTTATTGCAATAAGAGCGCACCAGCAGTGCCTACCACTAGGTGGCTTCTTTCCTCCCCACTCCCTGCCATTACAGCTTTACATAAGAGTGGCTTCCATAAAGCCATCCTGCCATGACCGAGGCAAGACTTGAATCGGGTTCATTGGCTCAGAGCAACTCTTAGCCACTATGTGCACCAGCTCTGTTTATACATAATATTCACTTCTTAGCATGCCAAGACTGTTGTTCTACCCAGAACAATGCCCAATGGCAATGTTCCACAACTGCAGACAGTTAACAAACATCTTTTTGTCCAGGCTCATAACAAGTCTATATGAAAGGGCCCAAATAAAATTGTTAGTAGAAAATGGGGGGAGAATAGAGGCCAAGGGAGGATAATTACCATACAAGTTAACTTCAAAGGTGTGTACCTCAGGTTAAGTACTTAATTCGTTCCAGAGGTCCGTTCTTAACCTGAAACTGTTCTTAACCTGAAGCACCACTTTAGCTAATGGGGCCTCCTGCGCAGCCAGAGCACAATTTCTGTTCACATCCTGAAGCAAAGTTCTTAACCTGAGGTACTGTTTCTGGGTTAGGGGAGCATATGTAACCTGAAGCGTATGTAACCCGAGGTACCACTGTACAGGACTTTCTACATTCCCATCAGTTCCTTGTATTTGGAGACTTTATTTGTAAATAGCGAAAAGCTGATGTGAAGCTTGAGAGCAGGAATGTAAAGAACTTGACATTTATTTTAAACATGTTATAACAAAATACCAAGAGTTTTCTATGTCTTGCCCGTTTTTTGTACCATCCTTTCATAGTGAATCTCTTGTTTTACCTCTAATCTTGGTTTCACTCTCTGCTCTCATCTCCTCACACAAATGCCAATTGATGCTCTCTTTTCTTTCCATTATGGCCAGGCCAATTATGGCATATATTGCAAATACAATTGCTCAGGGAAAGGTCTGCTAATTAATAGGATTAATTTGATGGTGTCACAGATTCTCACGGGTTTACAGTCTGGAGACAATGGCAGTTTGTTGCTGTTGGCACCAAACTCATTCTCTATAATAAGGCTTTGACGGAACCTGGAATGTTTTATTTGATCTTTTATTCATTTCTCAAAGCAATTGCTGGCTCCAAGATGTTGCGAAAACTTAGGCAAGATAAATTTCATTGCTCAAAAGTAGTGCTGGCTCTGAGGACCGCCACCTTAACCTAGAAGAGGTGTGGTGTTCCAACTAAGAATTATCCCATTGCACCTCTGACATCCTTGAGTGATCCATGCAAAGGGGAAATGGTAGAGCCGTTGGAATGGACGATGAAACCTTTCCCAAAATTGGGGTCCTGGCAAATGCCTAATCTCACCAGCCACTGGAGCCAGGCTTGCTCAGAAAGCATTTATCCCATACCACTTCCTTTAAGGATGTTCTTTCTAGCAGTCTCTTATCACAAGAAGGTGGCCTGCTTCACCTAAAACACTCAAATGCATTATTAGCACTTTGTGAAAAGCAAGAAGGAACCAGGGGAAGGTATTGGGCTCACATGCCACCCCTTCACCCTCCTTTTACTGTACAGCTGGGGAATGAAGTTGGCAGCATGTAGTTTCACTTTCAGAGAATCCTGGCTTGTTGTTACAGAAAAGGAAGGTGGTTAACCTTAGAAAAGGCACGTGGCTATTGGCTAAGTCACTGATGGGGCAGTGCCAATTGGAAGAAGCCTCTTATTCTTGCCAGGATTTAGGGTCTTCATTGGCAGCTGGCAAAGGGTCAGGTACATGATTAGGTATTAGCGTATACCTGAAGTTCTCACACTTCACTGACACATGTGTACAAGCAATCTTTTCTACAAGGGCAGCCAGTCAATGCCAAGGTTTGCTTCCTTGCAACAAGTACACACAAACCGCACATTCAGCTATCAAGTGAAGCTAAGGGAATTTCATCATTTTGGGAAGGTGCAGAGTGCCAGATGATACTTGGTAACATATTTTCTGTCTCAAGAGCCAAAAGGTTGTGGCCTATCTATGAGGCCTAACCGAGTAAATGCATGTATCATTTTGTAACACAATCCCTAAACTGCTTATCCTGTTTGATGCAAGCTTAATGTATCAAATTGCACTGGATTATTAAGAATCCCAAGTGTTTGATTTCCCTTTCTCACCTTCTATGTATATATCTACCCAATTTGATGCAGTAGAATGAAGCTCTTTGAAGCCTTGGGTTGAAAACTGAAGGTGAGGTGAGTTATTTGCAAAGATTTTAGTCAGATGTGTGCAGGTTAAGGCATTTGGAAAATGTTCTGATTGTGCTTTTTGTGGTATTTCAATTAAGTATTTGTATTTTATTATACACTGTTACTATGCACTGCACTGGCATATATATTGTAGGAAGCATGGTCTTGTAAAGAAATACCTAACATCTCTTTTCAAACTTCTGATCCCAGAAACTTAACTTTAAAAAGTGAAATTAGGAAAAATGAAGAGGAAGCACTGATAAACAAAGGGAGGGATAACAAAGAAGGGAGTCAAGAGGTGTGGGGACACACGTTTTTGCCAACATGTTAACATTTCTTGCCCTTGACCCAGACTTCTGAAACAAGCATTAGAAAGTGTTGCCTTGCTATGGTTGTTGCCTGCCCCTAATTGAAATCTATAATTCCATTAGAGATGCATCCAGACACATTTAATCAAACCATATCCTGTTGTGCAAATTGAGATCCAAGTTCACAGCTCATCCCTAAACAAATTACACTCGACATGAGAGCCCAAGCTCTGAATAGAGGGTTTGTAATGAATGCTGCCATCTCCTTCGGGTCAGCTGGAAAATTGGGTTGCCACTGTTAGCAATTTCTATAGAATGGCAGGGTAGCTCATTTTCCAAGCTGCCTTTTGGATATCTAAGTAGGTTACCACATGTGGTTCCTTATTCTTTTGCATTTGTAGTGTTTTGCTGTGAAGGAAATGCTTAAGCATAATTTCCTCAAGATTTTGCTGGGAGCTAGCCAACATCCCTCCTTCCAAAAATGAGGGCAGCTATCAGTAGCTACCCGTGGATTACTGTTATTCTGGAAACCTATCAAGTGAATAACACAGAGCATATTTTGGCAATCTCTTTATCATCAAACAGTAATTTTAAAACCCCTGACACATTTCTGTTTTCCTCCACTAGATCCCATGGCTAAGTTTATTGTCTTGCATTTAGAATTCATCTGAAATATGGAGATTTATATCTTCAGCTCAGCTCAGTGCAAAAATTATTTTATTTTTCTGATTTCATTCCTTTGTTTACGTGGTGATAATGGACTCTAGATGGCAGCGTGGATGAGTGAATATTGAGTGTTATAAGAAAAGCTTTTCCCCTCGATGTAAATACGTTCAGACACTTAGTGACAGAATTTTCTCCCTATTTCACTCACATTTCTCTTTTCATTATTCTAATACTATTGCTTATCCATTAAACATACAGTAAGGATTCAGAAAAAAGGATTTACCATCTAAACTTAAAATTGTATGCCTGTGAGTTTTGATGGTGGTTTGGAGTACGCTCTGACCTTTTGTAATAGGAAATGCTGAGGGGGAATAACTCAGTGTTGCAGGCATGTCGAGGGGTTAGTGAACCTTAGGCAGGAGAGTTCAGAGCAGCCAGCTCTGGAGAAATTGTGTTCTTTTGGAGCAACTACTTTTCCAAATGACCAGAGAGAGCTGCATTACGGGCTCAAGTACCAGCAGATTTTATGTGAAGACAAAGCATCAGAGATAAAAGACTTCTGGAGGCCATATACAGTACATCATTTCCTTGTAGTACTTAAAAATATCTATTGTTCAGTAACTGTATGAAACATATAAGAAAAAGAGGAAGGAGCTCCACAAATCTAATACAGATATGGGCAAGACTGCAGGATATGGGACCCATCCCGGATATGGGACCAAGAGGATCTCTACCTCCTTTTATATAGTTTCTCATTGCAGGCTGTGAAGAGACGACTTACTGAGTGCACAGCCATTTTTTGTGCACAATAAGAAGTAATTCAGGTATGCATATTCCTTCAGGGGAATATGTCATTGGTGGGATGGGAAATGACTCCCTTTCTCCAAATTTAAAAATATTCCTTTGCACAGAAAACCCCCTGCACCAATCCTTCTGAAATCTTGCATGTTACTAACTCAGAGACACCTCTGTATATGCCATTTTCATACAGATGCCTCCCCAAAGTGTGTGTGCAAACATGCTTGCTTGCATGCATGTTTGTGTGAAAACACATGTATCTAATTTTGTATGTGCAGAAGTGAAATGCATTTGCAATTGTAGATTAAAATTCTGGCCAATGCTGATTTTATAGTTACATCACAAAATGACTGAAGAAAGGGTGGCTTTAAACTGAGACATAAGGAACTGGATACAGAAAGTGTGTTCTTGGTGTTGGGAGATTTGAGGTTAGCCTTTAGATGACTCTTCTGCCTGTTTATTCACCATGAGAGTACAGTATTAGCAATCAGACCTTTGGCTAGAAATATGCTTCCGCACGGGACGTTTATAGGCACCACAACCAACAAAAGAATCTGGCACACATTATGTTCCATTAATAACAAGTCAACTGACAACTTAGGCTGTAGGTGTATGAATACATATTCATTTCTTTGAGGCAGCAAGATCTGGAGGTATGACTATATTATATTTTACATTGCTATTTCAAGCACAGATTGCAAGGTATATTCTCACAGAAAACTCTTCCAACATCTATATCAAAGCAAGGAGAGAAACAGAGAATTTCTGTTACAGGCAGAAATCTTCTGCAAGTGTGACTACCCATATTCACCAGCAAAAAGGATTATGTTGACAAAACATCCAGATGGTTTTATATTCTTGTTATGACTAAGTCCAAGATCTAGATAATAGGCAGTATGTATCAGACTCCACTTTCATAAATGTAAGCTAAAATTCCACCACAATTGGTCATCCTTCATTAAAAAACTCCCTACATTAAAAACTGCCAAAATTATTGCAGAATTCCATGATAGTTAGTTAGAGTGGACAGCTGGCTCATCTTGATGTCTTCCAGTTCCTCAAACTATCCTTTCTTATTCCTTAGTGACACTTGGTGCCAAGGGCCAGAACCTTTTGATCTGAAAAGATGGACTAGCTGGTATTTCATTATCAACTCTTAAAACACAAAATAGATTATACAAACCAGAGCAAAATCTCTTCTTTTTTAGAAAACAAAGTAAGATTTAGTTCTGGATTTTATTTAATTTATTTATAAACAGGTCATCCAGAAATTTATGAAAGATTTATGAAATGTGCCTACTCTCAATAAGGAACCCACCTGACTTCTTTAGGTTCTTTATGGTGGATATGCAGAAGGTAGATTGGGATCTATTGTTGATGTCTGGGTGATTTGCAGTGGACCAGCAAGTGTTTCTGATAGCAGTGACACGACTTCCAATTCTCCCTAAATTAGGCCGCTGAAATGAAGAAATATAATCAGGAAAGGATTTCTGAAAGGAACTAAACTCAGTTTGGTTCCTGGCACTGAAAACAAATTTCTAGGCTCAGAATGTTCCCAGAGCTACCCTTTTTAAAAAAAATTAAGTAAAATTAAATTAATTAATTGTATACCTTTTGCACCTGGCTCTGGATGACATATCTTGAGATTCTAGGAGAAAACAAAGTAGATCTGAAAGTCTGAAGTCTGCCCACTCCTGCCCTATGATGATCAGAAACAGCCTTCACCAATCCCAACATGTTCAAAGGATTATTACTGCCCACCTGTGGTCACACAACCAGTTAAGCAAGGAATATTTATTTTGATAACCAGACATATTTAATCAGCAGACAAACAAAATACTCCAGACAGAGTTTTGGATGCTTCTTATAGTAAGGAGGGCTTGTAGGATCCTTATTGTAGCAAGGAATCCCAGAAGTCTTTTGTGTCCTACTTGAATAAACGAAGCAGCTGAAAAATGCTGGATCTATAAATGTGTAAGAGATAATTATCTCAGCTATAGTCTATCTCAGCTATAGACTATCTCAGCTATAGACCATCTCAGCTATAGTCAACCATACACTACTTTGTTCCTGCTCCATACCTTCCTCCACCATTATATCTTCACATTTAAACACTGGCTCCCAAAACAGCAAAAGACAGAAGTAAAGTTTGTGGCAGGACTAGGGCAGCCAAAATTTTGCAGATTAAACATTACAGTGGACCTTGCAAAGGCAGTTTGTCATGCTGGATTAGGCCTGCATATACAGCCGATGAGGCACCTGAATCAGACTCTCCTTTTCCCGTTTTGTTTATCCATCTATTTTGGTGCTGAGCACTAGGATATTCTTATACACAGCATCCTCCTGCACATGGTGACTTCTATATCAAAGCTAAAGAATTATGCTTTCTGTTTTAAACCGATCTCTAGAAACATTTGGGTAGCAAGCCTTTGAGAAGCTGTTTTGTGTTAATGGGCCATTGCTTTCAGCAACCCTCCCACCCCTTCCACACAACCCAATTTCATTAAGTTTCATAATTTTGAAAAATAAATTAAATTCTATTAATAAATGCTACTTTTCAGTGAACAATAATTGCTTATCAAAACAGCTTAAATTTTTATTCTGTGGCCACTCAAGTAATGCATATTGAAAAACCTTGGTATCAAGTGAATAAATGTGCCAGAGTGATATAGAATATTAATAAAAACACTGAAGCTTGTCTCACAAGATGAGACAAAAAAAAAAAAAAATACAATCTTAGCTTACCTCATTGAATGATGAGTCAATATTTATTGAGTTTCCTTTGGGGTAATATGTGACAGCAGCCACAGATAAAAATTTAAATCTATTTTTGTCGTAAAACTAAAACTCATATCCTAGGCCTGAAGGAGAAACGGTGGGCTTAAGCATCTGTTTGTTTCCCCCTCAAGATATTTCGTGCTAAAATTAGAGCCTCAGAGCCACTTTTATTTGTGTTATAGCTGAAATTATCTTGTGAAATTGCTGCGTGAAATAACTGTCACATATCTGCTGACATCAATGGGCACATAAACGTATCAAGAGCACAGATGTTTGTTTTGTGGAAAGTTGACTCTGGCTATCCTTAAAACAAGAGACAGAAGATGAAAGCCACTTTTACTGCTGTCTGAGAGGGCAATGGGCTGTGAGAAGAGACAGAATGTATTTTTGGTCAGCATTAAGTAGCAAGGAGTTCTCTTCAACACATCTGGAAGTTGAAAGCAGCACATCAGATAACTGAAATGTACCATTTTATCTGGCAGTTCGAGCTCTCTATACAGTATAGCTTTTGCATACTATTATAGCCTGGTTTTTCCTAGTGCATTAAGGTGTATTGAATTTTTCAGTTTTCAAATTCCAACAATAAGGGATGCTAAAAAGTTGTAATGTGACTTGAGAATTCAAAAGATATTTTGGTTAAATTAATATAATTTTGTTTTTCTTGGTAAGTAAAATGTGTGTAAAACGGCATAGAAGTAATTTGAAATGATTGCCAAGTGCTTGCAGTTTTGCTGTTGTTTAGCATTACCCGACATTTTCAGAAGGTTAAAATTAAAATCTTTGTCTTTGTGCTTCTTTGTCAAATGGTGACTTACAAAGCTAAATGTTGTGCAATCACAAAAATAATAGCAGATTTGAATTCTTCATACCCAAAATCATATTTTTAAGGCCCCTCACTGAAGAAATTTACAAAAATTAATTACAGCCCCTAAAATGGCATGCCCTACTAATGCATTTATTTCCTTTGAACTCCTGTTGACACCTGTCTGTCTCAAGAGACAATGGAGTGCGCCTCCGGGGGTGAAGTCAAACCACTGTGTTAGCAGCAGTGAAGTGACCTCCCTGGGGTGCAAGGACCTCCATTGTGTAGGGAGGTCCTGGGCTGCCCAGATGACAAGAGCTTCTCAGCCTTGCTGGTGTGGGTCACAGGGAAGCAGAACAATTTGTTTGGAATCAGCTGTGCTGCAGGAGCTGCCAGAAGGAGGCATACTAGATGCCATTCAACCTTCTTAGGCACTCAAATTTGTGTAGGGTTTACTCTTTGCACTCAAATTTGTGTAGGGTTTACTCTTTAGCCTTTTCTTCTTCCGAAGATATCCTGCAAGGCAGCAGAAGTTTAGGATCAGATGAGCTACCTTCCCAGGTTGATGAGCCCCATCTTCCCCTCACTTTCCTCTACAGCACATGCAGTTACTGCCTTCTTGACATTGGGACCCACTGTTGGTCTTATCTATTGAATCCATCAGAGCCTGTCTTTGCATGCAGGGGAAGTCCTTAACTCACAGAGGTTTGAGATTCATTGGCTATCCTCATCTGGTTTACCAGCTGACTGAAGCCATCTCAAGGTGTGGCAGCTGTTGCATGCAGACAGCTTCTAGGAGCCACAGGTGAGAGCTGAGTGCAGGGTGGGACCAAAGGTGGACAAACTACCCCAGAAGGAGCATGATGTGCCCCCCACCAGAGGTAATATCTATCCCCATACACCCTATGCACACCTCCTTTGAACTATTCATATTCTCATGGATAACAATCACTGTAGTTAATGGTGGTTGCATAATAGTGCAAGAACAACTGAAAGAGACAGTGATGCTGCAGTGCTCATTTCTCATAAAATGCAGAATTCAAGCACCACTGCTCCATCCTTACCTAATAGCTGTCCACTGGTTTGAGTGCTGATCGCCTGTGAGATCTCCTGCTGCATGGTTCCTTGAGATTTGTGGCAAGGTCAGCTCAAGCATGTAAAATCTAGTCAAGGAAAGTCAAATATGGAAGCCAAGGACAGATCCAGGATAGAAGAAGAAGAAGAAGAAGAAGAAGAAGAAGAAGAAGAAGAAGAAACAACTACACTCTGGACAGCTCCAAGTAAGCCCTGTTGGTTTAAACTCTTATTAAAGTAGCTTTAGGACAGCAGAATTTCTGACTCATGGACCTAATAGGCACAGCAGTGGTCCTAATTTGGCCCATGAGGCTGTTTTGCACCAGTCATGCCCACATGTGATGTCAGGTGCATGGTAGGTAAACAGATGTTTGCAAAAGAACAATTGGCAGCTTAAAATGTTCCTTAGCAAGCAGAGTTCACTAAAAAAAGCTCCACTGGGCTTGGCTTCACTAGGGAGTCCCCTAGTGCAGCTGATGGTGCTCACTGAATGGTGATGAGAATAAGCCTCTTTGATACCTGTCAGTGCCAATCAGCTGATGAGAGTGTGCCTTCAAAAGGGCTCATTGTCATTGCCAATCAGCTGATTGGCAATGGCAGCAAGTCCCATTGAAGTTTTCCATTTCCAGGCATGGCTTGGATTCCATGGACATTTTTCCTCTGCCAGTCTTGAACGGTTAAATCTTGTCCCATTGTCTTTACTCTTCCTGCGTCTGGCAGTGATTGTAGCAATGGGAGCCTTTCTATGAGGTTTCCAGATCTCCTTGGCAGTGCCGGAGACCCTGCATGTAAAGTAACCCACCACCGTAGCACAAGAAATCCATTTTTTAAGAACATGGCCTTTTTGTGATTAGGAGAATGACAAGGAAATGCACTGAAAAGTGTGGAATGAATGGATGTAAAAGAAAATGTACAAACACTACAAAAGGAAATCAGAATGAATGCATAGCTGTCAACGTTTCCCTTTTTTAAAAGGAAATTCCCTTATTCCGAATAGGATTCCTTGCAAGAAAAGGGAAAAGTTGACAGCTATGAATGAATGCTCAATAAAGACTGGGCATGTAAACTTTGTGCAAGCAAATCTGGATAAATGCTCAATAAACAGGTCATTTGGAGGAGTCCTGACTGGTAGCAGCTCTTCAGGGTTTCATGCAGGTAACATTCCCAACCCTACCTGGGGATGATGGGGATTGAATACCTGAGATCTTTTGCATGCAAGCAGCAGCTCAGCTCCTGAGCAACGGCCCTTCCTTCCTTAGGCTGAAGCAAGTAGTTTAATGTATGCACAACATTATTTCTAAATAATTAAAACGTGAAATGGAAGAAGACTATTTAGTCTGCACCATCATAACATGATGGCCAATCGTAGGTGCTTTGATTCACTCTGCTTCGATGGAATACAAATCATGTTTCATTAACATCATAATTAAAAACGGTTTGAATGTGAATGGTCATTCAGTTGGGACAGCCACAACTGACTGGCTATTTGAAATCCTTGGAAATGACACTAGCTTAAATTATTTTCACCATAAACCTGATTGTAACTAGTTATCCTATTCATTTAAAGTGAAACTTTTTTTAAAAAAAAAGGGTGATGAAAATCAGCAGAAATTTCAATATATACAAAGACTGATTTGCCTGCAGAGTCAGTTTTTTTAGCATGCCAACCATTCCACCATAGCCTTGCAGGCACTCACAGCCATTTATTCTTTTCATAAGCCATATGGGCTATTATTCGTCAGTATGTGATCCAAATCAGTGACAGAGCAGTCAGCACTGGCATACATCGTTATTCCTGTTTTGGAAAGAAAATGACATGCTGTTTTCCATTGTGCTATATAATGATGCACTAATTGTCCCTGATGCCATAAACATTTTCATAATTTCTTTTTTTCCTCATTAGGGACATGGTTTAAGTCCTAGCCTACTGTATGATTATGTAGCGCCCTGTTGCCATGCAGGCTGTGATGAAGGCAGAGAAGGGCAGCAATTACACTGAATTAGGCAGCCCAATTTCACTTGTCATTATTATCTGCATGGAAAGTATTTTCACAAACTGTCCATGGGAAAACCCTCAGATGACTGAAATAAGCATCTTCTATTTGTTGGGATAGCTTGGGCCAGCATGTGGCTGTCACAAGAGGATGTTGCTGAATATAAATATATTTTAGAGAAAACACATCGTATTGATTTCCCCCCCTTTTAGAAGCCAGGGAAGCTTTCTTACCATGTATATCATGATCTATGGCCTATAATAAAGAACTGGTGTTAGATTAGACTGGGAAACCTGTGGTCTTGTTGAACTACAGATGCTTCCAGATGGAGGTTTTATATCACAAATAGGTTGTTCAGTTCCAGTTTTTATTACTGCAAAATAGACATGTTAGCTTTGACATATTCTGTATTTTCACTTATACTTATTTGCTGTCTGTACCAGTGGATGGAAAATGAAGGAATGTATTCATGCTGTGTTTTTTGTCCTTCCACTTAATCACTTTCTCCCTGCCATCCACTACCCTTCCTCATATTTCTGTACCTGTGCATGTGTACCTTTAAAACAAAACTAATAATAATCACTAGACGTGTGCAAGAGCACACGATGCCAGTCATAACCATTAACAGGGCATTTACATATCGCTCCCTACTCACACAGCATCAATAAAATATTGACATTCCAATAAAGAAGCCTTGCACAAGACTTCTGCATTTCTATTATTTTTAAGTCCCAATATATTACGGCCTTTGAGGTCATCCCCAGTAGGACATATATGCCATTGTGTGATAGTTATTCCTGATTGAATCCATTCCATAAAACATGTTAAAGTGTAGTTGCCAGACGGAGTTCACTATCAAAATTAGTGTTTTCAGAGCTGAAAACTGAATAATTGTGCAGTATTTTTTCTTGTAATTTAGATAAGATACCAATTATTACCAATTAGTATAGGATATCTGCCTTATCCTTTTAAGGAAAAAATTGCTTATGGACCTAATGTTTTATTTAGGTGGGGGATGCTGCCACATTCCTGCTTAGATTAGAGCAAGTGTAGAAGGTCTCAAATTCTAGAATGCCTCAAGTTCTTCATTCCTGGAGTAGATGTTTAGGTTTAGGACTGACCTTGTGGGTTGTCTGTTTTTATAGTTCTGCAGAAGGTAAGTAGAATCTGGCTTGCTCTTTGCTTGTCTTCCTAATTTAGGGAGGAAATTGTGCAAACATTGCATTTTACAGCTTGAGACAACAGGGCTAGATGAACAAATAGTCTGACCTAGTATAAGGAAGCTTATTATGTTCCTTAAATTTGTTAGTTTCAGTTGGACCATTAGCCCAACAGTGGACATTTCAGCATTCCCCATATCAGCTTCTCTAAATCTGACAATTTCATCTGTCAACATATCTCATTTTCCCTGCCATATATTGGTTCCACTACATTGCATTTTTGTAGCTTTAGCCTCCAGCATTGGTTTTCTAATCTGTCACATAGTTGTGTTACTTTTAAAAACTACCACATGCTGTATTCACCATACTATTCAATATTATAGAAAATGTGGCCTGCAGTTCTATGCAGGTTCTTACTATTGATCTCAGTGAGACATCTGAGTAAATGGGCATAGTACCAGGATGTGTGTTAGTGAAAACATGTCTGTCTATGAAACCAGGTAATATATGTGTGCTGAGCCAAGGCAACAGGAGCCCTATATAACTCCAGGCGCCACATGAATTTGGTCCAATAACTAGAAGTATCCAGGGCCATTGTTTTTCATACTGTAGCCAGCAACAATCTGCAGTTGCTTTCATTCTGTTCTGAAAAGTTGGTGGAGGAACTTTGCCATCTTATTTGACTGAACAGCTGCACATCAGGGGTTATCCAGGATTTAACACTAATGGTTTCTTAAGGCTTCTGCAACTGTTAACTAATTAAAGTTGCAAACATTAAAGTCAGAAAGTGAGGTGATTTCAAACATTAATGGTCTAATAAAGCAATAATTGACAACACCACAGAAATCTGCTGTAATAATTTCTTTCTCCAGCTGTCTTATACTAAACTTGCAGTGTAGTAAGTCATTCACCCCCACAACTTTATGGTTCACTCCTTCAACAAAAGTAATGTCACTGTTCTAGGTCTCTTGGGCAACACAGAAACTTTCCTCTATCTCCTAGTTTCAGTTGAAATGCTTAATTGCACCCCATGTGGTGCTTTCTAATTTTGCTGATATATTTATTTTGTTTCTTTTCAATCTAGGGCTTTTCCTGCATTATAGTATGCACTGCTGTAACATAAAATTTAGCCAGTTTAAGAAATTAGTGTTTGTGTGTATTTGTTCACTTACTGCACAGTCCCAAAGCTCATTTGTCTATTTAAGTGTTTTTATTCTATTGGTGATTCGGCTTGAAATTTATTATTTTTATTTAGCACTGAAAAGAACACATTTCTCAAATTAGTACAGTCTTTCCAAATCGCCTATGCACTTTCCTCCAATGAGCTCAAGCTGCTGTTCATAGTTTTCCTCCTCCCTATTTTATTCTCACAACAATGCTGAGGTTAGGAAAGTTAGGCTGAAGGTGAGTCCCAAGGCAAAAGTGGAAGGCTACAAGACAACAGTGTAGATCTCTGAGCACAGGTATGAGGAACTTGTGGCTGGCCAGATACTGCTGAACTACCACTCCTATTACCCCTGGCCATTGGCCATGATGGCTGGGGCTGATGGGAGTTGTGGTTCATCAACATCTCGAGAGCCAAAGGTTCCCCACATCTGTAAAAGCTTAATAATATTGTTCACATTATTATTATTATTATTATTATTATTATTATTATTATTATTAAAACATTATATAACTTAATTTCCATTTAATATTTCCTTTTTATCCAACTCTGATCTGGTAAAAATGGTTTACTTCCTTTAGGTCAGCCAGTACACATCCAAGTTTAATCTTTCCTACATTAAACTTGGTAGCATGGGCATATTGCAAAGATATTGAAGTTAACACAATATTATGTGTGCTAGTAGTCAACTAAGTTTTACTCAGAGTAGACCCACTAAAATTAATGAACCTAATTTAGTCTATTTTGAGTAAAATCACTGTTTCTGAGACACAGATTATTGACAATGCCCAGATTTCCTCATCAGTAGAAATGTATTTCTTTGCTAAATGTGATCTGTGTCAACTATTAAACTTCTCTTATATAACAATGAACTAAGGAGAATCTTATTTTACAATGTATACTAATTGATTTCTGCTTTAGTGAACACCCTGAAGTTGCCTCAAGATGCATGTCTCAGTTATGCAATCTCATCTGTCTGAATTGCTTACAGGATTTAAATCACAGAGGCTCAGGAACACGACAAACTTTTATAGGCAATTGGACCTCAGGGCAGTTTTACTGAGCTAATAAATCAGCTTCTGTAATGTAGAACTTAAGTTATTTTTTCCCCCAAGCCTGTTAGACAGGTGTAGTTAATAAGGAACACCAATTTCTGTGGCCCATACATTTCTGTGGCCTACTCGTGACATAGCAGTGTAGCTGGCACCACATCATCTGCTAATGTTGTGGAGGTAGAACCATTTGTCCAGGAATGGTATGTTTAGAAACAGTCATCTAGTGTGAGACTAGCTGCTACTTAAAACTGACATCTTTTCAAGAACACAACCAAGTGTCATAGGTAACTGTCCAAGCGAAAACACTGGAGGGGAAGCATGGCACAGAGAAAAAGCAGAGATGTCTCAGACTGGGTATTCAAAAATAACATCCCTTCCACATGTACCTTTCTTGACATGCTTCAAGAAAAAAAAGATATCCTGGGCAAAGAATCTTAGGATGACTAGCAAAGCAGCCATACCAGTTTTACCAAGGATCACTTCTCAAGCGAAATATTTGCCTAATATACATGAAACTAAGGAAACACGGATCAAATAATGTTTGGTGTCGTTCCATGCCAATGGGTAACTGTGTGATGAAAAGGGTTAAATATTGTCAGCAAATAATATTTAAAAACCTGTTTGCTAGGATTAAGTAAGACTCAGCTCCAGGTTAAGTTAATGACATCACATAGTAAAACCAAACCTATGCATCTTTATCAGAATTAAGTCTTATTGAGTTCAATAAAGCTTATCCCCAAGGATCTGCACCTCAGAATTCAGACATGAAGTGTTGCCTAAGGGTAATATCAAGTAATTCGTAGAGCAGTTCCATTGAAAGGGATGGTTTTAAGTCACTTAATTTCATTAATTTACAAACCAGCAAAAAGGCAGGCTATACAATTTTTGTAAGTAATGAAAAATGTATTTGAAATACACTTACACATTATTATTATGTCCAGCATCATTGGAAAACCTTACTTTTTCGCTGTTCTAAAAAACTCCTGAGACAGAGAACTGAAAGCACTTACCAGCCTTTATATTTTGTTGAAGATAAGAACGAAGTTGGGGATTAGAAAGAACAGTTTCTGCACTCCATGATATTTCCCCAATTTATAAAAGTTTCTAAGGTCTGGTTTTTAAAGATTGTGATCAGATTTGGTACCTTTGGCTCCTTTCAGTGTAAGTTTCCTGCTTTAATTTTACTTTAAAGAAGCAGGTGAAAGGCCATTTGGCACCAGCCAATTTGTTTTACTTCAGCTCCCTGAAAGGATCACAGTTGCTTAGCAACCAGAGTCGT
Organism: Podarcis gaigeae; assembly: GCF_964106915.1. Classification (NCBI taxonomy): domain Eukaryota; kingdom Metazoa; phylum Chordata; class Lepidosauria; order Squamata; family Lacertidae; genus Podarcis; species Podarcis gaigeae. The sequence goes on along the minus strand of NC_139680.1, from coordinate 45,494,853 downwards.
TCTCCCTCTGTGCTTGCACTGGGCCATAGAAACGTAAGAGTTTTCATGTCTTGGGCTAGTAGCATCAACATAAAAGTAAAAAATCTTCCAGACTTTTCATCTTGGAGTTCTGATCTTATCTCCTGTTTTATGTTTGAGGCAAAGAAATTAAAAGATTTAGAAATCAGCAATATGCTTTTATGTAATGGATTGCGAATGTAGATTGTGCAGATTCTCACCTGTGTTGCATACCCCACCTCCAAATGCCCATCATTAGTTGAACATGCTCACTGTTATGTACTGAAGTTCTCACCCTGGGCCAGCAGGGGGATACTGTAGATAGTTATGCAAATGAAGGATCGAAAGTGACGTTCAGTGATTGGATAGTTTTAGAAAGTTGCTACAGTTACGTTGTTCTGGAGCTCTATATAAGCAGGCTGACTGAGCTCTTCAGTTCAGTTGTGTTCTGGTCTCTGAATAAACAAGAGCTGTTTGAAGAATCGCTGTGTCGTCTGATATGTTCGCCCACAACTTAACATTCACAATAAAACTACCACTGCAAAAGAAAAGGGAGAAATGGTTCCCTCTTCTTTGAAATTAAGGTGAATTAAAAGGTTGTGTTTAAAATAAGTAGTGTACCACAAAGAGAGAAAATGTTTGCAAATATTTAGTAATATACATGAGTAGACTAAACCGAAGTGTTCACCCTTTTCTGTGTCATAATTATAGCTGTTCTTTGATCCTTCTGTCCATACTCAGCCAGGAAATTAGATGTGGGTGGAGGCTTAAATCTGTTATATAAGTTTTTCATTGGTATGTGGAGTTAGTAATAGAGCTGGCTTGTAGAATTCATCATCCAGAAAGCTCACAAGACATATTTTATCATCTGCCCCCATTTCTTTGTAAATAACTTGGTAGCTTTTATCAAACTCCATGTTGGCCATAAAAATTGGCAGTGTGCTTCATTTGGCTTGATGGGTCAGAAGGCAGGCCTGCTCTAGAGTTTGTTGGGTATATTTGCAGAGACCTTTTGGGGTTGCTTTGAAGGATAATGGGGGGGGGGAAGAGAGAGAGATATGAATATTCAAGGTTACATTCCCACCTGCTCTCATGTTCACTGCTCATATTTGCTTTTTCTGAGTTACATACTGTAATGTGTAATGTGTACACACACACACACACGGTAACATTTTAACATTCTGAGTAAATATGTATGCTCAACCAGCTTACATATTTACTCAGAATTAAGCCTGATTTACTTCAATGCCTTACTCCCAAGTAATTGTATTTGGCTGCTACCTTAATTTAACTGAAGAAGAAAAGTATGTTTCACTCTTTGCTCTTTTCTGGTCTTTCAGTTATAATGCAAATGATAGATAAAGGAAACAACTATTATTTCTGTCATCTTTACTTTCATCTTTGGGAAATATTTCAGTCTGAAATACGACCAGTTATTTGAGGGAAAGAGTTTTGTTTTTTGCATGAGTACTGGAGAGAGAAAAGCTGAAATTCTGCAGATGTGAGGGCACCTTTGTACAGTGTGGGATGCCTTGTTTATATTAATTCTTATTCACCAGCATTATGATATTAGGTGTGAAATGTTTGTGAGATTCTAGATGGCCCATGTTAAGTATGCTGTATTAACTTGGATATTGTTCCGTTTCATGTAGAAGAAGCTGGTGTCATCAATCATGTTAAGCGCTACATTGCTTTGGGCTAGTTCCATTGAAATTAATGTTATTTAAGTAGCAAAATACCAAGAAGTGAGAATAAGAGAGATAAAATCTGACATTTTCTTTTTTCAGATCCCCCCCTTTATACAAATCAATGTATTCCCCCGTCCTTGCATTTCTGCATTGTTGAATATAGAAAAACAAAACTGACTGGCACCAGCAGGGTCCAGTGCTGCCTTGTCCAATGCAGCCCAGTACAGTACACCATTTGATACAATATCCCTAAAGACCTCTCAACCCACAAGGACCCTTCAGCTTCTATATTCAGTTTGCTTCACATGACCTATAAACCAGCTATTCTACCTGCTTTGAGCTTTGTAAGTTAAAACATTACTCAATCTTTAGAGTCATTTGGATTCTGTGAAGCAAGTTTCTTGATGCGGCCCACCTTCTCGCTGTCTATCTGTGATGGAGAGCTGTCAGGATTTATCTGCAAAGAACTGATGTGCAGCAGGGTTCTACTTTGGGGACAAAAAGTTCAGCCTGACAGCTTTCTAGTCTACTCCAGTTTTATAGCTCTATGACTGACGGCACAGTCATAATGTTTACCTGGAAGTAAGGCCATCCAGGTGGCGCTGTGGGTTAAAGCCTCAGTGCCTAGGACTTGCCGATCGAAAGGTCGGCGGTTCGAATCCCTGCAGCGGGGTGCGCTCCCGCTGCTCGGTCCCAGCGCCTGCCAACCTAGCAGTTCGAAAGCACCTCCGGGTGCAAGTAGATAAATAGGGACCGCTTACCAGCGGGAAGGTAAACGGCGTTTCCGTGTGCGGCTCTGGCTCGCCAGAGCAGCGATGTCACGCTGGCCACATGACCCGGAAGTGTCTCCGGACAGCGCTGGCCCCTGGCCTCTTGAGTGAGATGGGCGCACCAACCCCAGAGTCTGTCAAGACTGGCCCGTACGGGCAGGGGTACCTTTACCTTTACCTTTACCTTAAGGCCATCCAGCTTCAGTGGGACTCACTCCAGCTAAGTAATTCTTGTAATAACATGACCATGGTGAATCATTAATGGAAAGGAAAGAGGTGCAAACCGAACACCTCAGGAACAGAACGAGATGCTTTCAGGCTGCTGCTGAAAATAAAAAGGTAAAGGGACCCCTGCTGAAAATAGCAGACCTATATATCCTTTTCCCTTTAGAGATGATATAATCATGCTCCATCTTCTGCTTCCACTCCACTTCACTGACTGACCCTTGCAGGGTGTGTGTGTGTGTGTGGGGGGGCTCAGAATGCAATGACACCACACCCAGTGTTTTGTTTTAGCAACCAGCTTCAAGAATGCTGACATACCTAGTTCCATAATGGACAATCCTGGTCAGTTTGTTCAAAGGAACATATCAAGCCAGGATTCTTTTAAACTTTGCAAAATCTCTCTTATCTGATAATCAGAAACAACATTTGGACAAAGCTTTTGAATAAGGTGCCTTTCATTTTATTTTTCTCATAAACGGCTGATACCACAGACTACTCTTAAAGTCTGCACCCATTCCCTTAACATTAAGAAAAAGGCCTGCCTCTTACAGGAAAACACATTACAAATTTATTTCCTTAATTAAAGGAAAGTTAATCCCTTTGACTGTGTCAGATAAAAATGATAATGATATTTTTCTTTGTAAGATTGCCATGGAAATTAACAGGAAGCAGATTCCTTTAAAAAGAACCAGTCTCAGTCACTTTTATGGCTTGATGTACGTATCTCCTATGTGTGTGTTCTTATTCTGTGTGCTTGAGGTGTGTGAGTGCATGCATGGGTGCATCTCAAATCCATTCTGTCACAGTATGCCTCTAAGGGCTGACAGGGCAAAATGATGATTAACAGCAACAGGAACATGCTGCCCTGTTCTCTTTAAGGAAGAAATAAATGTTAGATGTACTGTATCATCATCATCATCATTTTTATAATCCCCATCATCTGAGGATCACAGGGCGGTTTACAAAATAAATACACAGAAATACATATTGTAGTAAAAAACCAAAAACAATAATCCACACATTGTTTAAAAGGTCTTTCTGACTTTCCTTAAACTAGTAATTTGTAATAACAGTAGACAAGAGTCTTAATTTAAGGAATGCATTGAATATGGCTGCCCCCCCATGCTTTAAAAAAATATGATATGCCAGCAAAAAAAGCAAAAAAGTCAGGTTATATCAAACTGTAGGATCTGATAATGAACAATAAATATGCTATTGTTGGGTGGGTTGGGGGACTATTAATAAGACAACATTATCTACTTACTCAAACAGGCAAAACATTGGTCTGAGTGACAGGATGTATTATTTTCTCTATTATAATAATAGAGCATACACCTCTACTTACATATTTTTGGTGCGGGGTGGCTTAGCTTATGAACAACACCCAGCTGCCACTCCAGGCAGCTGGCACCCTAAGGCTTCAGGCATTGTAGCCAGCTGCTATTCACACAGCTTGCTGGCAGGGCCCACAAGGACAGTCTGTGACATCACTCCTGTCTGGTTGCCTCAGAAGTGAGCTTCAAAGAGGAATAAGCCAGCAAGTGCTCTGCTTGATGATGGCTCAGTTCTTGCCCAATGCCATGCTCAATTCTGATATACTGGAATCAACAAAGTTGTGGCCATGTTTAACCACAAATCTGTCTCCTGGTGTTCCTTTCCTCCCAGCTATCGCATGTGGTGTTCTACACACGTTATTCACTGTTACCCATATATAGAGATACATCGGGGCTGAGGAGTCTCCCCCCCCTAAAATATTTGAACCCCGCCCCCAAGCTGATGGGCATTGCCATTCAAACGGTGTGCGTGCACTGCATCATGTGATCAATTATGCTAGGCAGGGCTTACATCCCTCCCCCAAATATTTTATTCAAGTTGGTACCCTTGTAAAGATGATAGATAGATAGATAGATAGATAGATGATAGATAGATAGATAGATAGATAGATAGATAGATATAGATAGATATGATTTTACACTTTTCAAATGATCTTGTATCTCAAACAGATGATTTTGACCCACAAATTTTGGTTCAAATCCTATTGTAACTATGAGGTGGCTGGAAGACCTTGGGAAAACAAATAGCTCTAAGCCGAACATACATCTGTAAAATGTGGGAAAATATCGACCATTTTTCATGGGATTGTTTTTAATATGGGCACTGTGAAGCAATTTATTGCACACTTAACTGTTTGAAGCTAAGATTTCTGCATCAGGCTATGCACATTTAGGGCATGCTAACAGCAAGTTCACTGCAATATTGAGTAGACATTTTCCATTGTGTTCTAGGAACACTGAGGTTAATGAAACGCATATCAGCAGTTCCTCACAAGGAAAAGATCAGTAATGGAGGACACAATGTCTTTGAAAGACAGTATACTCTATTACTAATCTCATGGTGGTAGCAGAGTGCTTGAGGTAGTTTAGATTAGAACACAGTAGTTTTCCTGCTGCTATTGCAAGGCTCCACATGCCTGACTGCCTGAAGTGAGGCTACATCCATGATTGCATCATCTCCAATACTCAAAAAAATTCCTGGTAAACATACAGAGGTCGCTTGACAGACAACTCTATGTGGAATAGATTCTCTGATAGTAGCAACTTTGAAAACACCTGATCTAGCACGTGATATATGCTGATCTTGCCATAAGATGATTGATACTTTGCAGGAAATTTGACCAATGCAGGTGCTTTAGTTATGGTTACCAGGGCCTGTCACCAGTGATCAAAGACAATGAGAAAACATCTTGTTATCATCCGTCTGTCTCGGGTAACAATGGAAAAGTGCACCTTTGGGGGTGAAGTCAAACTGCTGAAGAGTTACAATACCCACTGTGGTTGGAGAGATTGATATGGGAGCGGCATGTTTTGTTGCAGCTGGGGCATAACAGCAATATTTCATCTTCTGCACTGCTCCACTCCAGTCCAAGTCCCACCCACTCACTGCAGTCAGATTGGCTCAGGATTTGGATGCTCAGGGGGCAGGAATGCCTGCCAATTATAGTGGATGACCAAGGGATTCCCCATCTGCTTGCTGCCTAGCCCCAGCATTGCTCCTGGGAGATCTGAGTCCGCTGTGATGAGCCACAACAACCTCCCATCCCGAACTGGGTAAGCAGCCATTTGCAGCAATATCTCATCTTTTGCATAGTGTTTGGAAGAGGCAGTTCACAAGACCTTTGAAGTCAGTGGAAGAGTTCCAGTTGGAGAGCTTCCTGATGGTAATGTATTGTGCGCTGCTAAGGCATGCAAGTTTTCCGCAAGCATTAACTTGCATTTCACCTTGCTGCAAGAAATCCATTGAGTAGAAGTATTGTGTGCTGGAGCCACATCTGAATAACTGTATGCATTTAAACCTTTGTGCAAGACCACTCGGGGTAGAGCTTTTGCCTCAGCCCAGTTATATGCTATAAAAAACGGTTGTTATGCCACAATAAAATGAGGTTGTTTCTGAAGGCCCGGCTAAGTAGTGCTCTCCCTCTGAAACCCAACACAATAACAGTACATCTTGGGATTTTTGCTGCACATGTACATATGCCCCCAAAGAAAAAGGGAGTGGAAGGAGGGTAAGGAACGGTTGAAGGGAGGAATAAGAAGCACACACAACACTTGAACATGACAAATATGTACACAAGGGGTGGGAAACAGAACAACTGTAACAGAACAGCATGCTTAATATAAATAGGTCTGAACCAACATCCAAATATTTTTGCAACATCTAGTTATTATAATCCCAAGGAATCTTTGGATTTATGTTCCCATTGCCAAAATTTCATTGCAAACTACTTTAGAAACTAAGTAGTGTTCTAGCAGGAGAAACCTACTGTTCAAATAGATACCCAACCCCAAGTGGGTGTCCAAAAGTATCTCTTTGGGTTTCTACCTACTAGCACAGGTGCTGAACTTTGGGTGGAGAGTTCCCTCCAAGTGCTTTTGTCTATAGCTGGCAATGCTTTTGAAGTCTCATATGCAGAAAACAGTGAATGTTCATTGTTTGAGGATAAAACCAGCTCTACTTTTGCCATTTATTCTTTGCAATGATGTATGGCTCACGTTGCTGCAATCATGGTCCCAGACAAGTTATGATGATTTGCTGTGAAGTTGATTTATGATCCAGACACTGGTGAAAATCATTTTCTCTTTCACATCTTGCTGAAATCATGTCCCCGGGCTGAAAGTTTCATTAGAAAAGATGCTGGGATAGATTATTATTTTCCGTTGAGAATTTTGATATCTAAACTTATTTTCTAATCTGTTTTTATGTTGATATGGGCTAAAGAAAAGCATAAGCTATTTTATAGACTGCACATACTTTTTAACCAATATTATATTTGTCAGAATTGTTATGCATATAGCAAAGTTTGATTCCCTTTGGAAGGAGGTAATGGGAGACTTATTCGCATTTTGGAATATTTGAGTTTATTTATGTATATACTGGTTAAGCACAGGTAGACAATTTAACTTAAAGACCTAAGATGAGCCCTCCTGGATTGGACTAAAGACCTATCTAGTCCAGCATTTGGTTCTAACAGTGGCCAAGCAGATAGTCCAAAGTTTGCTGCTCAAATATCAGATTTCTAGGGAGAAAGCCAATATCTTAACATGCTTGCAGAACACAACTCAACTCTCCAGGCTAGCCCACACTTCCACTTGTGGAAAGCTTGTTTCTGAGTGGTTTTCTGCTTGACCCACACTTTCTAGGCACACATCTGAACCATTTCTCCGTTGCCCTTCTGATTTCCCAGGCAAAACCCACTCTTTAGTGCAAAATCACTAAATCACTTACCTAACAGAAGGATACATCTGACCAGACTAGCAAGTGTTGGCATAATGGTTAAAGTGTTGGACTTGGACCTGAGAGACTAGGGTTTGACTCCCCACTTGACCATGAAGATCAGTGGATGACCTTGGGCCAGTCACAATCTCTTAGCCTAACCTACCTCACAGGGTTGTTGTGAGGGTGAAATGGGGAGGAGAACCATGTACGCCACCTTGAGATCCTAGGAAGATAAAGGTTGCACAGTGGTACCTCGGGTTAAGTACTTAATTCGTTCCGCACTTAACCTGAAACTGTTCTTAACCTGAAGCACCACTTTAGCTAATGGGGCCTCCTGCTGCTGCCGCGCCGCCAGAGCCCGATTTCTGTTCTCATCCTGAAGCAAAGTTCTTAACCTGAAGCACTATTTCTGGGTTAGCAGAGTAACCTGAAGTGTAGGTAACCTGAAGTGAATGTAACCCGAGGTACCACTGTATATGAATCTAATAAATAATTATAATATAATATAATATAATATAATATAATATAATATAATAAGCTGGGGAAGGCCTATAACTCAGTAGCAGGACATCTGCTTTGCATGCAGAAGGCCCTAGATTCTATTCACAGCATCTCCAGTTAGGATAGGTAATGTCTCCTGTCTGGAACCCTGGAGGGACACTGCTAGTCAGCATCAAAAGTACCAAGCTAGATAGTCTAAGTTGTTACTAGGCAGTATTATGCAGCTTTCAGGAATCTTCGTAGCCTGCTAACCTTCTTTTGTTCTACCCACAATTTCACAATAATATAAAATAACATGAACAACGTGCACTTACAACTCTGCAAGAGCAGGGTAGTTTCGAAATGCACAAGGGAGAAAACAAGCAATTCATCAAAACCATGCAAACAACAGTTGTAGTAAACTGAAACAATTCTCTTTTCTGGTTGCCAGTTAAATTACCTCTATTCATACAAAGCATAAAAGGCAGCCAACTTCTAACTGGAAGCTCTTCTTCCTTTGTAAAAGCAGAGGCTTTTTAAACAGACCTTAAATATATTGACTATTGCTGGAACACGCCCCAGGGATATATTAGGCCTGCCAAGATGGATGCAATTTAGCTCCATTGATTAAATCGCTTTTACTAATGGAGGCATTGAAATTGTATCAGAACATAAACAATTCTGGCACTACTTAGAAACCCATCGAAGTATGGTAGGTTTTTATGCAATCATAAAAGTGCAAGGATATTCATTTTCTTACATTTCTTACTCCTCTCTCTTTAAAGTGGAATTTATGCTAAGAAACACACCCAAAATGGCCATGCTGTTGCAAGAACTCTTCTTTGCTATCTGCATCATCCGTCCTGTGTCTTTATGCCATCACATTGGGCTTTTTCTGTAAATAATGCAGCAAATAATGTGTAGCAGGATAGGGAAACAGAAGCTTAGATCCACTGTAAGGCTCCACTGGCAGGAGTGTTGCATGAGCAGAATCCCGCTAACGTGATGCTCTCAACAGCAGAAGGGAAACAGCATTTTTTTGCAGCAAAGCGAAGGGAAGATCCTTGAAAATTGGCTCTGTGCTCCAGTAGGAGATTCCACTGGATCCTAACTCCCTCAGGGAATGGAAGGAGTCATTTGTAAGGATCGTAGTCAATGTGCAGAATCTGATGCCAGGATATGAGAGTAAGTTGTGCCATAGCATTTGAAGGGAGAGGGAGGTTAACTCAGCCTGTGATATTTGAGCTTCTCATAGAACGTTATGCTCCTAGACTTTTTAATAATCCCCCTCAGTCCCAATTGCATAGCAAGCCATGCAAACCATGGAAAGAAATAATTGCATGCCACTCCAGAATAAAGGGATACTATTGTGCTTTCCATTTCTATTCCCATCTGAAGGGAGCCTGCCTATCTAATTTATCTAACTACTGTAAAGGTCAATATTAAATTCCAGGTGTCATAGCCCCTATTCCTCCAGAGTCATAATACTTGGATACAAAACCCATAGTTAGCTCCTGTTCACTTTGTTGAATTAGGAGGCAGAAAGCCAGCAGAAGGAAGTTTTACAGTACAGATAAAACCCCCAGAAAATAGCATTATTTGTTTTCTCTCCCCTCCCCTATTCATTTTATACAATGGACATTCTAATTATCGGAAATGTGCTGATATATGAAAGCCTGCAGCACTTTTGGTTTAAGTATTAAACACTAATGGCAAGCCGTATATAAGCCTTTTGCTGTTTAATTATGCTAATCAGGTTGAAAAGTAATTTTGCAAATAACCTTCGGTATTTCTTTTAAGGTATCCAAAAATAATATATTCCTCACATAGTCATCAGTTTAATGACTGGCAAATAATGACCATGTTATTATGTGATCATCACTTACCATCTTGCTGAAACATACCTGGCCTATTTTAAAGTGAAGTGTTAGTATAATTTAAAATTACTGGCACTCCAGTCCTAAACACATTCACTCAAATATAAATCCCATTGATTTCATAAGAATTTACATTTAAAAGGGAAGACACTTAAGACAAAGGCTCAAATGTTTCTCAACATATTCCACCCCCTCTTCTAACAGCAGTAGAAGCAGCACTAGTAATACTGTCAAGAACCAAAGGGAAGCATTGAATGCTCTAGTTAATATAATAGAATCCCTGACATTAATTTCAGATAAAGATGCCTAAAGTTTAAGGGATATGGCAAAAGATCTTTGATCCTTGTGAACAGCTTGGCTTACCTGTGCTGATGCTTGCATGACATCTCTCAGAGAAAACAGAAGAGAAAAACAATTAGCTAGCTATGCAGCCAAGAAAAGGCCATTTCATCAGGCAAGCAGATGATCTGTGTAAGGGCTCATCCACACTTCCGCTTATCCCTCTACTTTCCCTCAGTGAAACCTGTTTTTTATGAATTGACTTTTGCTCTGATTCAAGAGTAAACAGTGTGTTTTATCAGGAAAAGCGGCAGGACAAATGAAAAACCACCTCTGACTCATGTTTTCTAGGCATAGTTTGTGGTTATGAATCTAACACTTCAGTGCTAAAGTTTTCTGCCATTTTGTTGGTCTCTGACCCCAGCATTATGTCATATTTTCTGACGCTGAGCTAGTATAGAGATTGGAATGTGTTAAGTACATGTGAGCACATTCAGCAAGTTTTAGCTCTTATTCCTTGTCTGTAAAGCAGGGGTTGCAGCACCTGCCTGGTCTTGTGTAATCTGGGACAATATGCAAAATTATACATGCCTTCAAACTCCATATAATAATCTATTTTAAATCCATTTGTATTGTGAGTTCTGCACTGAAACTGTGTAACTAGTCTGCTGTGTGTCTCCTCAGATTCTCCCCATCTTATTTCTTTGAAACATTTTGCCTAGTGTTGTGAGATTCTCTCTCTCTCTCTCTCTCTCTCTCTCTCTCACACACACACACACACACACACACAAAATGCCATTGTTCATTGTCCCCTTTTAAACAGTGCATGAAGAAATCTATTCAAGCACATAGGCAAGGCCTTCGTTTTTGTGCTGAAGCCATGAAAGGAGTTACAGTCCTAAGCAAGAAAGCCAAACTTGTGTAAATACCCATTGCTTGCTGGGAGAAAATAAAGTTCTCGGAATCTGATTTCTGATGAATACAGAAACACTGGTGGTGATACACCAACAGTCCTATCCAAACCCAAAATCTACCCCGATGAGAAAGTTTGGATTCAACAGGTGTTGGGATTTCCCAGCTGAGGCTAGGTCAGCCTAAGTCCCTCACCCTGACTCAACCAGGGATCTGCTGGCTCAGCAGACATAATTTAAGCTGGTGCAATATATGCTGTCATAAGTCCCCAAAATGAGGAAATACTTGCATGTATTCCAAACCCTGTGCAGCATGGTCATGTGGCCTAGGACCCAAACCTCAAACCTCAGCCCACATTCACCTGTTGGCTCAGCGAGCAGTAACATTCCCAGAGCCTCCTGAACAGAGTTTAGAAGAGGGGTGACTTATGCTGGCCCAAATTACTCTGGCTTCCTATAGTTAGGATTGCTCTTTCAGTGTTAGATATATATACCTAGGGGTCAGTCTAGCACTTATGGTACAACCACTCTGCATCTGTTCTTTGCTGGATATTCCAGATTGGGGGGGGGACTGCATGGTGAGTGCAAACATTATCTTAATCTTGTGATCCTCAGTGCTGATGACCATCGGAAACTTTGTGCTGATCATCAAGGTGGATCTCTAAGTGGGGTGATGCTGGCAATGAACAGGGATGACCATGAAGTCCCCTCTTGAAGGTTTCATGTAGAATTTCTATTTGTGTTTCATATTATACAGTATGAACCATACCAGGAAAGGTAGCCTATTCACAGAAATCTGCTTCAACATGTGCACCACCCTTGTTGGACTGGAACAATTAGCGCTAGTTCTTCCATATGATTCAATAGTTCAGTGGCAGACTCATTCTATACTGACATTTCAGATAATGTGGAAAGGAGTTTTCTTGGGAACAGTGAGACTAATGGCTATTGGTAGTTCAGTGGTTTTATTTTATTGTTATTTTATTACCCACCCCCTGCACCCTGAGGTTTAATTTAGAATGCACTTTTAAAAAGTTAAAAAGCTTGCAATTAAAAATTGCACACCCTTCTGTTCTCCTTCCTATCTTCCCTCCTCTGGAATCGTCATTAGTGTCCCCATTTTTGGTCCAGATTGCAAATCTTCTGTTTTAAAATGAGAAAAGAAGATGACGCTGCTGCCATTGGTATCGCAAACAGGTCATTAAAATGAACTGTAAAACATGAAAAATAAACAGGTATGCTACTCATTCATCTTAAGTGCCAGTATGCTAACGGTGTTCAGCACCACTGAGATTAATCAGCAGATCAGCCGGCGGAGACTTCAGCATTAAGAAAATGATTTGTTTCTCCATTTGCAATAAACTGACTAAATATGGAGGCAGGCTAAACATCAGTGAGTTGGGAAAGTTGCTAAGTTGAAAGTAAGGGTGATGCAAGAGCCATGATCTTTCTCTGCAGTTACCAAAGGTTTGCTGTTGTTGATGATGCCATTGTGTGAGTGCCATGATGTTTTAGAGTTTCATAAGGACCGATGGATGGATAGACAGACATAAACTGACTATTTTGTTCATCTCAGAAAATAAAACACACACACTATTAGCATGCCTTTATTAGGAAATCCTTTCTGTCTGCTGTTACTACTTGTTTTCCCTTCTAGGAAATCTGTGGCTGAAAGCTAGAATGGCACTGGCTAGCTAAGAACTGCTGTGTGGAGACATCTGCATGTTTGCTGCTGGGTGGCTGTGACCAGGGAGACCTGGATTCAGTCCCCTTTCCACCCAGACCTGTGTAAATCTGTGACTGGCTCTGTCAAAGCTGGCAACAATGGAGTGGGTAAAGGGAATGGGAGACTTGCACATTCCTGCTGTGTGAGGTAAATGCATGCAGGTAAACTTGCAGGTGGTATTCTGCATCTGCTTGCAGGTTACCAGGGCCAGCAGACCTTACAAGACCAACAACATCAGTGTTATGTTGCTGCAGTGGCTCTCATCTACATACCATTTTTAAAATACATTTTTGAATATCTATAAATATCTACTTATAAATGTTTCTTGGGAGGAAAGCAGTGACAAACCTAGGCAGCATCTTAAAAAGCAGAGACGTCACCTTGCCAACAAAGGTCCGTATAGTTAAAGCTATGCTTTTCCCAGTAGTGATGTATGGAAGTGAGAGCTGGACCATAAAGAAGGCTGATCGCTGAAGAATTGATGCTTTTGAATTATGGTGCTGGAGGAGACTCATGAGAGTCCCATGGACTGGAAGAAGATCAAACCTATCCATTCTTAAGGAAATCAGCCCTGAGTGCTCACTAGAAGGACAGATAGTGAAGCTGAGGCTCCAATACTTTGACCACCTCATGAGAAGAGAAGACTCCCTGGAAAAGACCCTGATGTTGGGAAAGATGGAGGGCACAAGGAGAAGGGGACGATAGAGGATGAGATGGTTGGATAGTGTCTTCGAAGCTACCAGCATGAGTCTGACCAAACTGTGGGAGGCAGTGGAAGACAGGAGTGCCTGGCGTGCTCTGGTCCATGGGGTCATGAAGAGTCGGACACGACTAAATGACTAAACAACAACAATAAATATCTACACAGAGAGAGACTCTGTCCTGCTGCTGTCTTTGATGATGTGGTTAATCCAAACACATAAAAACACACAGTGAATCCAAATTGAGAAACATCTCTCATTTAGGGATGGCGCACATACCAAACAGTTTGTAATGAAAATCTTAACAATTTCAACTCAAACCTCATTTTCCAAAGAAGGTAGCTGCTTTCTCCTTCCTATTTCCCCAATGCCTTTGGGTTCTTCGGAATGATGATTGACAAGAGCTGTGCACCTCTGTTCTCGTTAGCATTTTTAATTTTATACTCCCTAAATGAATTTCATGGGATCATCAGTTTCTGAAAGGCTTTGAGAAACATCAATATGTTGCATCCTCAATGTTAATGATATAAGCAACACTGATTTTGTATTCAGAAGTTAAATGGAGGGATTCTTAATGGCTTATGAGCTTTGACATTCCCATCGTCTACAGAGACACTTATGAAGTACCTGCCTCCCTTTGTGGAATTCAGCTGAATCTCTCACTGTATTAAAATCTGATATTGTTTGAAGACTTCTCGAAGAATCCCATGGGGGGGAAATCCTGCTTGGTAGAATGTGCATGTTGCTTTGCATCTTCAGCATACAACTGCAGCTTGGACAACGCCCAAAGAAACACACAACTGCGTAGTTCCTCATAACCAAGGAAGTATTGGAACAGGTTTTTTGAACACACGTCACATGGAACATCACCTTGGAATTATGGGGAGTTGGAACACTCATTCTCTGGGTATTTGAATGTTATATTCATATCCCGTCTTTTCTCCAAGGAGCTCAAGGTAGTGTGTATGGATCTCACCCTCCCAATTTTTCCTTACAACATCTGAGAGGCTGAGAGGCCCAAGATCACCCAGTGAACAGCATGAGGGGTGAGCTGAGTGGGGACTTGAACCTTGGTCTCCAGATCCTGCCCTAGCCACTACACCATACAGCATTTGTGATAAGGGTATGTGGTCTGCGGGGACGCAGGTGGCGCTGTGGGTTAAAGCCTCAGCGCCTAGGACTTGCCGATCGAAAGGTCGGCGGTTCGAATCCCTGCGGCGGGGTGCACTCCCGCTGCTCGGTCCCAGCGCCTGCCAACCTAGCAGTTCGAAAGCACCTCCGGGTGCAAGTAGATAAATAGGGACCGCTTACCAGCGGGAAGGTAAACGGCGTTTCTGTGTGCGGCTCTGGCTCGCCAGAGCAGCGATGTCACGCTGGCCACGTGACCCGGAAGTGTCTCCGGACAGCGCTGGCCCCTGGCCTCTTGAGTGAGATGGGCGCACAACCCCAGAGTCTGTCAAGACTGGCCCGTATGGGCAGGGGTACCTTTACCTTACCTTTATCTTTATGGTGGTCTGCTGTTCAATGGGGCGAGGAGGGAGAAAGAGAGACAAAAATAAAATTTGAACATGCTTAAAATATCTCTTTGAACCCAGCCTTTCTTCATGGTTTACTATCAAAGGGTGAACGTCCAGAGTGGTAGCCATTTTAATCTCTTAAAGCAAAAACTACAAGGAGTCTTGTGGTACCAAAGATGAACAGATTTATTCTGGCATAAACTCCCATTGATTAGAGCTTATGTGAAAGCTTATGCCACAATAAATCTGTCAGTCTTTAAGGTAACCGCAAGACTCTGTATTATCAAAGGGAGAATTATGCAGATACCCGACTTTTTCCCATTGAAATAAGTTGGACTCAAACGTGTGTGTTTCAAAGAAGTCAAGTTCTAAAAGTAAGCAGTGAAAGAATAATGAACAAATCTTCTGCTTTATTTTTAGGGAAATAAACTTAAGATGTCCATAGTTTTGCTGAAGTGACCCCCCCCCCCCGCTAGTGAGCATGAAATCAAGTATTCTAAAGAGGTCTCATTTGTAGCAGCTGCTAAATGTTTAATACCACATGGATATTTTCACCAGACAATCCCCAAAGATAAAGGAATGTTTCAAGTGCGTGTGAAGTCTAAATTGTAAGCAATTCATTTTAGACATAATAATTTATTGAACAGTCCATGCTTTGAGAAGGAGTGCAGTGTTCATTAGGAAAATACAGATGGTCTTCAGATGGCTAACAGGATTTCACACTCATTTCACTGCGACTTGCTGTGATATTGTAAGAGAAAGGAATACTGACTGTGAGCTGTCTCTGACGGGGGTGTGAGCAAGCGTTTATGATAAAACAGCTCTTTTTGGAAATCACTGTTATGATGAAATTGTCATCGTTTTACCTATGACAGCTGTTCTTTTTAGGGTGCAGATCCACAGCCCACCCTTTTGCCGCACTCATTCTAAGACAGCCCCCACATACCATTAGCTAATTGCAACTGAAACTGTGACTGCACTGCTCCAATTCAGGCTGCAGGTGAGGAAATTGTGTGCCTGGCTGTGCCTTGCATAAAACAAAATCCTCCTGGCACACAGAAAGTATTTGTGGCTGGAGCTGATGGGAGCTGTTTCTCCAAACATCTGGAGGGCACTAGGTTGGGAAAGGCTAGTCTAGAGAGTCTCAGAAGAATATCATGATTTGACATACAAAGGAAAAAGCATAGCTAGATATATATTGCACACTGGATACGGTATCACACCAACATATCACATTGTAATCTGCTCTCACATAACTACACCTCCCAACATCCTTGACAAACTATAGTCCCCAAGGTTTTTTGTAGGGAGAATGTGCTTTAAATATATGGTGTGGATGCAACTATAGCTACACACACAGCACAAAGTGTTGTTTGACCCTTAGATCCTTGCACATTTGGAGCTAGCCAATGCACAAGTGACCTCTGAAGTGGGCCTAGCTTTGATATAAAATGTACAGTGGTACCTTGGGTTACGTACGCTTCAGGTTACATACGCTTCAGGTTACAGACTCCGCTAACCCAGAAAAAGTACCTCGGGTTAAGAACTTTGCTTCAGGATGAGAAAAGAAATCGTGCTCTGGCGGCGCGGCAGCAGCAGGAGGCCCCATTAGCTAAAGTGGTGCTTCAGATTAAGAACAGTTTCAGGTTAAGTATGGACTTCCAGAATGAATTAAATACTTAACCTGAGGTACCAATATATTCAGATAATCCCCCCCCACCAAAGAGGTTAAAATCTTAATACCTGTACTAGTAAGACCAAAGGAGAGCTTAATGGTTGTTGGCATGCATCTGTCTTGGGAGACAATGGGGGAGTGTGCTTTTGGGGTGAAGTCAAACTGTTGAAATGTTACAGTACCTGCTGTGGCTGTAGAGACCAATATAGGAGAGACATGTTTTGTTGCAGCTGGGGCAGATGAAGGCATCTGGTTGTGCTGCTGCAGATACACCATGGTGTTTCTTCTCTCTGCACTCCTCCTAGCAATTTCTCCTCTGGTCACTGGTCACTGAGAGCCAGTGTGGTGTAGTGGTTAAGAGCGGTAGTTTCTAATCTGGGGAACCGGGTTCGCATCTCCGCTCTTCCACATGCAACTGCTGGGTGACGTTGGGCTAGTCACACTTCTTTGAAGTCTCTCAGCCCCACTCACCTCACAGAGTGTTTGTTGTGGGCAGTGGCGTAGCGTGGGGGGTGCCAGGGGTGCCGGCTGCACCGGGCGCAACTTGGGCGGGGGCGCACTCGCACTAGCAGCTCTCTGCCCCTACTAAAATCCACAGGTTAGGGAGCCCGCGCTCGCTCGGCTTGGCGAGGAGGTCGCAGAAGGGGGAGAGCAAAGCCTTCTGCCGCGGGCAAAAAAAGGAGAGGAAGCCGGGCGGGCGGGCGGGCGGGCTGGCTGGCGGGGGTCTGGCTGCGCCTGCTGCTGCCGTTGCTGCTGCTGCCGGGCTATGACAGCTTGGCAAAGTGGAGGGAGAGGAGCTTTATGGTAATTGTGGCTCTCTCTCCACTGGCCGCGCCGAGCAGGGAGTCTGGCGAGGGGGCGGGAAGAGACTTTCCCCCCTTTTTTCCACCTCGCCTGGTCAGAAAGGAGAGCGGAGTCTCCTCAGGGCGCCCTCAGGCAGGGCAGGGCAAGGCAAGCAGAGCGAGGAGGAGAGAGAGGGGAAGGGGGGAAGCAGCCAGGAAACGCTGTGGTGTGGAGGGGGAATCAATTAAGGAGAGAAAGCGAAAAGCCTTGGAGAAAGGGAAAAAAGGAAAGAAAAGAGGCAGCTCCGGGAGAGCGCGGGGGAAAGAGAAGCCTCGCTGCTGCTGCTTGGGAGAGTAAATTACTGTACTTGCCTTGCCCCGGGTTAGGGGGCGCAAATTACTTGCCTTGCCCCGGGTTAGGGGGCGCAAATTACTTGCCTTGCCCCGGGTGCTGATAACCCACGCTACGCCGCTGGTTGTGGGGGAGGAAGGGGAAGGAGAATGTTAGCCGCTTTGAGACTCCTAAAAGGGAGTGAAAGGCAGGGTATCAAATCCAAACTCTTCTTCTGCTGCTGCTATGGATACACAACCTGATTGTCTGTCTTCAGGCACTAAAGTCATCTGCAAGGGATTCCCACATGGCGGAGTGTTGCCAACCTTCATGTCATGTTTGCAGACATCTTTGCAACACAGTTAGTCTGCCAATGGGCCTGGTGCCTGAAGCCAGTTCCCCAGAGCACATCCTTGGGGATCCTGGCATCTTCCTTGAACATGACCAAGCCAATGTAAATGTTACTGAGACAGAAGTGGAAACATGTTGGGAATGTGGGCTTGGGAGAGCACATCTTTGTTTGAAACTCTGTCCTGCCATGTGATACCCTAAATCCTCCTTACACAGTGCATGTGGAAGGCATTGAGATGCTACTACTGACAGTTGTAAGTTGCCCCCAACTCACTTCCATAGAGCAGCATGCTCAACACCTAAGCCTGGTAGACCTTCATCTTTGTATTGGACATTGCCATCACATTCTCCCGTACCCTTTTGGAGAGGCAAGCCATTGCTGTCGCTGCCATGCCAATACACTTGTCCAGCTCAGCATCAATGGAGAGATTGCTGGTTATGGTGGAACCCAGGTAGACAAACTAGTCCACCACATCAAGTATCTGATCACCAGTGTTGATTTGTGGAGTGTTGGCGATGTCCTAATCCAGGATGTTGGTCTTTGTGAGGCTGATGGTAAGGCCAAACTCCCTGCAAAATGGTTGATTAGTCTCTGTAGAGCTTACTTGGAATGTTTGGTCAAGGCTGTGTCATCTGCAAACAACATCTGTCAGAGAAGGACATGCCACACTTTTGTCTTGTATGGAGATGTGCCAAGTTGAACACCCCCCTCCCCCTGTTGCTCCTTGAGTGGATGTACGTACCATCTTCAGTCGAGATGAAGGCACATAAGATCAACATAAAAGAATACAACAAATAGAGTTGGGGTGAGAGTCTAATATCTTAACACTAATAATACAAAATGACATATTCTCTTCTACCAGAATCCAGGCAGAACAGATCATGCGAGTACGGCACACCATAATATTATCTTTCCTAGCTTTGGGGATGAGGAGGAAAGATAACATTTAGATCTAGGGAAATTGGTTATTTTCAATAAATTCCAATCCATATCTTGAGCTCTCAAGAACCAGAATTATCTGTTGATTATGTATTAAAGCATTTAGATTGTGCTTTCTGTTGGGGCTGGTGTAGCAGGAGCAGCAACACATACATTTACATTTCTCTTAAAAGTCCTAAAATCTTTCTCCCCTCTACCCCAACAAAAGAGTGAACTACAATACCAATGTTTTATTAATGCCAATTCTCCAAGGAGAAACTGAATCACAGGCGTGTGGGTTTGGCACTCATGAGTAATTCTGCCTACTGAAACCTCTGCCCAATAAAACATTAATACCACTTTGCACTGTATTCCCTGCAATATGTTTAAATCTAGGCACAGAAATAAACTTGTGAAAAAAGCCTTGTGAAACATCTCATAGTTTGTGAGTATATCACACCTCTGGTGTGATGAAAACATTTTGCTTTTCCTGTTAAGCTGTGGGTGCATTGTGTTCTTTCTTTTGCTTTTGAAAGGGAAGTGGGTCCCTGGGAGAAGACTGCGCTGCCATAGGACATCTGGCGATTTAAAAGTGAGCCTGTCATGAATTCTAAATGGGACTCCAGTGGAATCATTTCCTTGCTCATGAAGAGTTCAACTCAACCAGCAGGAGTGCTTAACCGTAGTCAACAGGGCTTAAATGTTTTTTCAGTCATTCAGTGGATGATTTGGGGTCAGCTTATTATAGCCAGAAGCATGATACTGTAACGAATTAACAAGCATTTTACTGAGAAACAATAACAAACGGAAGAATTCAATGCAGAGCTGAAGAGACCGTTCCAACAGGGCAATCATTTTAGCCTGCAAAACTAAACTATCTCCTCTCTCCTTCCCCCTCCTTCCCCAACCCCTCAGATTCAATTAGAGGAAGTGTGGGAGCACACCAAGGAGGAGAAGGGGTGTGTGTGAAAAGCCCCATTATGCTACCAGAATGTATTAGGTGAATCTGGCCCAGGGTCCTTCTACATTGTGGAATTCTAACCCTCTAACCAGCACTGTTGGACATGGTTAGGATTCAATTGAGGTAGCTCCCTACTCGGCTGCGCTGCTGGGGAGATCTCTGCTGTGCCCCTCCCCCATCAAGTTTAAAGGGACACATGCTGAAAGATAGGGCAAGTATTACTGAAATGTGGTTGTGTCCTGTTTTAAAGCTGCCTTGATGATTTGGGGTTGCCTTTACTTTTTCCAACATGGTGGGATTACTATCTGTGTAATCAAATACTGTGTGAGGCACTCGTGTTTGACATATTTGCTCCCTTTGTAAAGCAAATGTTGATTTCTTGCCTGTCCAACATGCTATCAACATGGATGTTCAGAGTACAAGAAACATAAAGCCCAATCATTTGTCTTTTGCACAACTTTTGTCTAATGAAATTTATCACACAGGCGGTGGAGAAAACTGTTGAGATAATGGATGTTGCTTAGTTACTCTGAACAACTGTGAAAGATTGGTTTGATTTCATGAAGTACTAAACATGATATTTGGAGCAGCTGAATTTGACTGAAATCAATGGGACTAAATTGGCTGGAATCCTAGCACTTTATCTCCCTTGCGTTGAGATCTGGGCTTTAAAACTGACAGTCAGATATTTGTCTGCATAATTATAGCAGCTCCAGTTAATTAATTCTGAAATATATGCATGTGGGGAAAACTGGAGTTAACTGAACTATCGTTTTGTAGATTAAGGGCATCCCTGCTGAATTAACCAATTCAATATCTAGCATCTATTAGGTAGAATTTACACAGGAGAATGATAATACGATATGGTTGAAGAGCTCATGTTTGCAAATCCAGGCCACTGGCGGTTGCATTACTAAACCTTTGTCAAAATAATGGAGGTATCTAGGCATTATGGCTGAATTGTAGCTTCATGCCTTCTCCTTTCCTTTTCCCCAGGAACATTCAGGGGTTCACCTTGTATTATGTGACACCATTATGCTGCCAGTTCACTGCTCCTGCAAAATTCAGCCAATTAAGTTAAGTGGAGAATCGTAAAATGTGTAGCATGGTGGCAACAATGCACATGTTTGTATTGCTGAACGTTATGGAGAGCAATTTCAGCATTGGCCATGTGCCAGTCAGTGAAGTGTCATTCTAGTCTAACTGTTATTTCAGGTAGGTATCTTGACCACATACGTACACCACAAAAATAGTTGTTCAGACCTGGAATAAATATGCTTGCCATCTCTTCTTCTTCTTCTGACCATGCCCCCTCTCTAGACCAGGATTGTGGTGCATTGGGAAGAACAGTGTCTTATTCTTCTCTTACACTATCCTGTCCCTGCCCATGTGTAATGGTACCTTCAGTGACAAATAGCTACTGCGGATGATATCTAGGAAGACAATGTAGCAAAGGGAAGAGTCAGAACCTCCCCTCTCTATGAACATGTTCCATGATCTATATCTTCCCTACCCAGACATCTCTATTGAATAATTTCTTGGCAAATGTGTTGCTTACTCCTTGTCCCATTTTTACTTTGGGTGATTTGAAATTGTGACTCCTCCAGTAAGATTGCTCCTTTTACAGATCTTTTCCTGTTTTCAGTTCCCAACTTGCCCCAACCAGAGGAAAACTAATGGGCATTTTTCAGAAATCTATGTATTTGCAGTAGTTTGGCAAGACTAACCTTTTACGGAAAATTATATATTTAATACTGCTAATGATGAAGCAGCTTGTGCCTGTGACTCAAACGTCAGTGGCCTGCAGTTGTTGACACCATATGGATACCTGTGCAACTTGTCCTTTGTAATTAATGACTTGATGAGTCCTGTGAATCTGAAGTTGGCTAGGCAAGAGGACTTGGAGAGCTTGGTCCTGTTGAGCCAGGATAAGGAAAGACTCATCAAAATGGTCAGGTATAGGGTGAGACAAGGAGAGCCTGCTGGATCAGACCAATAGTCCAGCATCCTGTTTTCACAGTAGCCAAACAGATGTGTGTGGGAAACCCACAAACAGGATCTGAGCACAAGAATACTCTCTCCTCCTGTGGTTTCTAGCCAGTGGTATATATTGGTATTATTAAAGAGCATAGCCATAATGGCTAATACCTACTGACAGCCTTGTCTCAATGAAATTGTCTGATCCTCTTATAAACCCCTCCACTGCCTCCTGTGGAAGCAAGTGCCATACTTTATCTCTGTATTGAATGAAAAAGCACTTTATTTATTTTATCTATCTTGAATCTTTCAGCATTCAAGTTCACTGGATGTCCATGAATTCTAGTGTTATGGGGGGTGGGTGTGGGAATCTCCACCTGCTTTCTCCATGTTATGCTTAATGTTATAAGCTTCTGTCTGTTTTGTCGCTTCTTATCCTTTCTCTGAACTAAAAAGTTCCAAATGCTGCAGCCTTTCCTCATTAGGGGAGTCATGCCACCCCCTTGATCATTAGGATTTTATCAAGTCCACATCTGTTGAGATCTGATTGAATCCCACCCCAATATAGTGACAGTCTGGAATTGCCTGCAGTTACAGAACCTTTGGCTTAATTGCAAGCAATGTGATGACATCATTTCCTTTAGGGAGTGGGGACCCGGAAAAAGGACAACATGCCTGTTTCCAGAAGAAATGTCCAACCATTAGCTCCTGTGGCAACAAATTACCTTTACTAAGCCTACTACTTTAACAATGAAGCCAGACTTGTTTGGCTGTTTTCACCACTCAAGCTGTCTCTTTTTATAACCAGAGGCACAGAGTATGGAGAGGGATCCTTGGTGGATCATTCAGATCAACTTCCAATTTATGGAGTGTAAGGTTATACAGTGTCTACTAACCCTGATGCTCATATTCTAGTTCCACAGTCAGAGTCAGGAGGCTTTCAAATACCAGTTGCTGGAAACAGCAGAAGAAGAAAGCGCTGCTGTGGGCTTCCCTTGTCATGTGGTTGGCCACTGACTGGTCTAATCCAGGAAAGTCCTTCTTACATTCACCTTTTGGTTAGCCTTTAAAAGCTAACTAGGATTAAGTTTGTGATTCACATTTGGCATTTACAACTGCATTAGATATATTTAACAACTCTTGCCAAACCATGCAGTGTTAAAAACTGTGGTGACAACAAACACCATTTTATTCCACAGTCTTTTTTTTGTACCAGTTTCACCAAAGAGCTATTTTCCCCCAAATTCTTTTTATTTTGGTCAGTGGCTTCAAGCTTTCCCAGTGACCTTTTTTATTATAAATAACCTGATCTTTATGTCCTCCTATTGACTTTTTTTCATTCTATTTAAAAATAAAAAGTAAAATGTGTGGAATTGAAAGACTGGCAAGGAAATAGAGACTGAATCAGTTTTTCTTCCACAAAAGGAGATTTTTGTGGAAGCCAAGGATTAAAGCAGAAATCATTTTAACATAAATGCAGCCAGTCAATTTAATTTAGGATTTAGAATGCTCTGACCATTCAGTGCCCCAGACAAGGGCATTTCCCCTTCATCCTCAGATATGTTCGCTGGGCTGCGAGATCCGTGCATAAATAATTGGCTTGTTGGTTTTTATAGGTCTTTAAATGCTACCATCTTGGTAACGCTCGGCTTCGATGCAAGCAATTTTTTGGTCCATTAATTATAAATGAATCAGTGGCCCGGTCAGTGCTTTCTCCTTAATCCTACAACGTAGAACATCAAGTCTCCTTTACAACCCATCGGGTAAATTGAAGTTGCCACTTTGGTAACTAGTTAAGGAAGACTGGATCTCAGCTTTGCCACAGCGAGGTCAAAACCAGCTGTCCTTTTCCTTCTCTTCCTCATAATATCAAGCACTACAGAGGTAGGCAACCTGTGTCTCTCCCAAATCCCATCAGCCCCAGCCTGTAATGGTCAGAGCTGATGGGAGATATAACTGCTCACAAGGGGTGCCAACTTGAATAACATATTGAGCCCCCCCATACAATCAATTACAAGATGTGGCACACATACACCATTTGAATTGCAATGCCCATCAACAGGTGGGGAGGCCCCCTCAAATATTTTATTGGGGGTTGAAGGGATCTTGGCCACTAGGAGTTGGCTCCTATGTTGCTCAGCCCTTGTCAGGCTTTAGGGAATCTGATCCCTCCCATGCTGGGCAGCCAAGAAGTAGATAACAAGAGGAGTTCTTACCGAGTTCTTTATTCAATATTCACAGAGAGAGGCTTTGAAAAGTGCCTCTCCACTGCAGTAATGGCGTTGCTCCAAGTAAAGTCCCCCCCCCGTCTCTACTATTCTACTGAGTCAGCTGACTTGTGCTTGCTGCCTCGGACCTTTCTGTTCTCCTACTCTCAATGCCCACTGAGTCCTGGGAGAGGGGGGATGGGTGGGTCAGGAATGCTTTCTAAAGACACTGAGTCTGTCAGCTGTCCCTCCCCTGGTGCTTCTTCCTCCTACCCCTCTCCTAATATTTCCCAGCTTCTCCCCTCTGCAGCCTCTTCTGCAAACCACTGTTGTAAATCTATATTGTCCTCTTCTTGAGAAGGTTCAGGAGCGCTGGGGGGGGGTGTGTGGTCTCCACCATTCCTCCTCAGTCCAGTCCCTGACACCCTTGTAAGTAGTTTAAAATTCATTATTTGTTTTTATTGCCCTTGAAATGCCCCATCCTCCACTTCATGGGCTACCACTTTTAAGGATAAACCCAAAGCAAGAGGAAAATATTTAGGGTTGCTATTTTCAGTAGTAACCTTTTGCCTTTCATAACCTCTAGTTCCAGCCATAGAAGGGGTGGGGCTTTGCTTCTTATGGGCTGGCACCTACCTTTCTGAAGATTTACCAAGTAGTGGAGCACTGCTTGTAGACTGGCTACATGGTAGAAATGGTACACTGATTTATAGGTTTCTCAGTAGTCAGTGTAATGTGTAGTCTTGCGTAATCTGATCAGAGACTAGCTTTGCCAGGCTACTGCTGTAAGAGACATGCCTTTCCAGAGTGACAGTGAGGGTGGAGAGGAGGGGGAGGAAGGAGGAGAACTGCCTCCTTCCCATGTCCACAGAGGTGGAAGCCCAAGGGGCCCCCCTCCCCAAGGAGAAGAGTCTCTAAATAATCAGGACAGAGCAGTTCACGCTGACACAAGCCAGGCTCCAGGGAGTTTGCAGCCTCTAGCCTTAGCACTGGGGACAGTGCCAGATTTACGTATAAGCTAAACAAGCTATAACTTAGGGCCCCACTCTCTTGGGGCCCCCCAAAAAAATACAGGGAAAAAACCCTGGATGTACATTTCCAAAATATAAGATAAAAAACAAATAAAATAAAACCTATATACAGCAACAGTGTTTTGTGTTGTGCAGGCTCCTATGATGTAAGTAATGGGCCCCGCCGGCTAGCCTGCTCCCTAAAATATCACTAGTTTGCTCATTTCCATATATAGGGTGCCTACATATAAAGGGCCCCATAACTTTCAGTAGCTTAGGGCCTCATCAAACCTAAACCCGGCCCTGACTGGGGAGGAGGGAGAGTGTTTCAGAAGAAGACAGGGAATTAGGCTCCCAAAACACACCAAAGGGTCTAGGCTTGGTGTCAGGCTAACAAGAGGCGGGCCGAATGGTGCTGGATTTCCTGCTGGAGAAAAGTCCGCCCTTCAGTCATTTCAATTTCTTCCTCAGATGAGTAGGGCTCCGTAAGAGCTCTCAATGTGACTAGTGTGTGAACTACAATTAAATCGTCAGCTTGCTGCATTTTTGTCCGGAGCCTGACAACTGCTTACTTTGACAAGGCAGTCACTTGCCCCAATGCCTGAACTGGCTTGTACTATCTCACCCATGCTTCTTACCTTTCTATTGAAATGTGATTACAAATGAGAGTGGCACTTAGGTTGCTAGATGCAGCCCAGGAGCACCACCTGCCATATGGTGGTTCCAGGTATTGCCAACTCTTTCCGCACTGAGGAAGAATGATTCTTGCACAATGCACTGCAGGCTCAAGGAAGAAACTATCTTCTGCAACATGACTCTCCATAAAACGGGAGGTGTGATGACCTGCTGATTTAAACCGCAGCTGAACTGTGCTGATAATTAGCCGCCCTGATTCATTTAGCAACTAAATCTCTTCATGAAAACACAAAGCTGCAGAGAATAGATCCTTGTGACTAACAGCTCTTTAGTGAGCACCTGAAAGGTAAATAAATCCTCAAGTATGCTTAGAACCATTTGTTAGGCTAGAATGGGACTTATTAATTATGAAGAAATGAATTTAGTAAAGCTGGCAGAATGAAAAATTGTCATACGCTTTGCAAATCATTTGTAACCTCTGGAGACCACACAGGCATGCTCGCCCATAGGCAAAAGATTTATAATGAAAAACCTTGCTGAAAAATGGGAAGTTCAGTTCTTCTCCCACCTCTTAAATATATCAGAAATCCATTGCCTTCAACCAGGGTGTGGCTGCAGTCCCATGAGCAAGAACAATGCTCTAATTGGGGGGGGGGGGGCAAGGTAGTGGGAAGCTTGATGAAGTCCACATGCCAAGGTGCTTTGAAGGAGGCCTGGCAATGGCCACACCAGGCAGAAGCATAGCTGCGATTTGTGCCAAGTGAGTACAAGTTTCCTGCAGTTTTAAGACACTGTCAAAAATATCCTGTGGCACTATGCCTGGGTGTTGGGGAAGAGTAAGTGACTAGGGAGGGGCCACAACTTAAAGGGAATGGAGAGCCAGTGTGGTGTGGTGGTTAGAATGTTGGACTAGGACCTGGGAGACCAGAGTTCAAGTCCCCACTTGGACATGAAGCTCGTTGGGTAACCTTGGGCCAGCCACTCCCTTTCAGCCCAACCTTCCTCACAGATTTGTTCTGAGGATTAAATGGGGGGAAGGAGAACCCTTGAGCTTACTGGAGAAACACCTTGAGCTTACTGGAGAAACAGGTGGATATAAATACATTAAACAAATAAGTAAATAAATGGCCCACTTGCGCTGAGGAGTCCTGGGACAATAGTGGCACTTCTGGCATGGGCACAGCATGGCTGGTGGGCTAAGGTTGTGCTGAAGTCCAATGCAGCCCTTCTTCATTCTGTATAAAGGAAGCAGAAATGTGCCCAAAGCCAGCAAGGTATTGATTCTCCCAGCACCATAATTCAACAATGCCATGTAGCTTTTTCTGCAGATGGTTCCTGTCACTCTTTCCTCTCCCTTCCTTTTCAAATTAAGAAAATCCTTGTTAGAGTTTCAGAATTAGCACTTCGAGACGCAAGGTGTTTGGCAGATGGTTATCAGAGGAAGAGGGTGTTACAGGGATTCTCAGGCATTTAAAAGCCTATGATCAAAATTAACTTCACAAGAGCAAATAAAAATGATTCAGCAGTTTGGTTTTTTTTAGTGGGACATGGAAGAAGTATATGTATGGGTTCCTTTGAAAACAGTTGTATCACCTGTACAGGGCCAGCCCACCCATGAGACAAGGTGAGGCAACTACTTCAGGTGGCAAGATCCACCAGGGCAGCAGATCCCAATCTTTCTCCCCCCTGTCACTAATGTAGATCTCCCTTCACCCCTTCTTACCTGGCATAGGGATGCTATTTTGGGGACTACCACTCAGGGGCCAAAATGTCACAGGGTAGCCCTGTACCTGTAAAATGCATCTCCCTTTTGATGGTTTTGGAGAGATTCTAGAAAGTGGGCAGAAATGTTTGTGGACACTGCATGCTAGTATATGGCAATGTTAATCATAATGCAGAGTCATTCATCAGCTTGGAATCCTGTGTGTTATTGTTTGAAACCAGGGGACAGCATCTGCCAGGCTCTCCTGGTGGATCTCCTAAGAGGGAAAATGTAATGCTTTGTTTATGAAACTGAAAATTAAGGAATTCACTTCCACTGAAAAGTAACACAAAAAATCCTGGAGCACGATGGAATTTGCAGTATCAAGAAAAGTATGCTGCTGCCAGCCATGTAATGCTGCATCTAGGAACATCATTGTGTCTGGACTAGAATTGGGGGGTGTGAGGGTGCTTGGTGTTGTGCATGCACAAGACATGAGTGCAGGCTTTATAAGCTATTCCTTGCACCCAGTAGCCTATGTTCTAGTATATGTTCACCAGTCACTTCATGGCTGAGTAGGAATTTTTTTTTTGCCTGTCTGCACATTGGGCAGATTTTTTTATTTTTTGCCTGAATTTAGGTGGTGTTGGTGTTTAATGTCCAGTGCTGTTAAATAGGTTGATTTGTTTTCATGCTTAACTTGATCACATTGTTGGCAGGGAGATGCAGGAAAGGTTAAGGTTAGCTAAGGGAACAGGTTAGCATGCTTAGGGACCTTTGAAGGAGAAGAGTGTTTACAGAGACCAGCTGCTTTAGGTCGTGAGGCCCATACCTTGAATATGGAACATCCTTGAAGCTCACCTGCCAAACCCTCCCAGAGTTGTGGGGCCCAGAAGGTGGTGAGTCAGGAAGACCTCCCTACTTGCCATAATGCATTGGGGCAATGCCTCATCATGCCCTTTGGAATGGGCAGGGTTTGAAGTTAAGCTAGGTTTCTGCTCGTCTCATTTCCCCTGCAGATATAGTTTAAATAAAATGCTGTCCTAGTTCAAGCCATCACTTGTGTCTCGCCTCTTCCTTCCCGGGTCTGGTCACAAATAACCTCTCAAGCAGGAGCTGTTGTTCACCATGTGAAGCAATTTCTTGCACAGGGAGTCCAGCTGGTCTTTTGATGAAATCTTTGAGGACTGTGAAAAGCAAACTTCTTGAAAATTCAGCACAGACTATGAAACATGTTATCGCTGCAGTATAATTGTAACACTACAATCAACCATTCTCAATAATTGTAAAGAGACTGGGTAGTAATGAAGTGGGGAGCTGGGGCTGGATGAGGTCTGCAGAGATCTGATAACTGCTTAGTTTCTGCCTCTCTGCTCCACAATTGTCCCCTCTTCTAAGCCTCCTTTCCTCTTGTTCCTGAACTGAACAAGGGGAGGGAAGCAGCACACAGCACAAAAACCAAGTGGTGGGATGGAGACAGTGTACATGTATGCATGGGATTTGCAGATATGTGGCTCCTAAACACCTTTTCCTGAGGGAATACAGCCCCATGGTCAGGAGTTTCCCCATTTCTGCTGTAAAGGAACCTACACAGGACTTTAAAAGATACTGAATTGATCTTGTACTGGTAATGAAAGGTTTACAGATATTCACAGCTGGTGAACTCTGGTCACTTTGTGTGCCACATCCCCAGGTTCCTATTTCTCCACATTATGTTGCAAAAGATATGGAGAATGAAAAGAGGGGGTTGGCCTATCCCTAAACCTTTAAACCTTTGGTCTGGAGAAATGAGCTTTATTTCATTAGAGGAAGCCTGTATCAGGTTCAGTTGTTTGCAGTCTGCACTTTGGAATGTGATCTGAATATCCCATTCCTTTTTAATTATATTGATTGAGACTGTCTTTTGTGAGCAGAACAAAAAAAATCAATCCCTAAATAGACTTGTGGTGAAGATCAGGTGGCGATTCAATGATGTGTTCTTTTCAAGGTATTTCCTAGACTTCCTATATGTAAAAGATAAAATTTGCTCTCATATTGCTGAACTAAGGAGGAAGACTGTGATAACAAGCAATTCTGTTACAAGTTCTCAGAAAGTTAAAATGAAAGCATACAAAGTAATTATAATATGGGTTATGACTTCGTATAGGCTTAGGTTGCAATCCTACCAGTCCCTATCACTGGATGTTCTCTGGGTGGGTTTTTTTTTTGGGGGGGGGGGATTCCTGAATGCAAATTGTTCTGGACAGGGTTGCTCTTTCTTTGTGAGACCCAGTTTGCAGTTTGGCAATGCTCCTGGACCCATAACCGCTTCTGAACGGCCAGGTGGTTGTGTGGCTAGGAGTGCCTTTGCCTCATTTCAACTAATGCACCAACTGTTCCTTCCTGTTGAAAGCAGAGATTGCCTCCAGGTTAGATTACTGTGACGCACTCTATATGCTGCCCTTGGAAAGCATCTAGAATAGGCACCCCCAAACTCAGCCCTTCAGCTGTTTTGGGACTACAACTCCCATCATCCCTAGCTAACAGGACCAGTGGTCAGGGATGATGGGAATTGTACTCGCAAAACAGCTGGAGGGTGAGTTTGGGGATGCCAGATCTAGAAACTTCAGAATGTGGATAGGCCTCTCCTCCTTCCGGAGGGGAGGTGTTGTGGGTGGGAGCTGATTCCCGTGTTACGCAGGGGGCATTACGCCCCCTGCCCCATCCCCATGGCTGGCGCACCATGCCCCCGGTTGAGCATCCAACCGGGGGCTTGGTGGGAGCGTGGTTTGCTGCTCAAGACGCAGCTGTGTCGTGTCAGCCATTCAGCCCCATTTGCTCACCTTCTCGTCGCGAGTCACCCACCCACCACTCCCTTAGGGTTTAGGGCTTAGCTTTTTCTTGACCTTGCTATGGACCTATGGTTGGTCGCCCAGGTTGCCCAGGGGGCCTGGTAGGAATTTTTCCAACTGGCATTAGGCATCTTGGTTTTTTCACCTACCGCATAGCAATCGTCACAACTTTCTTGGTATTTGGTGGTTAGGCACTGGAATGTGTTGTTGGTATGTGGAAGGGCAAGGTGTGGTCATCACCTACCCCTTCAAATTTGGGTATTCCGTTAAAGGAATCTGGCGGTCGTGAATCCTGCCCAATGCCTGTGTGGCGGGGGACCATGGCACGACCCTCCGTGACATCAGGGGAGAGCTTATAGTTGTGTTAGCATCAACAGGCTCCCCCTACTGGTGGTTAACCCCTCTGCGGACTCACCCCTCTTCGAGTGGGTGAAGTCAAATCTTCCGTGGTCCAATGCCTAAACCAATACCTTCTCACTTGCTGTAATCAATAAAGTTGTGGCCTTTTCTTGCCCATTAACCTTATACCCTGTGTCCACGTGTCTTTATTCCACCAAGCGGGGGTCGGGTCCTTGAACCACAAATGCTGTAACCAAAGTAATTTATGGTACTCGGTTTTCTGACCATATCTTGTTGCTTGTTTTATAAAAACCTCAAATGTCTTGGGACCATGATCTTTAAAGGATTGCTTCTTCATGCAAATGGGAAGAGATAATAGCATCTTTTCAGTCGCACATCCAAATTGTGGGACTTCCTCTCAAAGAAGGTTAGATCGGTCCCTTTTCTGTTGCCATTCAGCAGGTGGTTAACAGATTTTATTTTTGTTCCACCAGGCTTTTAACATATTTCAGTTCAAGGTTTTATCTGTTTTTTGTGTGTAGTTTTTTTGTTTTTTGTTTGCTCCTAGTGCTGTTGCTTTAATTGCATCGGTATTTTATTATTGTAAACTGCTTGGGGGTTATTTGTAAAGCTGAAAAGCAGTGTATAAACCTTTTATAAGATTTTAAAAATAAATCAGCAATTGACAGCTCCCCTGAGAGATATTATCACAGTTTCAGTATAGAGTGACCATGGAACTTGTGGGTGATACAAAGTTAATGCATGGCAACCCGCCACTCTTTACCTCCTTCTGAAACAAGCTTTTGCCTGAAAATAGATGCTCATCATGTATAGATTGATATTTCTGTGTAGGACAGAGCGAGGCATCCGTCTCCTTCATTCATATTTGCCTGTACCATGATGATAACGTTACTTTTTTAAATGTCCCATCAATTTCAGTAAAACTTACTTCTGAATAAGTAAGGCTGCAATTCTAGACACACTTACCTCATATTTAATCCCACTGAACTCAAAAGGGTTTACTTCTGCATAGACATATAGAGGAATACACTCATTTAAAGTTGTTAGCTTTATATTCTGATCCTAGGCATGTTTTGCAGCCTGTGTCTACAATCCTAACCACACTTATCTGGGAGTAAGTCCCTCCTAAATCAATAGTACTTACTTCTGGGTAGACATTATTAGGATTGTGCTGTAAATTCCCCTTATTTCAATATACAGAATAAGTATGGCCTGGTCAAAGTAAAATTGCCCTTTAATTTGAGTTCAACATGCTTCTGCTTAAAGAAATCAGGAAAAACATATTTACTTGGATTGATCATATCTAAATGTAGGCCTGGAAATCCAAGCCCCACATATTTGCAAAATGGGGGATGGGCTATGAAATATTTTCTTTAATACTGGTGGAAAAAAGGTTTAGACAAAGTGTTCACATATTTACTCCCACAAAATGATTTCTAAAACTGTGTAACAGAAAAAAACTTTTATGTAAGACTGTGTACAGTATCAGACCATTACCAATTCCTGTATTCTCAAAAGCAAGAACAAGGTTCATTTCTGCCTCTTGGAGGGCACAGCCACTGGCAAAAGGAATAAAGCCTTCCTCTTATTGACACAGTTGGTGGATCTATTTCTGTCCTCTTGACTAGGACTCAAAGGATTGGGAGAAAATACAGAGCAACATAATTTTGTGGCTATCAAATTCATGTTGCTGTGAGTCTATTTGATCCGGGATTCAAAGGCGGATAGTTAAGTGATGACAGCACAGCTTCTGCATTTGACTTGATTATAGGCGAAGGGGAGAGAAAAGGCAGAACAGGTGAATGCAGGCTCCTTATGAAGATGCAAAAAGGGGCAAGGGTTAGTTTTCAGTCAGGATTCTTCCCTTCTGAGTACTGTGCAATCACTCTATATTTAAAAAAATGGAGCATTGTTTGCTTTCCAGGGACACAGTTTATATTCAAAGCACATCCTCCAGTGCTTTGAATACAAACTGATTTCTCTGCAGAAGGAAAAATGCTCTGGTCTGGGGAGCATTCTCCCCTCTACAGAGACTTCAGAGGGGCTTTCTGTAACCTTGATGCCTCTTTGAAGGTGCACTCCCAGTGCCACTAAGCTAATTGGCAGTTGAGAGTGACCACCTTTTGAACTGGACAGGTGTGACATCAGGTGATTGGCAGGTGGGTGATAACATCCACCTGTCAAAGATGTCCTGCTGGGAGTGAGAGAGATAAGGATCAGACAGGTGTCTGGACCCAGTCCCACACCACTGCCCTATGTCCACTATTATCCCAGCTTGGGTTCCCATTTGTATGCAACTGCAGCATTGCTCCTACTAACCTGTGGCCCGTGTGTGACTACTTCAATAGCGACATCTTTCCCAGTTGGTTATTGCCCAGTGTGGAATGAGTTTATGACTAGGTGACCCATATCATGGGGCCTGCCCATATAGTTTCAGTTACATACAGCAGTTACACAAGTACCACAGGGAAGCATCACTATTGGTATGTGTGAAGAGAAGGCACAGAATGGGCATAGCATGAAGTGGCTCCTTTGTAGAACAGGTGCAGCTGGCAGGAAAATGATGCCTATTATAAGGAGAGAAACAATGATGGATTCAACAATCAGAGGTTCAGTCGGGTGTAATTATAATGAGTTGGTTTTAATATACCATGAGAGAGGTATACAATATTTTATGGCTACGGTGGATTAGGTAGGGAGTTCTCTTTGGGAAACACATTAGAAAATAGGATGCACTCTCAGGCAACAGATCAATAAATATAATTAGCTGCACAAAAGATTAACACAAATTATTTAAAAAGTATTATTGAAATTCTGTTTGGGAACAGTGTAATGTGATGTATGTTAGCGAGCAATGCAATATAGGAACAATGTAATCAAGAATGCCTTTGTGCTGAAATCATTGTACGTCTTGGAGAATTTTAATTACCGTGTTAATAAGATATGCTGAAGAAAGTGGTGTGATTTATTATTGCCTTATTTATTAATTTGCAAAAGTTCTCTGGGCGGTTTACAATAAAAGTTTGACAGTTATGTACAAAATTAAAGCCATAAAACCTAAATGCAACTTAAAACTAGCAGCGGAGGATGGAACAATGTAATAAAGCTCACAGCAGCACCGAAAGATTTCTGAGGTCTTAAAACACAAGGAACAATGAATTCAAAATTCAAAAAGATGAAAAATCCTGAGAAAATCAGAAAAATGATCTTCACTTAACATCAAAGATATCAGAGCATAAGCCTCCAGCGAACCTGTCTGGGAAGAGCATTGCATAGCATGGCCACCATTCCTCAAAAGGCCTGCTGCCTTACACAAGGTTTTTCAACAGTGTCATGTTTCTTATGTGCTAACAAAGAAAGCCTTGATTCTTGGGGCTTACTTGTTCATGTCTTTCTACAGTTCTGATCTTCTCTCTTGTTTCTACAAAGGCCATTGGACGAAGCTTACAAACTAAGGGTTTTATTCAGTGTTGGTCATACCAAGAAATTATTTGAAATTAATGAACAAGGCTAATTTAGGTCCATTGATTTCAGTGGGCCTACTTTGAGCAAGGGATTATCCACACTTACCTTTCCTCTGTGCTTTCCAGCCACGCTTTAAAGATCCATGTCCAAGTACTCATCCCCCATGAAAACCTGCTCTTTAAAGCTGAATCAGAACTCAAGCCTACTTTATGAATCCAGTGCACAGCCCTAGCTTCTACAAATAACCACACACATCTCTCAATCCAGGTAACCACACACACATCTCTCAATCCAGGTAAACAAGAGACATTATCACAATTCAAAGATGCATCCCAGTCAGTTGAAAGCACTTGAGGGGGGTGTAGAGCAGGGGTGATGGAGAAATTTGGTATGGGAAGGTATAGCCCATAGCTGTCAACTTTCAGATTTGAAAAGAAGGGATCAGCAGCCTCGAAAAGAAGGGATCAGCAGCCTCACCTGTCCCAGGGACAGTCTACGGGATACCTAACAATCCAGGATAGCAGCAGGAAGCAGCGGGAAACGACACTGGAATAAGGGAATTTCCAGCAAAAAAAGGGAAGGTTGACAGCTATGGTATGGCCTAGTGTTGTGTTGGGGTAACACATCAGGAGGAAAGCAAGGCTCTCAAACACAACACTCCTTTGCTACTACAAAACAAGAATGGAAAAAGAAACTAACTCCAGAGTTCTGCAGCATGCAAACCAGAGGCACTTAAGAGGTCCAAAAAGTATTACCTTGAAACTCAGTAACCCTTGCATACATAACACCTAGGGCATCCTTTGTCAACTGGTGCCCTCCATCTGTTTGGGCTACAACTCCCATCAGCACACTGTGCTGGCTATGGATGATGTGGATGATATGGATGATGCGGCAAAAGCTGGTCTGGGAAGCGTCCTGAGGGCTGGAATGCTGCATTTGTCCAGTGCTCCTGAGGTTTTCTAGCCTATTTGGACTTTAGGAATAACCCCCCACTGGTTTTTCTGTGTCTAGATCACATGTTCTTATGAACACTCTTTTCATCTTTATAGCCAGCAAAGCTGCAGTGGGAATAGAATATCTCCTCAAAGATTAAGGTTGTTTTTACCATTTTTCTAAGAGGCTCTGAGTAATAATGTTAAGTGATATTGCTTTCAAAGCACACGGGTAAGAGGATGCCTTTTTGTATCAAACAAATAGCAGATAAGAACATCTCCTTACATGCAGCGCAAAAGATAATTTGGCAGCGGAGGCTGACTTTTGATGATGGCCCAAATTTTTAGCTTACCGTCATTTAGGAAGAAGAGGTTGAAAGAATGATGCACTCTGACCAAATTAATTTATGTTTGAGTTCCCACCTCATTCCAGATCTGGCTGGCATGACAGACTGGCCTCAGGTACTGACTCTCAAGACAAAAGCTTTTTGCCTCAGTAGAATTCAGGAGGGAATGGGAGAAGGGGAGCACAGCTTAAGTTCATACTCTCCAACATGCCCCACAGGAAAATTGGGACTCACGTCTTTTGGGGCCGTGATCCCACAGGAACTAGGTGACTCACATAAGAGCATAGCACCCAAAAAGGTATGTCTTTTGGGGTCATGATTTTGTGGGAGCCAGGTGACTCATGTGAGAACATGACTTCCCAAAATGGGATGTATCACTTAAATTGGGACAGTTGAGGGGTATATAAGTTGCATTTGGGACTTGTCTATTGGGGAGAAAGTGAATTAGGCTGAAATAGAGAACCTAGGTAATTTGCTCTAAGCCTGTCTTCATCAGATACATAGTTGTCCTATCCTTTAAAATGACCCTAGGGTTTTGGATAGGGCTGGCCCAAAACAGCACAGAGGAATTCAAAAATGCTTCACCCACATTTCTGTTTTCTGTTTGAATCCTTCTTCTTTTAAGAGAGGCAAAATCACTTTGGTAGACTGGACAATCAGAGCTCTGACAGTATAAGCTGCCAACTTATTAAAAAGGTGAATTTTGGGGAATCAAAATGGCTGCTGCAATAAAAGAGATAAATTATAGCACTATTCAGGTCATATATAGAACGTTTCCACTGAAAATATTGGACACAAAAAGCAATCTTTATTTCAAATCAAGTGAGATTTGTGATGGGAAGTTTTGCTTCTGCACATGACTCTGGCAAACCATTCTAAGCTGAAGCGTTCCTTCCCCACCCTAGAATATTCAGTTCACATTGAGTTCATGAAACACCGTGCCGTACCCTGACCTGTTCTTAATGCATGGTTGACCACATCTACTTTTGTTATATCAATCACTAGTAACAGTTTAATAAGGAGGTTTTCACGCCTGTCCAATTCTGTGTTCCCTTTCCCAAACATTAATCTATTGATGATTAATGCTTATATGCAACCTTTGCATTGTATTTGTGTTAACCAATCAGCAACAAGCGCATATGTGGCAATGCTGTAATATTCAATAAAAGGGACTCCCCGAGACGTGCTCGGGAGATGCCTCCCATATGACACTCCTCACTCGTCTGTCGTCTATTTCAACCCAACAATTTGGATCAGAATCACAGGCAGAGATCTCTAAATCAAACACAAAGGGAAAAGTACTTTTAAATTGTGTCTTTTATTTTAAATATACTTATTACAACAACTTTATACACATATTGATAGCTATTTACATATTCAGTGTTTATCATCTTTTGGGGAGAATTTCTGTGCTAATCTTTTAAAAAATCAATGAAGTGCTTGAAAACTTGCGGAAAATAAAATTCCACACATCATTGAAGTCTTTATTACAGTTCCAGTTCCCTGGCATTCCACAAAAGGGAGTTTTGCAGACTGTCACATGTAATATGTTTTCATAAACAGAACCACAGATAATCAGACACACAGAAATTCACAACATAAAGGAGGAGGGGGAAATGCAACCACATATTTATACTTCTACATATTAAGGTGGCAAAATGGTAATCCAAGCAACAGGAAACCTGGCTTTATTTGAGGTTACACTTGGGAGCACAAAGAGGAAACCTTCAACTTGTAATTAATATAAAAGTATACACATATTTTTTACAAGGCCGTTTGTCCTTTCATGGCTTCTTAAAATGTATATTTTAGAAGTGAGCTATAATTTCCCACCGCAGTTTATATCGCTGTTGGATATTTCCCTATATTTATGTACAATAAATGATATGATAAACACAATGGTGCAAGTGTCTGGAATAATAAAGCAGTCCTGCTTCAATATTATTATGCAAGTAAATGAAAACTCGGCTTCTGAATTGCTGGGTGTGGGAGGAAATACAAAAAGGGAACAACCCCTTTCTGCAAGGCTAGAGTAGTTCACCCAACCAGAAAACTGAACCATGCTTCTGAACTCCCTATGAATTTGGTTGTTAATACTGAAAGCACTTGCTTTACCTAAAATCCTGTTTTACAAACTCATACCCATGTGATGTGGGAGCTGCTTCACTTTCTGTGGGTGAATAAGCCATACCCTCTTTCATTTCCCAGCAACCACGATATTACATTGTCACGACTGGGTAAATTCTTCAGTTTGCACATGCTACAGAGGCCTTTTCCCTCTTGACAATACCATGTGGAGTTCAATCATTGCTTTTGATAGTATGCAATTTAAAGAGTTATGGTGCAGCAAACAAGACTGCTCACTATTGTTTTCAGCTCTGTTCCAGCTTCCACTGGATAATCAGTTATTGATAATTTAACCAACACATATTTATTAAATGTCAACATTATTCACTATCAGAATGAAAGAACAGCAAGACTAATAGCACCCTTTTTCATTTTGTAAGACATTTCAAGTAATTTGGCAAGCTAGTGATTGCGTAATTCAAAAGCATCTTGGCTCACAGTTTCAATTGCTGATCTGTATCTTAAGATAGTCTCTAGCAACCTGCTATTCTACATTAATGTTAGCTAAGGGTTATATATTTCACAGACATGGAAAAATACAAAAATAAGTAGAAAAAGTGATTTATGAAAGTAGCTAATATAAAAATTAAAACAATCCATTGGTGTGTGGGGTGTGGTCATTGTTGCTTGAGTCAAAATAGTTAATTATACATCACATTAACACTCAGAAAAACAAGATAATTAGATAAAGTCAGCAAAATATTTTACATACTGTACATTTGGCATGTTTTAGATTTTTAAAGTTTTTTTACAAAGTAGTGCAAAATTACAGTGCATTAATACAAGATATAAGAAGTCCTATATAACAAATAT
Source organism: Podarcis gaigeae (assembly GCF_964106915.1). Taxonomy (NCBI): domain Eukaryota; kingdom Metazoa; phylum Chordata; class Lepidosauria; order Squamata; family Lacertidae; genus Podarcis; species Podarcis gaigeae. Next base: position 45,456,483 of record NC_139680.1, on the reverse strand, counting down.
TTTCCCCATGTTTAACCTTTGTGCTCATTCACTGGAAACAAGTTTGCACATTAAGACTAACAGCACAAACCTATGCATGTTTACGAAAAAGTGAATCCTGCTGAGTTCAGTAAGTTATAGGTAAAGATGCATAGGTTTACAGCAGTTGTCATAGAGAACATCCATTAATTGGCCCTTGAAAGATTTAAAATGTGTAAAAGGATGTAACATTTCAATATTGACTTTCTGGTTGCATGTTGACATAATACAGAAACGTTGGAATGACCCAGCAATTCCTTCTGCAATCCATGTCAGAGAAGAACAAAGGAAGTCCCCCTCACCCCATTTGCTATTGAAGGCTTGATGGATTTTCCATTGGGTTTACTAAAGGTGTTGCCTTCACCCATTTGTAAGTGTTCCTGGCATTTGCATTCGTTTGCCTCCCTTGGATTAAAAATTGATCATTTTTTTCTTTTATTGTCTAGAAAAGTAATTTGAAGGTTTAACTTGTAGAATTAATCACAAGAAGCATGATCAACCAGAAATTAAGAACTTTTAAGTCTCTCTCATTTCAGTAGTAGAATTATGCCAGTACTAATATTGGCTCAGTCACTGTCAAAATCCTTTGCGTACATCTAATACATAGTGAATGATTTCACTGACTAAAAGTACTTAAACCTCTACACTTTAAAAATTGCCAGTGCTGCTAATAACATCCTTAGGAAAGCTCATGTTTTCGCAATTCATTCTTACTACACTGTGTTACTCCAGGATGAAAAAAATATGGCTGTGATATAAAAAGACCAGTGTGCATGGACTTGAGAGAAGACTTTTTAGGGTAAGTGAGAGACAAAACGTGGTGTAAAGGGGAAGTGAAAAATCTCCATGAGCAGAAGACCATAGGTAGCTTTTCAGGCGCTAGTCTATAGTCTTCCAAAAATGGGATAATTTGTTGAAAGTAGGAAAGCTGCCAGCAGTATGTTATAGTGCACATTCTCCATTTTTGGCACACATGCTCAGTGTGTATAGTATATATCCCCCATATAAATACATTTTTTTGGCATGTGCAATAGTGATTCTGATATGCTTCAATTAACACTATAATGTTAATTCTGATCTGCTCACTTATATCTGTGCATCCAAAACAAGTGTATGGCCCTTCTGATTGCCCTCAGTGAACGAACAGTTTGCAATCAGATTTCTAGCCACTAAAGACTGAAGTTATATATTTATAGTTCACATGAAACAGCTATCAAAACCATTTTGGTTTCAATTTGATTATCAGCCAAAAAACAAAAGGCTTTGTATAGCTTTGTCACATCACTATGCTGACCGCCTCTCCATGACTACACGCAAATGGTACTTTGAGTTAGCTGTAAAAAAAGAATAAAGGGACACAAGCTCCCAATGAATTTCATATAACATAATGAAAAGAACGTATGATAGCTTGAATGAGGCTGTTTTCCTGAGGAATTATTTCTATAGGAGCATGTATTGTGTAAAGTCATGCTTTAAAATTGTCCTAGTTTGCATGTGAGCATTCAGTACCGGCTGCACCACTTAAAGGCAATTTAGGATTACAGGTTTAAAGGTTGTATGGGGAAACTAGTCCTCTTGGAAACACAAATTCAAAGCCCGTAATAGAAGGAAAAATTAAGTTAATTAACATAAGTCCTAACTTATGTTAGGAAAATAAAAAAAGGAGTGATTCTCTTATTTTGATTGACACACTAGATAAATTAATGAAGACGTGCTTGAGGAAAGAAACAGAATTTAAGAATATAAATGATGAGTATAAATAAAGGCATGTTATCTACAGTATATCAGATACTGATAGAAAGTAGAAGTTTAAAAGAAGAATTGCTCAGGATGGAACAAGAATAGGAATATAATGGATAACATTTTGTGGTATTTATGGACAAAAGGAATGAAAATGTCACACTGCATTAAGCCTAACTGAAGAAGTGTTTATATAATGGCATTTAACTCCATGGCATCTGACTCCATAGAGGCTAAAATAAATGTATTCAAATATATCTGCTACCTGTTGGCACTGTGGTTGTACAGTAGCAAGTATAGTTTGAAAAGTTGTGCTTAGGACAACTGATTTAACATCTCTTAATGGATAGCAGTGTTTTAATAACCCAATATTGGTGGGAAAGGAGGTTTCCATCAATAAAGCAGTAGAAGAAAAATGCTGGTTATTATTAAGTTGTTTAAAACTCATTTATGCATTGCAATACAGTGAAGGTAGAATTTAATATATTGGAAATGTTGAGATGATATACGTTGGTTTTTTCCAAAACAGGAAAAATAATGATTTACAAATGTGTAATTGAGTTAAGATGATGGCATACTGTGGTACCCCAGTGAATACCTGGTTCAGATATAACAACCTAGGATATCAAAGCATGGTTTCATCCCAACTTGTTTTAGCTGCTCATAATACAACAGATCCTACCTCAGAATAGGGTTTTGATTGCATTAAATGCATGGTGCTCTATATCACCATAATATGATATCATTTTACAATTGTAGTTTATGGATTTGTGGTTTATTTCTTGGATGAAAACCTGAATGGATGAAAGGAAAGGAAAAAGGTGAATATACTAGCAAATATTCCAGGAAAATGCAACTGGCAGATGAAAAAGGTAGATGGAAGTGAAGCAGGAACCTCACATATGGAACAGGATTAGCCCTACCATGTAAATGAAGAACCCCTAATGAAGAACCTCCAAACCTTAAAAACAAATCTCTTTAGAATAGTTTTCTTGGGACTAGATTTTTCAGGAGATCTGCAGCTACCACAACTGTACATCTCTTCCCCCCTCTTGCTCATATGTCATTGTTAACACACCTGTGAGTTCCTAGAAGAGCATGCTGAGTGAAGAGGTGGATTGTTTTATCTGGCAAGCCAAAATGTTTACACTGACAAGAATGATCAAAAGAGCATGGAATTGAATTCTTCCCGCATATGATGATAATAATAATAATTATAGTGTTATTTGCTCCCTAGGAAGGGTACTCTGTGGGATTTTTGCTTTCACATAAACTGCCAATATGGGTACTATGCACCTATGGGTGGGGAAGACATTTCCAGTTCTGCTTCAGGTGATAAAGTATTTTGGGCCAGCAGTGCTTATAATTACACAGTGAAATTATGTCACAGCAGGCACTGGATCTAGATAAGGAAGAAAGGGTAGAAGCTGTGTCAGGAAATTATCAACACACTTGAAAAATTGCCTTAGATGCCAGCATCCTTCAGGGTTGAGATTGGTCTGCTGTAGTTTCACGCATTCTAGCAATCAACAGTGTTGAAATTATCATAATTTTAACGTGTGTGACCTTGTCCATCATAACTTATGACTGTAGTTTTTTGCTGCACCTGTTTTTGCTGGTCTTGAGAGAACTAGAGTGACATCACAAACAGGACTTCCATTCCTCTCATCACCCTTGTACCCCACAAATCTGCTCTGGAGAGTTCCCCTAACCCTCTGTAGCAGATTTAGGGGGCATGCAGGGAGAGGGGGATTTGTTCAACCTGTGATATCTGCTCTTAGGCTTTTGCTATTTGTTTTTATTTTATGCTATACACCAGAAAGGTACAGCCTGTAGGCAATTATACAATTTCAAACCTACTTTAACGTTTCGAACAAGCAAAAGGAATTCATCTTGTTTATCAATTCAGATATATGTTCTTCAGTACAAGACAGATTCAGTTGCCATTGAAAACAATACAATGCCAATATGACTCAAAAGAAGAGAGCTCAGGTTCTAAATTACTTTGACATGGTATGCTCTTTTGGATTCATTTCCCCAACACAAAATAACACAGTTTTGATAATACAACCTTCAGTTTGCTTTGCAGCATATTGCTTTCCAAAAAGCAAAACAAAACACATAAAACATACAAACATTGCCCATATATTTGATTACACACATACACATTCAAAGAAAATTTGTCCTAAGGACTGAGAACAATGTTTCACTCACAGGACAGGGCTTTTCAACTCCAACCTCCTCACTCCAGCTTCCAGCACCACTGAAAGCCAATTTTGAGGTTTGTGAATGCTGTGGAATATGGCACAGGGCACAGTGCATGGAGCAGGGAATCTACATAAATCATGGGTCTCCCTTATGTGAGCAGAAATGCCGTTCAGCTCACAGTAGCTACCTCTGAATCCAAGCCAGGATTTCCCTTTTAGATAACGAAGGTTAAGATTTCATTCTATCACATTCATGCATATTATCAGTTTTCTCTTGTAGTGTTACAGTGTTAATGCTGGTGAACAGCGGAGATTCACAGTTTCCCTGCAGTAGAGCTTTTTTGAAACAGTGGTAATACCTACACAGATGATACAAATGTGTGTGTGCATAGGGGAAGTATCAAAGTTTCGCTTGGAAATAAAGGTGTCAGCTTCACCCTCTACTTTAATAGCTTTTTGTTCTTAAATGTCACATTTTTCAAACCTTTGAAGATACTGTCCTGATAAAGAGTTCCATGCTTCCTGTAGTGCAGGAATTCCCAAACTGTGGTCCATAGACTTAGTGGTCTGCGACCTTCACTTGGGTGGTCTGTAGCATGCCCACACAGAATATTCATACTGATTTTTAATTGTATTTTTGTTGCTTCTTTTATTTTTATTGTACGGAATGAAAACTGTAATACAATAAAATACAATAGAAGCAATAAAATGCAATTAAAAATCAAAGAGCACCTAGCACAGCATGGCACAATGGCTACAACAGATAGAAAAATCATTAAGTAGTCTGCTAAGACAATCTGCAACTTTTAAGTCTTCTGTGGGAAAACAAGTTTGGGAACTACTGCTGTAGCATACAAACAGAGCTCTAATGAACAGAATACTTCCTCATTCAGAAAAGAAAACACCAAGATCTGTTTCCTCCATTGAAATAAATGGGGAAGCTGTTTCAGCCATGTCTTATCACTTAGATATTAGGTAAACAATTACCATCTTCTCAAACAAAGAAAATGGAAAAGATCGATGCATTATAGAACCATTTGCCTAAATGCTCTGGGGAACATGCAAATCATTTTGAAAGTCCAAAGTTCATACAAAAATGAGCTCAATTTACATACGATTAACGGACACATTTCATTGCAACCCCACGTTATATTTCAGATAACAAAGGTTCATTTGTACAATATCTATCACTTAAAAATTATCCATTATTCATTATCCTTATTGCCCAGAGGTCACATAAGAATAAAGCACTAAGGACATATTTACATAAGTTGCTAGACTGGGTATGGATGAAAATAAAACAAATACAGGGGGAAAGAATTTTGAATCACAGATAGAGTTATCACAATGCATAGTTATACAAACACTGTAGCCCTATTTGGGTGCTCCCAATACTCGTTTAAAAAGAATGGGGCTATGTCTGCTGATCCTGCCCTTGCTGGCTACGCCCTGATATACCGTAGAAAGGTGCCTGTTCTACGTACAGTATGTAGGGTTCTCCTGCAATGTGGAACCCAGATCTCCCCTCATCATGGGGAGAATCCATGTGTGTAGAGGGTGTGTCCTCTGCAGACATGCTCTCACATGCATGCATGGTAAAGGGCAAGGACACGATAGGAGGATTCGAAGCTAGCTCTCCCTCTCATGATTGCTAATTTTGTTGATGAGCAGACATCAAATAGGGCTTGACAGAAAATGAATTCCAAATGTTTGCCCCAAAACTCTTTTTTTTTTTTTGCTGAGAAATATGAGAAAGGTAATGCTTCATTTTGAATTCTACTGACTAGTAAACGTATCACATACTGAAATGTGAGCCTTAGAGTTCCAAGCACAACTTTTGTGCGCAAAGACATATTAGTTCCGTAGATGGGTGCAGGTTCAAATTCAACTGCATCAGTCTCTGGGGCCTGTGGCTGTTGTAAAACATTTTAAAAATTGGATTTAAAATATGTGCCAGCCTTCACTGTTGCACCACTATAAATAATATCCAAGCAGCACTCATTTAAAAGCTACTATTTTCAGGTCATGTATTGAGCTGTTGGATATTATCTATGTTACACTGTATTCTAACACAAGGCTCCCCAGCTTTTTTTTGAATAAAAAAAGCATATTTGGAAATCTACTAAACAGTCCTGGGCACCACAAAATACCAGGGATGTGCACGTGCCCCAAGATTCAGCTTGTAACCAGTGGTGGAGCTTCAAGCTCTGGTGGGGGGTGGGGACAGTTTGGCGGAGAGCAGGTGGGGGTGTGGCTGGCATGCCCCCCAGGGCATGGCACGCCTCCTGCGGGGGCGTGGCATGAGTCCTGGGGGTGTGGTGCACTGCCTGCAGAGACATGGTGCCCAGCACGGGGGGTGGGCAGGTGTGATGGCACCCCACTGGGATCGTGCCACTGGGGACGGTGCGCTCCCCCCGCACCCCTGTTCCTTCGCCAGTGTTTGTATCATCTTGTAGTTGTGCATTAAAAAAAATGATTTGTTTCTGAGTTGTTCTGTGCACCTTTTCAATCTGATTTCTGAGCAACTTTATATAAAATTGAGCTTTGTGTGCCCCATTCACTATCATGGGGAGTTTAAGAACAGCTATAACATTTTCTCCTTTCTCCCAAAGTAGATAGAATTTACAGGAACAGGAGCCACCCCAACACCCCCCAATGCAAAAAAAAACCTCTTTGTACAATAGGATGGGCAGGGGGTCTTGCTGAGCACCAAGAGAGTGTGTGTCTGAGGGCACCACACCAGCGACCCCAGTTCTAATACCTACAATTTTTACCTTTTTAATAAAATACATTTAAGCAAACAGATTAGTCCTTCTCTCAGGGGAGGTGTCTACTTTCAGTGCCTAAAAGGCTGTTCTTTTTTATTGCATTGATTTAGTGTTAACGAAACCCTCGATTCATACATTCATAAAAGGACAGGAATAGATTTTAGCCACAAAGTACGGAGACAATGTAAAACCCTTTGAAACAGAAGGATGGGTGCTTCTCCCCAAACACATGTTTCTACACATGGATTGGACTTGCTATATATAGGTAGATGAATGTATCTTAGGAGCAATAATATTCTGCAAGTAGAAAGCCATCACCTAATATTCAATATCATATGTGCCAACAGTTCACACAATGTGGGGCATTTATGAATGTGATCAAAATAAATCAAAATGTTCTACTGCCATTGCCCATCAAAATAAACCACCATTATAATCAGGTTTCTTCTCACTGACAATAGTGGCCAGTGTGGTGGGGTAGTGCCACAAATTTGCATCCAAACACCAGTGTTGCTACAGGTTACTTGGCTAGTGCTGGGGCAGGGACGGAGCAAGGTTAGGGCTGTGCAGGTGCTGGATTGGCTCTGCCAGCCCCTATCTTCCCACTGCTCTGCCCCAGAGCTATTCAGGTAAGCTCCTTCACCTCATTGGCTGCTACTGCTCATTCCTTCTGGAAGTATGGAGAACAGGGAGCACCACATCTGTCATCAGCTCCCAAACTGTATGCACAACCCCTTTGGAAGATAATGAACACTGACTACTCTGAAGACATCAACAACCTTCTAGTCGCTGTCCTGCTTTCTCTTCTTTCACTTTCCCAGCAGATGAAAGGTTCTGTCAGCCTTCATGATTCATTCTGGAGCCTTCTGTTGTGCTGTGGTCTTGATAATCATGCTTTTATGCTTATTGTTAAAACATGAAGTAATCAAAAGCATTTGTATTCATCAATTTAGAAAGAAATATGAACTGAAATGTTTCCTTAGATCTCTGACCTTAAAATATTTGTGCCCCAATAAAAGGCTGAAGTATCATCACAACATAATGACATAGGAGAGGTGCATTAATATCACCACTGAGAAACTCTATTCTATGGGCTTAAATTCAAGCCCCAAACAGCTGTAGCCTGATCCAGCAATTTTCAAACATTTCCTACCAGTAAGTGTCCCAGTGCTGTCTTAATTGTGCACACAGCTCAGGGATCACTTCTGAGACTGAATATTCCTATCATAGCAGCCTGCTAATGGCTGAATCATTGTCAGATGGTTACATCTGAGAAGTAGATGATCTGCAACTGTCATAAATACAATAATTTGTACAATAGAATCCTATGCACCCAGCTACCCAGACGTCCCACTGAGTTCAGTGGTGATTACTCCCAGATATAAGATTGTCACCTAACTGATAAATCTTTTACTCTTTTCAAGGCATTAGACAAAATATCTACCTACTGTTGAAACAGTGGTCCTATCAGATAAACAACAACAAAAAAGATTGATTATTGCTTATGGGAGGGACCAAGCTCAGAAGTGGAGCATGAGCTTTGTTATGCAGAAGGCCCCAGACTGAACTGGTGGGATCTCCAGTTAAAAGCATCAGGTAGCAGTTGATGTGGAAATATTTCTGCATCCTGAAATGATGAACAGCCTCTGCTAGATGGACAAATAGTCTTACCTGGTATAAAGCTGCTTCCTTTGTCCCCAAATGGAAACAGACTTTCATTTGCTGCCTTCTGAATCTTCATTTCAACAAAGCACTCAGTTCGCATTTAATTCTGACTGTGTGGTTTCAAAGCATGCCACTTAATACTTCACCAAGGATAGAAAATGTTCACTTTGTCAATCAACTAGCATTCTAGAGTAGATGGAGGAAAATGCACATTTTTAAAAAAAAGAATGTATTTGTTTACCAAGGCCAGAGTTCAAATAATTAGGAAACTAGTTCCATGAGCTGAACGGGTCTTTAGACTTATTTTTACTCAGTAGAAGCCTTCCATGCTTCATAGAAAACTGCTTTTGGAACTGTACCTTGTACGCAGTATATAAAATGGCATAGAAGGTCACATGTGTATTTCACTAAAGAGTTGAACTCACAAATATTTTTTCTTTGAACCTATATTGAATCTTAGCTAGAAATTTTAATTTTTTTCTAAGCCAGAAAAAAACTATCTGAGCCAATGTAAACACCATTACTCTATGTATTGGCCAGTGACTGCTGTATTACAAACAAATAAAAAATGGGGGGAAGTTTTAAAAAGAAATGGTAAACAATAAATTACTATTCAGTGCACATAACCAGCTATATACATAGCAGGATTTCCAACAAAATATAAATAAGATAGCATGCCAGTGGCTCAGAAGGAATAATTTGTGCAACCATGGTGCACCAGTTTCACATACAAATCTTTAAAAAGTGTCCACATAAGTTACTTCTCAGTTTTTCTCAGTACACATTGCAAAAAATGATATTTGTGTTTGCATTTGATGAAAATATAACAAGAAGTCACCATAGCGCTGATTGCTTTAACAAAATAATTAAACTTCTGTTCAGGCTGCCAGCTCTTAACTCCTTTTCAAAGTCACATCTATATAAAATAAAATGATCACCTCTCCAAATAAGTCAACAACACAGAACATGGCCAATGTCCGTGAAATCATTAGTCTTTTTTAATGAGATACCTTTCTGTGGAAAGTAAGGAGAGTTTTGGATGAATGATCCAGAGATAGTGTAACTGGAATATGTTGTATCCAGGAAACAAAGATGTCACATATTCTGGAGGGATTCCCCCCACCATCTTCACTTGGAATAATGGTTTTGTTAGATTTTAAAAATATATATGTAAAGTGCAAGTAAGGGATAGGAGTTTAATTCCAAAACCATTTTTCTAAATTGCCAACCGACCTGTATTCCTGGTGTCTTTTTACATGGTCACAGGCAAGGCATGCATGTGATTCCCAAAATCGAGGAAGGTGCACTGAAAAATCCTTCCTCCAGTCAAAGTAGCTAACATACAGTTTATCATTTTTGTCGAGCAAAAGAAGATACTCTGAGAGGTCCCTTGGAGAGAGAAAATCCTCCACGTGAATGAAAGAACTAGCAGGGATGTAATTCTCATAGTTTTCTCTAGGAGGACCTAGAACGACTGGCACAGATCCAGCAAGAAAAGCATTGTAAAGCTTCTCTGTGATATAGTCTCTGTGGATAGAATTCTCAAAGGAAAGGTAAAACTTACAAGCGGAGATGGTTGGGATCAAATTTTTATCACTCACATAGTCTCCAAATGCTTGCCCATAGGTATGGATCTCAAGGTATTTACTTAGTTCATTATAATATTTGACCCTAGCATGCTCTGGGTTCCAGTTACTCACCACCCAACACACCAGTCTTTCTTTATTCGGCATTTCAAATGGAAAGGAGCTTGTGCTAACTACCATAAAGCCATAAGGCACTTGAATGTCTGAATCTCGACGATAAGTGAGGGTCAAATTGAATAGATGCTCAATCCCACTCTTTTGTGGAGTATGTGTTGGTGATTCCAAGTTCATCCAGATCCATTTTTGAAATGGCGGCCTAGGTTGCTGAGGTAAATTAGTCAGATCCCAACTGATATCTCTGTGGTGAATAAGAACGGCATGAGACTGGTTATATAGTGTGCGGTCTGTAGTCAGATGGCACCCGTGGATGTTAAATGTTGGGCAGAATTTCAGATCAAATGTCTGGCCAAACGGCCATACCCATATCAGAATAGTTGTCTCATTGATATAATCATTTTTGGTGGAGAAGAAGTTCTTCATTTTTAGAACAGAGCTGGCTGATTCAATAGGACCAGATATCCAGCTGTTTGTCGGTTTGATATAAATAAGCAGACATGCCATGAAGCATCCCAGCACAATGAAGATAAATAGAAATGGCCGGAAAATTCCTTTGGGTGATGATGTCATAATTTGATCTGTGAAGGGAAGATGGAAATAGGAAGTCATCATCAAGCGTTAAATTATTGTAATGTTACCCCATGGTAACAATGTCATACATTATACATTATTGTTCCACTAAGTGGTTGAACAACACCATCTGAGAAAAATCTGCTTCAGGAATCCTATAAGTAAATAAATAGTTCACTGGTAGAGCAGTTGTTCTGCATGCAGGATTTCCCAAATTCAGTCACCAATATTTCCTAATGAGTTGTTGTTTTGCTGGCAAAAATTTTAAAATATCAGGAAAAAGCAGTTGAAATATTTGCTTGAGCTATACTTGCAATTGGTACATCTCTTTCCATAAGTGTAAATCAATACTTCAAGGGACATTGGAATCTAATTTACATCTCATCTAAGTTACTGTTACTTCTTCCCATATTCCCCCTTGGATAGAGAATATGTCAGATGGATGGAGTGATAAGCAAGGAAATCCTTTATCAAACATTATCTCCACAACCCCTCAATATTCCTGCAAGCAGCTGCCTTAGTAGAAATGAATTAAACTCTGCTGAAGTAGATGGGTGGACAACGATAGCATATCATGAAAGGCTAGTGTGCCAACAGTTTCCAGTATGTTGTCTCTCCCCTCCCCACCATAAACAAACTTTGTAAGGGAAGTGCATGCTGTTACATTTTTACATGTATTAAATATAATAGTAATAATAAGTTTAATATAATATTTTATGGAAAGATTTGAAGGAGAGTGAAATGACCTGATAGCAAATAAACAGTCTAATATTCTTTTTTCTTTTATTTATTTATTTTAGCAAAAACAATAGTCTTTCTGGCAGCTTAAAGACACAGTAAATTTTAGTCACAGTAAATTATTTTCCCAGGACACCCAAATCACAGTGATTGGGATTCTTTATTAAAATCTTATTGCTTATGTTTGATACATTTTGTATGTTCTTTTGATACACAAGATCAATTTAATTAATAAATAAATTCTACAGAAAGGTTTAATTCAATTTATGGAGATTTCTATCAACAGCTCTTAGCTATGATAGGTACATGGAGTCTTTAATTCAGAATACGAGAGACAAGTCTGGTTGGCTGCTGTTGGAAAGATATACTTGTTGCTTTGTGCAAAACTTTGCTCCTTGTTTCTATACCTTACTACCACCCTTAATGTCCCAAACAAATTTTGATTGCTGCAAACTGGGAGCCCCAGTGAATACTAACTTTGCACACCCACCATCATGTTAAACTGTGAAAAATTCTACCATTTATGCAGGCCAACACAAGTTCTCATGGTTGTAATCCTCTTGCTAAGAATGAATCTCAATGAATGAAAAAAATGCCAAATTCCTCCACGAAGAGTTTCTGTCTTCTCTCATTCACCCTAACAACATAAACATTTGTGTTTCTTATACAGTGTGAATCATATAAGATATGCTAGTTAAGTTATTGAATATTTATGTTTTCCCAAAAAGATAATAAAATCTGAGTAAAAAAAGGCAGAACTTCATTTTGTTCTGACTAATTATTTTTAACAAGACACTCTATGAATTTAGTAAAGTGTATTGATTGCTGGAGAAAAGGCAATCCAGAAGAAGAAGAAAGAGAAAGAAAAATGTGTCTTTACATTCAGGAGAGAAGTCCCACAGAGAAAAATCAATAATGTTCTGTTATGAGAATGAGTCACACAAGTCAGATCATTCACTAGTGATTACAGTGAGAGAAATCAAACATTTGATTGAAGTCAATAGCATAGCTCTCATTGAATTTAATGGTGTTTGATTGCACCCAATAATGGTAGATTATGTCCAAACACTGTACATAAAGCTAAGTACCCCAACAGATCAAAGCAAACAAATATAATGAAAAGGTACCGCAGAAACCAGAAAACTCGAACGTATAATATTAAATGTCTTTACAAACATTTCTAATGAAAACTATAATATGTAAAATCTTCCCTTCCCCCTTAAAAAATACTATGAAAATGTGATCTACATCATTGTTTAATACATAATGTTTAATTTACAAGCCACCATCATCTGTAAGGAAGCTAACTAAAATTTTCAACATCGAATTATTTACTGCTCAGTAATACAGCTATTTTTATTGCAGCTCTTGAAAAACAAACAATACATTTATGTTATGAGTGTATAACAGACAATTGCCTTTGATTTGCTTGAGGATGTAGATCTTGCAAATAACATCAATGAATGTTGCAGTGACTGTAAATATGTGCAGAATAATCAAGTCCAAGGTAAGATTTCAATGGAAGCTGGGGCCAAACTAAATGGTTGGTGGTAGATACAGGGGCAGGAAACACACATGTTGCGAGAGAAGTTGGGAAGAGGGTCGCAGGAGGAAAGAAGCATGAGAAAAGCTTTTCATGTTCTTAGCATCCATGGCCCAGTGCTACCTGCAGAGCACTCCCTTCTACTTTTACCTAACCCTCCCTCCAACCCGGCCTGAGCATATGGCTTTCCCTTCACCTTCAGACTCAAGGGATGTAGCTTCACCTCCAGAAGCATGTAACTACAGAATTAACTATGGGTCCTTTAATGATTGCAGACAGCTATCCATTGTGGTTCTGGAAAAGAGGCTTAGGGATTCTATAGCAGGCAGGGTAATGTGGGAAATGTTTCCTAAAGGAAAAAAGTTTTGGGGTAAAACTCTCCCCTAAACATTTTAAAGAGCATAACAGATGGCTCAGCAGAGCTTCTATACTTCCAGTGTTCCAAAGATAGTAATACCTGACTGGAATTCTACATTATTTCAGATAACAAATAGAACAAAATGCTTTATCATCCAAATACGTTTTTTGGATGGATAATCCTTAGCTGATAAAGTTAAATGAAATGGAATAAATTCCAACTGTTCTGATACCAGCCTTGCAAACTGAATGTGCTTCTGTAGAAAAGTTCTAATACAATTTCAAAACCAGACTAAATATGATCAGTCTCCCATAAGTCAGTTGGAAAGGTACTTTAAATTTGAGTTTTGTGAAAGTCATGAATATGTAATTTGGAAACTGATGTTGTTTTACCACTCTAGCCATTTCTCCTTTTATTCCACCAGGATTACACACTGTTCCTTTCTTAGCTAAACTAGAGGGCTTTTCTTGGAAGGCATGCTGCCAAGGCAAATCTGTCATAAACTGTATTTTGTAATGTCATTTCTACAAATTCTAAGAATAATCAACACATTTCCATGGCAGTTATTTTAAGCACAAAGTTCTGATTAACCATTGTTTATTGAAGCAAGCCTACATCATAAACAAAGGTTTGAAGTTGGCACGCTTGAGTAAATTGTAGTTAAAACTAACCACAGTTTGGATAAACTGAAGTTGAGGCAAAAAGGGAAGGGACAGCCTGCAGGCTGCATTTGATATAGTGTATCAGTGCTGTATCTGTGTAGAGGATTTGATAATATGTTTCACATATCAGTTTTACACCCTCGGTTTTCTTCATATTTGTACTTTTGTCTCACATTTCAATGGCATTGAAGCCAATAAAAAGGGATCAGCAATGGTTTACAGTGGTACCTCGGGTTACATAGCCGTCAGGTTACATACGCTTCAGGTTACAGACTCCACTAACCCAGAAATAGTACTTCGGGTTAAGAACTTTGCCTCAGGATGAGAACAGAAATTGTGCTCCGGCAGCGCAGCAGCAGCAGAAGGCCCCATTAGTTAAAGTGGTGCTTCAGGTTAAGAACGGACCTCCGGAATCAATTAAGTACTTTACCTGAGGTACCACTGTATTTAGGTGTGACCATCAGCAATAAGGGTTGTTTCCTCAGAATGTACCTTATGCCAAAAGAAATCTTGTGATTTTGACACATGAGATCTACAATGGTCAGTGGATAGAGTTCACACTTGGCCATATAGTTTAGATCACCAGTTCAGTTGCTTTGGGAACTTGACTATCAGTCATAGTTTCCATTTTTTCATAGTTTCTGAATACCACTTGCTGGAAACCACAGGAGGGGATAGCTCTTCCAGGTCCTACTTTCAGCCTCTCTATAGACATCTGGTTGGCCACTGTGAAAACAGTACACTAGACTAGATGAGCCACTGGACTATTCCAGTAGGTTCTTATGATCTTCTATTTATCATGGGAATGTTGTTGTTGTTTAGTCGTTTAGTCGTGTCCGACTCTTCGTGACCCCATGGACCAGAGCACACCAGGCACTTCTGTCTTCCACTGCCTCCCGCAGTTTGGTCAGACTCATGTTTGTATCTTCGAAGACACTATCCAACCATCTCGTCCTCTGTCGTCCCCTTCTCCTTGTGCCCTCCATCTTTCTCAACATCATGGTCTTTTCCAGGGAGTCTTCTCTTCTCATGAGGTGGCCAAAGTATTGGAGCCTCAGCTTCACGATCTGTCCTTCCAGTGAACACTCAGGGCTGATTTCCTTAAGAATGGATTGGTTTGTTCTTCTTGCAGTCCATCATGGGAATGGTTCTATTTAATTGCCATCTCCAAATTTTACTTATGTTCATGTTTTCCTTGTCATGCCCCCTGGCTTTTATATGTATTCATATTTTTATCTGTTCATCATTATATAGATATTTATTCTGTTTTTATTGTTTTGTAAATCTTATGACATTTTTAGCCTCCTTATTGCAAGCCATATTGAAGCTATCTTGTGAAGGGCAAGGTGTAAATAATTTAAATGCAATGAATAAAATCACAAAACAATGGCAGGTTGGATTTTCCGGTCTTTTGCGTGTGGTACACAACTGTACTAGGGTGGGTGTGGTGAGGAATTAGTGAGGCCATAAGCAGTGTAGGAGCCAGCTCAAATGAAAATCTTCCTTGCTTTTTTGGAAAATCTTCCTTGTTATTTCTTGCCGCTAAGAACCATTTCATAGTATCCTGCATCAATCCTAATTAATACAATTTTAGGATGAGGCATTCAATATTTTCTTGATTTCTTTCTCCCTTTCTATAAGCCCCGTCTCTCACAAAAGACTGACATTTCCAAATCAATCCTATTCTGCTACTGTGTTATGTGTGCTGCATCACTGATCAGGCATGTAGGTAGCCCATTACCACTGTACATTGTTTTCTTCTATAGCAATTTAGAAATCCTCCATTGTAAAGCTAAGGAAACATACTCTCAGTGGATTCATCATATGTTTAATGTCCTTTTTTAGAATGACAATATGGAGGAGGCATCTTTGATGAATTTCAGTAAAGGGGTAATTTTCATTTTCCTTCCGAATCCCTCTGGTACTGGAGCTAAAAAAAGAAAAGTACTAAGAAGAAAATATGATGATGTGCAACCAGAAGATTAAATATTAAAGGTCAGCAAGTGCTTGCTTTATACTTCTTGCAGCACAAAATCATACATAAAATTAATTTTTAAAAGCTGCTTATAGAACTGTTGTGCAGTGTATTACGAAGCTACTGAATTTTAGACAGAGATTTGAATTTTAATGTAAATCCATGGGGAAGCTGTCAACATCTAAAAATCTGCACATCATAATAAAACACACATTTAAATCTTAGGATGGACTCAATTGATTTTTCTTCTTCTTCTTATCACCATGAAGTTGTTCCCCTCCCCATTGCCTTGTAATGAGATCTACTTCACACAAAGGATCATAACAAAAAAGTTTCAGCTGCAAGACTTGCATTTGGCAAAGCTTATTCAAGACCCAAACTTGTGTAGAATTTATCTATGACTCAATTCCATCCAGAACACATTGTGTAGGCAGTTAGAAAAGCCCTTCCTAAGCGTTTAGGGCAGTGTTTCCCAACCTTTTTTGGGCAAAGGCACACTTGTTTCATGAAAAAAATCTCGAGGCACACCACCATTAGAAAATGTTTAAAAAATTAACTCTGTGCCTATATTGACTATATATAAAGTAACTCTTTTTAATAGGAATCAAATAAACACAAAGAAAGTATTTTATAATTACTTTATTATGAAATAGTAAGTAAACAGAAATATGAAAAATTATAAAATACTTTATTCAGTGCGCAACCTGGGCCTGTTTGGCTGAACACAAAGCTGATATTCTGGCTGGAATCGAAGAAAGACACACACGTAGCTCTTCGTCAACAGCTCTCAGTCTCTCTCTGTATTTAGTTTTTATAGCAATCATGCTTGAAAAGCTCAACTCACAGAGATTTACCTTTGAGGTTTGTCTCATGAAAGTTGCCTGTTTCTCCGTGTTTTCACGCAGGCGAACAAAATAGTCCGCATTCTTGTTTTGAAGCGAAGGGTGTTTCGTTTGGAGATGGCGTTTAAGTTTGCTTGGGACCATAGCGCTGTTAGCTAGCTTTTCACCACACACCACACACAGTGGAGTTGGTTGGTTTGCATCTCCGGTGAAAGTAAATCCAAATGAAATATAGCTTTCGCTATATTGCCTTGTGCCAGAGAATTTGCTTGAGCTAACCATCTTTGCTTTCTTTTCATGCCCACTCATACTTGGGCTCTCATCTGGCTCCAAATTTTGTTCAGAGTCCAGTTCTTTTCTTTTCAAAAACTTTTCCATCACTGCAGTATCCGGCCATCCAATTGCCACTGACAAACGGATACAGACCCCTTTTTTTTACAGCACAGCTCACACAAATGTACACGGAACACCCTATTCGAATTAAAACACACAGTCTCACGAGAGCAAGGAGCAGCGATTTTATACTTTACGAAAAGAAGTCGCTAGTCCTCATGGTGACAGGGTGGAAATTATTTAAAAGCAGAACCACCTTGAGGAAGGTGGAGCCATATCACATCCCGGCAGGAGGCCTAAATTGGTGAAACGCTCAGGCCCCGCCTATTCAAAGAGGACTATTAATTTGGAGAGCTGCTATCTTCCAAACTGTGAGACGACGAGGCAAAAGGGGAGCCCTGAATGGAACTTTGCGTTTTTGTCTCAACGCCGGTCTCGCGGACCCGGGAGGAGGAAGGCGTGAAGGGAATCCCGAAGGCGCAAAAACCTCGCGCATGCGCAGGCCTTCCGCCTGTGACAGCCCAGTAGGCCGGCCGAAGTGAGCAGCGATGGGATGTGGGAGGGAGCTCGCTCGCCGCCCCGCGTGTGCTCGCCGCCGCCGCCCCGCCTCTCGCCGCCCGACTCGCCCGCCTCCCTCCCACGGCACACCAGGCAACGTCTCGCGGCACACTAGTGTGCCGTGGAACACCGGTTGGGAAACACTGGTTTAGGGCAAACAATTATGTCTATAGTCTCTTTTTTCATAATCAGGGCTGGTCCTGACATACAGCAAGGTGAAGTGACATTTTTGAAGTTGGGGGCAGGCAGAGGAGAGTAGATAAAAGCTTAAGATGGTTTCTGCAGGGTGCAAATAAGACTTTTAAAGCATTGGCTAGGTGGAGAGGGCACTTGCATCTCTGCTTGAGGCAGCAGAATGTCTTGGGACAGCAGTATTCAGAAAGCTTGACAGCACTATATATGTCAGCTAGCACATTGCTTTATTACCTTTTATTTTAATCAATTTTAGTCAAATTTTCTTCCTCACCTGACTTGACAAGGCTCAGTAGGACAAAATTTGAGAACTTCAGCAGCAGAAAAATGTGTCAAATTCAACTTTCCAACTTGTTTAATAGCAAACAGCTTTTACTAGATTCCACAGCTACCTGAGTTCCACAGCTTGGGCAGCTAATGTGGTGCTTTCCTGATATTGTGGACTACAACTCCCATCATCCATAGATAGCACGGTCAATGGTCAGGGATGGTAAAAAGTAAAAGGTAAAGGACCCTTGGATGGTTAAGTCCAGTCAAAGGTGACTATGGGGTGTGGCACTTACATTGTTTCAGGTCGAGGGAGCAGGCGTTTGTCCACAGACAACTTTTCTGGATCATGTGGCCAGCATGACTAAACCGCTTTTAGTGCAACGGGACACCGTGACAAGTGCTAGAGTGCACGGAAATGCCATTTACCTTCCCCCCGCTGCAGTACCTATTTATCTACTCACATTGGTATGGTTTCGAACTGCTAGGTTGGCAGAAGCTGGGAAAGAGCAATAGGAGCTCACCCCATCACATGGATTCTAACCACTGACCTTTTGATTGGCAAGCCCAAGAAGCTCAGTGGTTTAGACCACAGCACCACTTGCTTCCTATAAGTCAAGGAAAATGATGTAGAGGAACAGCATATGTAGGAACCATGTTGAATACCCCTGTTCAATAGGAGATCTATATTGTAAATAGGAATCTTCTGTAGCAGCTTTCTCCAAAGCAGCACTGTTGCATTTCTAATACAGAAATTTTCAGAATGAGACATAATAAATAAGGATTGTAAGAGGTTTCCCCCTGAAAGACTATGAAAGTAAAGAAAAATGGTTGTATGACAGCTTGGATAGGGTGGCCGCCACAAGCAGCAATTGCAGTGCTATTTTTCTAGAAAAAGATCTGCCAAAACTCACCATGAACACATCTTTTGTTTTCTTATAATAGCAATGGCACCCACCTGAGAGGTGCCATAACTGAGTTCTGTTGAGTTCTGGCTGGAAAAACAAGCCCTCAGCAATAGGAACGTGTATGAGAGATGTAGTAAATTAAAATGCCTATGTATTTTAGGAAAGTAGGTATAGCATTATCAACTCCCATCCCAGAAAAGAAAAGATGTGCATTTTATATTGATATGACTGCAATTCTAAAAATATGTCAAGTGTATCGGAAGCCTAAGGCTATTTAAAAAAGTATTTGAAACACTGTCATACAAATAAATCACAGCAGCAACTACAATCTGAAGATCAATAGATATCTAGAAAAACATTCTGCCTGCTCCAAACAGCTACCCTTCATTAGATGAGTTTGCAGTTTCCTTCAGGAAAGCAGTACTGTTTTCACCTAGCTATGTGTCTGATAAAAGCCAGTCCCAATAAATATGCCAAGTATCTGTTGCTCTTCTTTGGTTAGTTAATTTACGGAAAAACAGTTCATAATTATACACTATGTTCCTCTCTAGTTTTAAATCGCCCCCAAACAATAAAAGCAATTTATATCCTCCTTTTCATTAAGTTTTGCTAGACCAACTCAAAAAATTTATGTAAAATTGGTCGGTGTATATTATCCTTCAGGAAAAAAATAGTACCTGGTTTTTTTAATTGCCTGGAAATTTTCAACTACTGTATAGAAATGGCAACTGGATCATATAATTTGTAGTGTTAAATTCAGTAGAAGTTACTCTTAACAAAGTGTTTAGGATTAGAGTTGAGGCAGTTATGGCTGCTTTAGGATTAGATGTTCTCTTTCAAACTGCCATTTTTGGGAGTCAGTGAAGCAGAAACAAATGGCTATTGTCAGGGATATAAATGTTGAGGCCGCAGGCATATTTCACACAACTCGATTAAAGAGTCTCAATCATTCTTAAAGCCAGCCAAGAACAGGTACAACTTTCAATAAAATGCCACTGTATTCTTGATATTAACTGGAACAATGCTTGTTAAATAATCAGAATAGCAAGCTAGGTTGCAATCTGCTCAACATACAGCAGATGAAATCAAGCCATTGAAGCAATCAGGGCCAAAACAATCTGCAAAGAGACTATCCTGAAAGTGGTTCACATGCTATTTTATTTGTTTATTTAGAATATTTATAGACCACTTGATCAAAAAGCTTTCCATTTATGAGTGATCTGAGGAATAGGGTAATCTCAATCTGTGCACTGGTCGGGTTGCATTGTTTCACAAGCAGCTCTAGAAACAAATGGCTGCTTGTGGTAAAATCAATGTGAAATAACAGTGATTGCATAAAATGTACATGAACCATTTCCCCACAAATCTAATTTAGGTGTGCAGGTCTTACTTTTGCCTTTGGTTGCTTGGAAGTGCCAGGGCAAAACTGTGGCATGACTGATTGGGCTTAGGCATGTGACACAGAAAGTATAAGCGCGGAAGTAAATTTTGATAGAAAACAAATATTTAAGTAGATCTGCAGTTTATATGTGAACTCTATTTTGAAACATATGGACTATGAAATTTTTGACTCTGGATTCATTTATTTTAATGTTGTGTTGAGGTTGCTGCAGTTTGGGCATTGTGTATCTTTGATATTTCTGTGTTTTATTTTTTCTTATTGTGAGTTTTTAAAGTTCTTTATTTTATTTTTTTAATACAATTTTTAGCCCAGATGCTGCCTTTACAAGGAAGCTTAGAAGACTCTAAAACACATGAAAGTAAAATTACAACACACACACAAAATGGCAGCTACTAAATATTTTATTTCCAAGTAGGTCAAACTTCAGGAAAACACACTTTTAAAAAATGTATTTTCTAATAACTGACATGTATTCAGAGGTTTAGAACTTTGTATACCAATCTCAGAAATAAAACTTCTAAAAACCACAGTCTCATGTTTCGAAAAATTGACTCAATTTCAATTCATGCAACATTTAAATTCTGTTCTGTTCTAGAATTACATGTGGTTTTAAAAATGTAAACCATGGTGCTTAAAGGATTACTGGTAGATTGTTAAAGGACAATGTCAACTTCACTGTAAATGGAAAGAAAATGCTGCAGATACACTTGTGACATAATTTGAAATGTTGGTATACTTTGAATATCCAATTTGCTTATCTCTTCAGTATCATATTCATTCCACTTTCATGGCTGAAGAGATCTCAATCCCCCTTCTTTGTAAAAGCCTGTATTCAATTAAAAAAGTATTTCCTTCTACAACTTTCTATATTGGTTCTTAAAAGATCAAATGCTTTCCTTCATCTCTTGTGTATACACTTGAACCTGCACTCATTGTCCCATCAAGAGTTTCCTTTAATTTGATCTTCAAAAAGATTCTATCCCTCAAAGGATTTTATCAGTGCCAGTTCCTTTGTCTACAGACAAGCCTTTATGAGAATAATGGGCTGTTTCCCCACTCCCTTGGAACAGGGGGTTCTTTTCACTAATTTTAATAACTATTGTAAAAAACACAGGGACACATTTTTATGTTTGATGTCTACATTTTTTTCTATTCCCATTTACAACTACATTTTTATTTCCATAATATTATGTTTTCTGGCAAAAGTCATTATAAAATGCAAAACATTTTGATAGTGCATTATGTTAAAAACAAGGCGAATATGCTTTTGAATATAACCACACAGTTTCCTTTTCCAAAGGAAGAGGAGCTGCCATTATTTCCCTTTATGCTGCAGCCCCCTGAGCCTCATTGAATGCTGCTCCAGAGGCTTCTCAACATAAGGCTGTTGGGTTCTGGTGCTGAAGATGGAGTCTGAAAATTCTCAATGCACTCATGGATGATGAGGTACAGCCTTTCAATCCCAGCCATGCAGTATCAAGTTCCAAGGTCATATTCCACACAGCACATGCCTAGACCCCTAGTGCTGTATCATGTTCTGATATGATCAGCCCCACTTTTTAAATCTTGAAAATATTCTGTATTTCATTCACACAGAACCCACAGCACATAGCTCTGCACACAGCACTAAGCTATGGTTTTTTATCATTATATTTGCTTATTTGTTTTAGAATATACTCTACATCTGAATAAAAAAGAGTTTTAAATAATCTTCAATGCATGTACAACAATGAGACCCTTTTATCTTTCCATTGAAATAAGGGTGTACATTAACTGGTCACATCCTCTGCAACTGAGTATAAATAGTTCTTAAGTGGCACAATTGCAGCCTCATGTAGACCAGTTCAATGTAATATGGAAAGGTAAGTATCTTTACTTAAAGGAGAGCAATAACTGTTCACTTTGCTCATTAAAAAAAAGGTTAAATGAATGCACATCCTTGTGTACTGGAAAAAATATAAGACACCTGAGGATCTAGGAGCATGCAAAGGGAATTCTTAAGACTTTATATACAAAAGTAGTGCAAAACAGGAAAGAAGTGATGCAATCACCACTACTATTGCCGCCGCCACACATGTGTGTGCAGTTTCCAGTGGTTACGAACACACTCTTTCAGTAACAGGCCTGGGCCACTATACATCATTCCGAGTCCTCAGAATCTGGAAATACTATACTCGACTACCTGGTTATGCCTTCTACACCAGGAAGATTCATCACCCTGCCTCCATGGATATTCAGCATTACCAACAGTAAACTCCCTCTAGGATATGCCTAGCAAGAAAGCCAGTCCCTTCCACCCTCACATTCTTCTCTCCTAGACACATACAATTTCACATCTGCCATTGGTCCCGATATGCTCCTTCTCTGCTCCAATTTCAAAGCCACATAAACCATTTGCTTCTCTCACACTCAACACACACACACACACACACACACACACACACACACACACACACACATTCTTCCCTAGCCCTTTACAAACTTAAACGTCCTCTGACTTTCTCACCCTGGCAGGCAGGCAAGCCGTGTCCTCCCTCTCCCTGGCTCAGTGTCCCCAGTTATTGACTCTGATCTTCCGCTTGTACCGGTTGGTGAGCACTCTGGTGAGCAAATGGGGCACTGAGCTATGCTCTGATCAAGCAGTTCTCTGATATCAGCATTGCTTTCCAAATCTTAAGGCAGAGCCTTTTATTGCACTCCTTTGAAAGCAGCTACCAATGCATATTTCAGTTTTAAGAAGGGTTTGAAGTGCATCTCATGTACATCCAACTATAGAAGTTACACCATCTGAATTCTCTACCCCCCCCCAAATGTCTGCTGTGTTCACAGTTATGGGCTCCAAACTAATCTAACCTGTTGTTTTGAAACTGTGATGAGTACATTTGCTACACAGTGGCTTCTGTCCCACTAAAATCAAAGTATCAAAGAAATAGCTCACTGCCCTTTTTACAGAGATGCAATCTGAATTGCAACTACCGGTAATTAACCCTTTATGGGAACATGCAAGTTTTCCTGGCACCAATGCCTCATCCTTCATTATAAACCCACTCAGTTTTCTTCATCTCTCTATTTATTAATACTATTTTGGTGTTCTTGTTGATTTCATTTTAACTAAGTAGAGCAGCTTCCCCCCCCCCCCCAAAAAAAAATAGAAATAGAAATAATTATAAACTGCTAAACATTTAGATAATATCACAGCTGGGTGCAACAATAAAACAAAACCAATAAAATACAGTACTTGAAAAAATAGCAAATGCTATCAGTTAATAGGCTCATCATTCTGAGAAAAATCTCTAAAAATAACTGTGGAGTGCAGGTTGGCATTCACAATCTTGGCGTCTTTCTAATCTCAGTGGGTGGTGTGTTCCACAAGATGGCAGCCAATTAGACATGGAGTGAACCTCTGGTTCAAGTCACACTGTAAGGAAGTTCCTCACTGATGACCATAGTGAGTTATCTGAATTTGCACTTGGCAAATCTGTGATTTTGGATCAAATATGTTTCACACATGCATATTATCTGTAGTTTTGATCTTAGCAATTTACGAAGAAGGGTTCAAAACATGATGGTCTTTTTCTAAGGCTGCCTCTTTGCATAAATAGTACATAATCTTCTCTGCAATTTTATGAAAGAGCATAGATAAGTATTGCCCTTCTTCTGAGAGCATTAGTGTCAATGAATTTGGTCCCCTTGGCCAATGTGCTATGCAAATTGTAGCATATTATAATGCTTTCTATGATTAATCCCTCTCACTGTATTCAGAATGTGATGTACAGAATGGAAGTGGGACTGTCAAGAAAATTTTGCAGTATGGAGTGCTACAGTTCACTGCTCCAGTTAGTTAGCCAGAATGTTTTTCATCATCTCTGAGTCCCCCTTGCCCCCCCATGCAAAAAAGTTTTTTTGTACTTCCACAAACCTTTGGGTCCCCCAGAGCATAATGGTATCTCATGTGGGTGTGGTACCATTTTGGCTACACACGGCAGAACGCACATTTAATTTTAGCAGTACTAAAACCCATCAACTTTGATTTCATGTAATATAGTGATTGTGCTATTGAGAGACTAAAATTACATGTGATGGTCATCTACCAAATTATTACTTATCATTAATCTGCATGTAGCTTTTACTTGAGCAATACATGTTGTTATCGTACTGAGTCATTTGAGAAAGCAAGTAAATTGCACTAAAGCAGCTGATAACACAAAGGAATTGACAAACATCATTTCCTCAGGCTTTATTGTATTTCTAATTCACTTACTTGAAAAGTGCAGCATTGTGCTGCTGCATACAATGTGGTGTGTGTGTGTGTTTGTGTGTGTGCGTAAGAGTTTAAGTGTCCTACCAGTTAGCATATCTTCCTGGTTCAGCTTATGCCAAAGGTAGTAACAGTAACAACAACAACTGCTACTACTTTTTATTCTTCATATTTCACCCATCTGACTGGGTTGCCCCATCCATTCTGGGCAGCTTTAATCAGTATGCCTATACATTCTCCACAGCAGTTCTTTGTTTCTCTGGTTTTTCATAGTAAATTTATGGTTGCATATTCAGTATTGAATTATTGCAACAGCAAGTGTTAGCTTGTATGTGTGAATGAATTTACTAGATCAGTTTACTAGACTCTAGAATTTACTAGACTCACAGAACAAATAGCAGATTCTGAACTTTCAAAGCCTTTTCCTTTTAGATACAATGTCCATGGATTCAGCTAGTCAATGGATTCAGTTCACATACTCAACTGAGAATTATCAAGCACTGCATAATCAAGAAAGGAGAAATTATGCTGCGTACATGCATTTGTGAATCAGGCTGCCCCTTGCAACTCATTGTGTATTCTCTGTACATATTCTCACACCCTCTTGGTTCGTTGGATGGGCTTGCATTTGAAAAAGGCAGAAGTGCCTGCTGTGGTCTAAAAACAAGCAAACCACAAGCAAAACATTGAGGAAGGGAGGGAGGGAGGAAGGACAGAGACCTTGAAATATCTTTCTGGATTTATCAAGAGTCATGAACTGTGTACATATAGAGTGTACAAGAAAACAAAAAGGTGAAGGAAAGGGGACAATGGCTGATATGAAACTATTGCAAAAATCATTTGTCCAAATGACAACAAAACATAGTGGTAAGATTAGTATCCTGTGTCCCTCAGTCTGAAGCTCAGGGGGTAGCCATTTTAGAGCGGGCCTTTTCAGTGGTGAATCCCTGGCTATGGAATGCCTAAGGAAGCCTGCCTGGCTCCTGTTTAAGAATTATAAGTTCTGGTTTTAAATCCCTGTGGTATGGTGGGTGGTTTTAATTTACATATTTAATGTTATGTGCTAAATATGGTATTTTATTATGCTCATTTTGTATTTGAGTTTTTATGCTGATTGTCTATTAAGCTTATTGCAGTTTTATTATAATATGGTTTTTTCTTATATTTTATTCTTTTATTCTGCATGACAATGAGAAAATGTATTTTATGAGGCATCTCACAAATCTGATCAATAAAAATAAAATGAAATGAAAGCCAGTAGAAGGAGGCATCTAACTAAAAGGGATTCACATCTGTGAAAACCTATGTATGCTTTGGAAAAATGAAATCCTTTGCATACTTACTTGGATGTTAAGTCCCACTGTATATTCTGGGACTGACTTCTGGATAAAGGTGAAGGTGAACAGGTCTGGTTTGCAAATCCAGTTCAAAATAGCCAGAACATTTGCAGCAATACCTAGTTGCTTTTCATCTCTGTCAATAACCACATATTGGCCACAGATATGACAGCTAAGTGGCTGTTCTTTTCTTCAGTTTGTGCTTTTCTGGTCCCTTCCCACTCCTTCTCCTCCTCTCCCGAATCTTATGCTGTTGTGTATGGCCCATTCCTCCTTTTAAAAGGGAAAAAAATCTTTTCAGACCTCTGCAGTCTATTTTTACACACAATCTAAATTTAGATGGCTTTCCTCTCCCTCTGTTTCTGTCACTGTTTTTCTCCTTCCTACTTCAAACCAGGGTTGATGCATCTTCCCTTTGCACCACTGTGTGTGGGAAGAAAATGTGTTAAAATTTGAAAAGTGCCTTGGAGATAAAAATTCAAGTAAGCACTGCACTGTCTGCCCCTGGCTAAGGATAAAATGGATGTGAAAGAGCACAAGAGATGGGCTGAGGGGTGATGCAGTGTCAAGACAGAGTAGGTCAAGTAAAGAAGCCTGTGTGTCTAGGGTATTAACAATGTGTGCTTAAAGAAAATAAGCTTGATGGGAAATATTGTGGCTTTCCCTACAAATCTTCATTAAGAAGAACCAAGGATGGGAGCTCATTAAAGACATGGCAAGAATACAAGCGAAAGAAAATAGGTCTATAATATAAAATGATAGTCGCTTAAGGGATTACTAATGGGATGTATTATTAAGACATAGAATTACATTCCATATGAGCCCTCATTACAGATGAGATCTTCCAGAGTAGCATTGCTCCATGTCACAGAACCAATTCATGGGCCACTGGAGCAACACAAGAACCATTCTGGCAGGCTGAATCTTACATTGCTCTGTAAAGAAATACCAGATGGCTTGGATAAACAATGTGACCTCTAGTGGGAAAGAAATCTGATTCAATTCACTTTTAAAGGTGGATCAATTGAATTTGCACCCTCCAAAATAATTAACACTTTCTAAAACACAACCATCCTTCAAAATTTGCATGTATCCAAATTTTGAAATGCAGTTCCCCAACCAATGTTTATGAAAGTGCATATATTAGGTAACACTGTGCATAGAAATGAATACATTGGTGAAAATAACATACAAAAATGCAGTCCACTAAGAGAAATTGTTTGCATTCATTCTATTAGATGTATGTATGCATATGAAAGGATAAAGTCTCATGTCACCCCACCTCTCTCTCTGTACCCAGCATCTAGGCCTAATTATGTAATAACTGCTACCGGATTGGGTCCATGCAATGACAATAAGACAGAAATAATGCATGTTATGGATTCATGAAATTGTTGTTTCCAGCTGTGTGGTCCTGTTAGCAGAAAACTCCTTTATTGCATTTGAATAAAATTCAGCAAACAAACAGAACAAAACCCAATCCTGCAGCTATCAGCATACTTCAGTTTTCACCGAAACATAATTCCTCTCTGCAACAGTCACTTCTGTTGCAAAAGGAACAAAATACTGAATTTATTAAAACTGAAATTAATTGCATATTTTTAAGGGATGGAACTTAGTCTCTTATGACCAAGCTCTAAAGAGCTGTGTAGTTTTGTAATTGCTGCCATAACTTTTGGCTTTTAAGAAATGGTCTGCCAAAGGAATTAATGATAACATGAGGAACTTTATTAAATTAGCTGTATTTCTAGATACTTATTATTAAATGAGTGTTCAGCACTTGAAATAGCATCACAAAATCTTAGTCTCAGGGTGTGGGTGTGTGTGTATGTGTGTGTGTGCCCCTATACATAATAAAGACAAATTAATCACTCTGGAATTCATAATATTTCAGCAATTTATAACAGGGTACGGCAATGTCACTTATGAAGTGTCATAAAATTCAGGGAACATTTTTCTTTGAAGATAACATTTTCCTGTATTGGTAAGCTCTTATAATTTCAAGTATCAGGGTAAGTTTTATTTCTAGCATCAAATCAAAGACATTGTTACAGTTATTTCCTAGCAGCTACAGTAAACATGGTTGGAATAGATGCTCACTCAGATCCTGAGAAGTTTTGACACAGAATGGCTGTAGAACCATGCAACATCAAAAAGCAAATAATTTCTGAAATCCAAGCCACTTCATATGTCCATGTTACACTAGATAAAAAGAGACAGAAAGCTGGATTCTTCCCACATCCATTTCTGGGTCTCATGCAACGGATGGGGAAATGTGATTGCGTGGACAGGCGTAAGTGGGGAGCGGTCATTATTATCCCAGCTGCCTACAGCCAATCTCCTAAAGAAGTCAGAATATCCAAATTTTGCACGGAAATCAGGAAGAATGTCATATAAGGAAACAACCTTTTTCATTCTTCTTATTTGTGGAATGCATGCAAAGTAGATATTTAAAAATATGAATCTTGAAACTACACAGAAAAGTTCAAATGGTCAATTTAATTTTGGCTTCTACTGCAATATACATATTTCCAGCACCCCCAAAGTGATATCATACAACTTTTTGTAAGCTGCTTTGAGGTTGTTCCCCACCTCCAGTGGTATATAAGTTTATGAAATAAAATAAACAGCACATTTTGAGCAGTTCTCTAGACTTTGTGATCTTTGGGTAGCTTATCCCATTTTTGTTCCCAAATGAGACTAGTACTTTTTATCCTACATCAAGCTTAAGAAAATCTCAGCTCAACAATGAATAAACAAATAGCACATCAATGGAACACCCAAGTGGTAATCAGCAGAGAAAGAAACCAATCACCCTGTAAAATTAAACCTAGGTGTAATTTAATGCATTCTATCTATGTGGCTGCTCTCTCCCACCTGTTTTTGATGTTTTATTCCAGTGT
Source organism: Podarcis gaigeae (assembly GCF_964106915.1). NCBI lineage: Eukaryota > Metazoa > Chordata > Lepidosauria > Squamata > Lacertidae > Podarcis > Podarcis gaigeae. The sequence continues at coordinate 45,427,536 of NC_139680.1, read as the reverse complement.
AGTGAAAAAAAAACTCTCAGCACAGCTGATGTTATCTGCTTTTGCTATCTTGAGCGGAACCTATTTTGAAAAGGTTTTTTATTATTATAGATAGCTAGAAACTGCAGTCCAGAGCACATCTAAATAGGTAGACTTTCATTTCATGACGGGGACAGTCATATGTTCACAGATGCCTGGGGATGACTTGCATAGGACTGCATTGTTTCAAAAGATTCAGCGAAGGACATTCCACCACACCATTCTTCTTATCTGTGCAAGCTATAGTGTCAATGAGAAGACTATTATCCCTCATGTAGTAGCTGTACATAGGTGTAGAGCTTTCACATGGGGCAGACAGATCCTAGTACTGTATAGTTTCCAGAGAGTTTGACAGGGGAACAGCATATGTGAATTGTGAACAGGATAATACCACATGAAATTTTTGAACTTGTCTCTGAAAACACTCCTATTGATTTAAACAAAATTGGCCCAATTGAAATGCCATTGTGCTTCTGTTTAAGTAGTCTGTGAACAGCTGTGAGATATATTTTTAGTAGTAATCATGTTTAACTGCTTGCATAACATAAAACTAATGTACAATTAAATTTATATTTAATTTCAGACTAATTTTAAAGACCATGAATATCCAGTGTTTATGAATGGCAATGGACATGCCAGTATGTCATAATGCTGCATCAAAAATTACTATACTGTGCAGTGCAAATTGATGGTTTTTTAAAAAATAAAAATCTAATCAATTTGAGTCCTTTTGAGATGTGGGTATAGGGATGGAAATAGGACAAACAATTATCAGAATGCTTCTTCAGCAAGGTAAGTGATGAAGTCCATTTTCTTGTTTTATGGAATAAGAATAACTGAATAATAATTCTGAATCCTTTTGCTTTCATAAAGTGAAAATCAAAAAATTATAAAATAAAGGTTTGTGTTTAATAACATGGAACACCGAAAGGTCATGTATGTGACTGTTAACGATTTATAGTCATTCTTTGTCTCACTAGAAGCAACTGCAAGTTGTCAGATTTCTATGTCTGATTACCAAACATGCTTCTGAAGACTGAAAATGGAATTTGCTTTCTAGCATGCCACTGCAAGTGAAACATTTGCTAACTTCTCCAGACCACCTAGCAGCAAAATTCACATTGGCAGAGAAAACAAGTAATTATTTGTACGGAATTGTCAAATGTAAACTTTTGGTAATCTTTGAGGTGCTATTGAAGAATTGCTTTTTGCTAAATCAGCCCTTCCAGCCATCTTTCCATTCTGCCCGTATCAGGGTTTATTCTAACCTGCAGTGCCTTTTTGTGCACTGTCAAAAAGAAAAAATTGCAGTGTGAAATAAGTTTTTTGTGCAGTTGGGCATAAGGATATTAAATAAGGATCTGGGTAGCTTCTAAAAAAAAAGAAGAAGAAATAAATGAGAAAATATAAAAAGAAATAGAAAATGTCACCAACTTTGTGCTTGTCCTAGATAGCAAGGAGCACTTTCCAAAAGCAAAGCAGTGTGGTTTAGCGTTCATATGCCTGTGTCCCAGAAGCTACAGTTCTACCCAAGCCTTGAAGCTATGCTTCTTGCTCAACCCTTCAGTAGAACTTAGGCCTTGAACCACAGTTAGTTTTCTCTCTTTCAACAGGGACCTTGGCAAATAACAGGAAAGCCCTCCAACTGTCCTTTCATCTCTTTGTGCAGGTTTTTTCACCTTCTTCCTCCAGCCTTCCTGGTTTTATTTTGTCAATTGTAACAGCAACTGCAACATAGGACAGGTCTCTGCTACAGTTACCAGGATTCCTGGAGCTTTATTCCTGTTTGAAAGTATTGTTTTTGTCTTTCATCTAACCTGGAAAAGTAATCATTGAAGAAGACTAGTATCAAATAACTAGTCTCCTGGAAAGTTCAGAAGGCCACATCTCAGTGAGACTCTCAGAAAGCGACAAGGCCACTATGCTCAACAGATTGCAAGGCTTTATAAGCCAAACAAGGTAGTCTAAGAAGAATAAGGTCCCCAAATAAACTGAAGGACTACCATATATATACTGAGGTACCCTATGATACACAGCAATAGAGCTAATAATAAACTGTTGTTAAATGGAAATTTGTCCTCTCTACAGATTTGCTTCAGCATATCTTTGTGTAAAGGACATTTACACCCTTTATTTGTTTTCACCTATGCATTATTGTAGATGCTTTACTGGGTCAAATTTTGTTTCACACAGAAGAACACTGACTGGACCTCAAAGAATTACATAAATAAGAGCTGCTTACAAGGGTGCTGAGTGAATGTAATGTCTAATCAGCAACCATCAATTGTAAAAATATATATATTCCAAGAAAGGAAGAACAATATAAAAAGGAAAAGGCGTTTATTGGTGGCAGACCAAAAAGAAAGAGAAAGAGAGATTTAAAAAGTGCTACCAACTAATTTTTATCTACATTCCCTCTGTTTTCTGCTTAAATTGTCTACAATCCAGGAGCTTAACAACATTTAAAATATTGTAAATATTAAACACACGCACAAATAAAGAATATAAAAATGAAAGGGCTAAAATGAATAGAAAAATGCCTTATCTAAACCCCTACTAGGGAAATTATTGAAAGTTCTTTTTTTAGCCTTTCATTCTATAGGCAAGAATCCTAAGCTAAAGAAGTGTGTCTCTGTTCCAGCCCCTCTCACACCCACAAGCCTTACTGAAGTTTCTCCAGGGTCAGCTGGAGTTCTGGAGTCCCAAATTCTATCATATGTTTGATTTTGCTGGCCCTGTGCTGTGATGTTTTTTTTCCTGTCTGAAGCAATTTGTGTCCTAAGTTTACATCTTTAGATACACAATGTTGGATCCAACTAAATTTTACTCAGACCTCAATGGACCTAAAATAATCATATTAATTTCAGTGGGTTTACTCTGAGTAGGACTAACAGTAGCTAAAACCCAAATATCAGGAATCAGATTATAGGAATCAGATTATACCAGAATTCAGCTAAGTCATGTAGAAGTATGCAATTTTTAAAATACCTCTGAGAGGTTAAATTCTTACACACATTCTATAAATAAAACATGGATGGAATGTCACAATTGATCTAAATATCAGTCTAAAATGTGTTACACACTGTTCCTAAGATAAAGTGACAGTTTGATTAGTGGATTTTGTCAGAAACCTACCTGAAGTATTTTTTTCTTTATCTAAAAATTCTTTAGTTGCTTTTCTACATACAAAGCATGCCAAACAGATTACAATTAAATTATGAACAACAATGTAAAATGTATTTTTCTCCATGTTCTTGCTCAGTATTGTAATATCAGCAGAGATCTGCTGCATCAGACCAAAGGTAAGTATCTTGTTACTGTTCATGGAAGGTGTGGATGCCGGGGGTTTTTTTTGGGGGGGGGATCCTGCACCATGACTCCTTAATTATGTTATTGTGTGCCCATAGCCTTCATATTTCAGTTCAGGGCCACATTTTATCATGTCCCTTCAGATTAAGAGGCTTTTCATATTGGTTTCCACTGGGCACAGGTGTGGGTGGATATGTCTATCTGTTGCCATTCACTAACCATACATGTGAACTTTTGTCTTCTTTGTGCCTTTATTTACATGAGTCAGGCAGCTTCTCTTAAATTCTAGTTCCTTTTGCAAAGAGACAATTGATCTTATAACACAACAGACACCAGATAATTTTAAAAATATTAGGAAATTTCTATTTTACTGTGTATGTATAAAAGTGTTAATTACCTTAGGAGTTACAATTTATTTCCCCTTGTTCTCTCTTTAAACTTTAAAAATATAATAATTATACATTGTCACAGCTGTACCTCTGAGCAGCCTGCTCTGAAAGCATTTAAATGAATTCTTTGCTGGCAAAATCTATTAAGAGGTTCAGCATTCAGTGACATGTCATGAGAAATAAACTGTCTATTTTTATTTTGCTAGAAGGAGCTCAGTATTTTATTTACCAACATTAATATCAAAAACCCTCATGCTTACTTCCACAAAACAAGCTTTTGATCTTCTGCTATGTACCATATGCTCACATGCTCATCCTTTGTTGCAAATTTCCTGCTCAGAATGCTGCCATAAAATTAATCTTATATAAGCAAATACCAAAGCAATGCTTTCATAATGTAGAAGTCAAATATTGTGCCTAAGAAGTTGATTACTGCTGAACCCTTGATAGCACCCTGTCGAATGTGTCAAATATCAACTCAAGACGTAATTATTTGAGGTGGAAACACTGGCTGATAATGGAAATCCTGTCTGTGGTGATTGATCTTTGATAGCTCATTCACCCATGCAAGTCATCACTTTATGCGATAGGCAGTGAATGATGAACATACACATGGTAACCATACTCTACAGCTCATTGAACTCCACACCATTTGGGAAGGGTAAATAAAAGTGGCAGTTTGTCACAAGGTTACCATTGCTGGACTGGATTGTTTTTCTTTTTCAAAACTTAGCTTCTTGAAACATTTTATTTCCACTCCAGATGCAATGGCTACATTGAATAACCCTGTTCAATAACCAGTTCTGCTGAAAAGTCAGAGAATAACAGAGAATAAAATTATTCTACAGAGAATAACCCTGTTCAATAACCAGTTCTGCTGAAAAGTCATTTTGAGAGGAGGAAGGGGATGATACACACTTCGTACTAGCCAAGTGGGATTCTTGGAAGGCTAGTTGCCACAGCTGCCACTCCCTTCATATCTTCCCTCCTCTACTTTTGTGGAAGCAACTGGTGGACAAGCAGCACCTCACAGGGAAAGTATAACCCAAGGGCAGCCAGTTGTTGACTCCTTTTGTATATATATTATGAAATACTACACTGAAGGCTTGGACACCATGAATGCAATGCCCATCCTAAACTGTTGACATGAAGCTCCAGTCTTCAGTCAAGTATAAACACAGTCGGTCTGGAAATTGGTTGGCATAGTGACAAGACAGGAATGGGTGCATCAGTGCCACCCTAATCAGTAGACAAAGGATAAGGCAAATAGGGAGAGGGAAGCAACAGCCCTATACTTTGGAAGCTCCACAGCTTGCAGAGGCCAGCATCTGGAAATTTCACCACCCTGGAGCAGGAAAGCTAAAGAAAAGAAATAAGTATCCTGGACTCTGGGGAAAGAAGCCAGGCAGAGACTGTGATTCACAGAACTCTTCAGATCTATGAAGGGGTGGGAGAGAATAAGACAGAAACTAAACTTAGGGACTGTAAAATTAGTAATTAAATGAGATGGCCAAACAATAGTACTTCAAGTTTAAGATCTTGATAAGAAGAGCTTAGGGCCTCCATTAAGGATAACAGCCTCACCACGTCTTCTCTTTTTAATTTTTTATGCATTTTTCTGCTTGCAGAATAACTCCTAGTAACTCCCGAGTGGTTTCCCCTTTCTGATTTATTTTCTTTTAAACTTTTTTTGCCACTGATAACCACAGCAATGTTAGCAACAGAAGCAGAGGGTTCATTCTGCTGGAGCAGGAAGTTAAGATTTCAAATAATTTCTATAGGTCACTTTTTCACACATACTAAAGGCAAAATATTATCCTGATGTTGCATGCTATGAAGCTTTAAAATGCCATCCCTACGTACGCAAGAGGGGGATTGATTTATTCTGTTCTGGTTGAAGTCAGGCTGGAGATACATGACTATGGAACATAAGAGCATTAATTCCCTGCCACATGGGGCATATTGGCCAATCAGGTAGGCAGCAGTGATTAGCTATTTAAGCCTCTTTAGACCTTCTGGTGTGGTTGGAGCCAACTAGTGCCTCCTTGCCTTGTTTTGCATCATGCAGGTTATGACATGCATGGATCAGAGATGGGTTTGCCCATTAATAGGGCTATCCTACATTATGGTTTCACTTTTAGTCTGCTAGCTCTTTGGTTTTGCTCACTGCTTGTTGCAGACCTTTGTAATATATCAGAGTTACCTTTAGTCCAAAATAATGTTTTGTGTCTATCACCTAAAGCTATTTCTGTCAAATACTGCAAAATGGACTGCCATTGTAATTTGAAGCATATGTTGTGTTTATTGTATTATGGTTTATGTATTATATTATTTTTTGTAAGCTGCTTTGAATTTAATCTAAAAAGAAAAGCAAGGTATAAAATTTTAAATTATTAGATGGTGGAAATGTTTTAAAATAAGGGTATACCACCGTGAACGCAGACAAAATATTATAGTGTGTATTTAAAATATTTAGTTTTTTTACATTCACTGTAAATTATTATTTCCAATTATAAAGCCCAAACACTATTAGAGAAAAATGTAATTAAGGACTATCTCACTGTCTACATTAATCAAACTAAGGAAAATGAAAATTGTGTTATTCAGTAAATTAAATTTCACTGTTTTCTTTGGAACTTATCTCTTGTCTGTCCATTATAGTATCAGCTGCTGTTCAGTATATATGTAAAGTTTTGAGATGTGTTCTATCTAAAGAAATGAAAGGCAGTTCAATCACATCATATTTGATCAAAGTGCAGCTGACAGACATCATGGCCCTCAGCCAAACAATTGCTTACTACGTCTGCTGTTGCTTCCTATTCTTACAGAGAGCAATCTACCAAGGATTCTTCGGAAGGCAGGGGATGCCAAGAAAAAATGCAACTGGAGGACTGAACACATTGGAAGCAGAACCACAAAAGTGAACAGCACTGAATTTTAAATGTCAATTGACTGCAATTTTGCCAAATGAATGCATAGTGTGATGATACTACGTAATACTGGCAGCCACAGCAAATGGCATTAATTACAATGTTCCAGAATTTTACAGTGGAATAGAACTGTGCATCATTTATCCTGGAATGAGATGAAAGGTCCATTCTGAAGATGAGTACTGTGTAACTCACATCTATTTCAGATGAATTAACTTTCTCAGATGTGTAACTCACATCTATTTCAGATGAATTAACTTTCTCTTATACAACCTACAACGTTTGATGTTGTTTGTGTGAGCAATTGTGGAATGTCAGTGTCTGCTTTAAAAGACCATTGGATATAACATTGTAAATTAGCATAATATTTCCATCTCTGACCTTTTAATATGATATTTAATTCCCATTAAGAAAGGAAGGACATTCTTAAAACAGTTGTTGGCACACCTGGGTGTTAAATGCAGGCAATGACAACCACCAATGATAATGACTTGGCTGGCATTGTAAGGCTTCAATCATGAACATTTACTTGTTAAGTAGGGTTTATTTATTACATTTATTATCACTCGCTTCTGAACAAAGATGTGTAGAATTGGATTCTCACCTGGTTGTGGACTATTACAGTTGTGTACACAATGGAAAATAGTAGAGAAAGAACCAATTTCTGTGAAAAACAACTGACTTGTTGCCTGAATACAATGCTCTCAGAACTGCACCCTAAACATGTCTATAAGTTAGCAGGTTTGCTGGGATAGTAGTCATCAGGATAAGATGCATGCTACCTTTACAAGAAAAACAATATGCCAGATTGGCATAGGCTGAGGATAATTTGAAAATATAGCACCCTATTTTAGGTTCTTCCAGAAATATTCATTTAAAATATATTTTAAAAAGGAGAGATACAGATTACTCTATTAGTAAATACAAGTTACTACTTGTTTTTCCACATTTACTGCTGCAGTATTTTGTAAGCCAGGTAAATGGCTATGGTCTTCCCAAATAAAATAAAAAAACTCTCAGATGTCTGACTAACATCAATTATTACTCTAATAGACATGATCTTTTCCTTTCAAGGCACTTCCCAAATATTGATGATTAGTTAATCAGGAGGGGTTAAAGCAACAGCTCTGAATTGACGGATGACTTCTTGGTGAGGTTTGAGATGCTGGTGACATTTTCCCTCCTTCACAGTTGAGAAACTGACATAGATGGTCTCTCCTTAGAAACTTGTGGAATAGCATGATGTTGAATGCCTTGGTTTTTGCCTCTTGAATTCTGTTTAGTATCTCCTTTCTATCTTGGCCCATCAAGCCTTTCCTCCTAAGTTTTACCCCCATCCTCCAATAAGTTCATTTATTTTATTTAAATGCAAACTTCTACCCCACTATTCTAATGCATGCACTTCATTCAGGGTGGTTTACAAGTATAATTAAAACCATAACTTCTAAAGAACTAGCAATATACAAAGCAAGCACTGAGTTCATCAGATAAAAATAAGAATAAACAGATTCTGAATTGGTGTGCCCAGGCTCTGGTCTGACATTACCATAATTTGACAGTTCCATTAGAGTTAGGTGAATAAGGAGCATTTGCCTGTTCTAAACAGAAGTGACAGTTTCAACCTGTCTAGGACATAGGGAAATAATTAGCAGTCATTTTCTGATGGACTTAGATACGTAATAAGAGCAAGTCTTAGTGGCTACTGAATTAACAAAAGAAAGGTACGAACAAAAATGGATTCAAAATACCACCGTGGGAAACTACATGTTCTAATTTGATGAAATGCAAAAAGCATCTTGCACAATTTTTTGATCTCAGGAAAACAACACTCCAGCCAAATTAACTGAAGGTAACTAGAAGCATAAGCCTTTTGCAAATGTTCTGTTCATGTCAGCTGTACGTGTGGTATGCAGGTGATTGGAGTATATGAATTACAGGCCACTGTGCGGGCAGTCATTAAACACATGGAGGTTTCTGTGTTGCAAAATGGATCTTCAGACTCTGCAAACTAGATGTGCAGAGCAAATTAACATGAATCTTAAAACGTGTACTTGTATTGTTAATTTATAAAGCAGGGATAGGGGTCTACTCTATACTGCAAAATGAGCATGTGAGAAAACAGAGTTAAATTTGCTCCTTCTTTCACCACACCTTGCTGTGCTGTGTAGATTTATGGCATTTTCTCCCTGCCTGGCTCACTTCCAGTACTGAAGGTAGGCTGGGGAAAATATGACTTAAAAGAGCACAACTTAGCTAGGCAAGACGGAGGAAGGCTGGATTTTGTTTCTTTCCTTGTGAACTCCTTTGATTGTGCAGCAACTAGACCCTCATCCTTGTTTTATACTACATTAATAAGGCAAACTTATACAAAAATGAGACACAACTGCCCCACGCATTGCATTTGACTGTAAAGGCCACTACATGGGGGAAATATACTTAATCCTTTCAATTTTTGCCATTTTTCTACTAAAAGATGAGCTCAAATAACTTAACTTTCCCTAAAATAAACATATATGGGTACCTGAGAACAAAAAGGGTGGGTGGTGACTTCTGCTTTAATCTGCAGTCTCTATATGGTTCAGCACTAAGTGCTGACTCAGAGAACGCAGAGCTACTGGGTGACAGGGACTTAAATCTCAATCATGTAAACCTTTATTTCTAAATAAATTATACTATAGCTTTAGGGTGCTAATGAGTCCTTAGCACAAATTATTTCCCCCTCCTTATGACAGTGATATTGTTTTACTTTCTCTTTTAGTTTAATGTAGGAAAGTCCCTGAAACTTTGCACATCATAGGAAAATGTTCTGCAATGTATATTATTCCTCATCATTATATTTATTCACCCCACAAAACCAACAAAATATTAGATGTCATACCATTACATTTAGGTTTTTTTTTATTAAAAATGTGCCTCCCTTGTATTATATGGAGTTTGTGGTGATGTCATTCTGGTATTGCTGCACAGCTAGAGAAGATGTATTAATTCAGCCACCAATGTTTTGGACAAAGCGTTGTGCTCCATTGTATGGAATTTAATGTCTATATGTTTGTTCCTTGTTCAGTGGAACTTCCATAGTGCTCAGTTGCTTTACTCAAAGTAGTTTTGTCCTTTGCTTCAAAGCCTGACCATTTCTCACTATTGCACTTCATGTTATCAAACTTCCAGTGCTCATGAATAGAGTTCTCCTTTCATAACTCCTGTGATTGCTCCTCTCATTTCAGCAAAAGGAAATCCAGCATTTTTACTGAAAATTAAGCTGACATGTTCATTATACCACCCTTTTTACTGAATGAAACATATTCACACAAAAGAAAGCTTCTCTAGGGCATCTGTTCATAAGGAGGTACTGTTTTCCTGGGAACTTGAAAAGTTTTACCTATTGACAAATGGGAGAAGCAAAATGGAACAAAACTGAATGCAACTAAATGTGCCTCAGATTTCCAAAGGTGAAATCAAGGGTGATCAGTTACATTCTCCACTACCATTGACCCTTTAAAGCTATTGAAAAGAATGTTTAAATATTAGACAAATGGGAAGTAAGAACTTCACAATGGAGATCTGACATTTCCGTATCTTCTAATAATAGTTTAGAAGATATTACACAAAGGAGAATTTCTTAATCGCTTCATAGCCAAAAATTTGAAAAGAGATGTGCAAAAAGTCATTGAGGTTTTTATAAGATTGTTGATGCTAAAGATTTGCAAGGTATTGAGGCTACAGACATACCCAGTTCCAGTTACTGGGACTCCATGAGACTGTTAGAGAGCAAAATTAGGAAAGAACTGTTTTTTGCTGTATTGCAGCAAGAGCCACCCAAAAGAGTACAATTTTTAAATTACCACTGCTAAAATATATGTTAGGCTGCATTAATCTAATAACAATTTTCTAATATATTTTTTCTGCTGCATTCATATGCCAAGATTCAAGCCCATAAAAGTGTTGTTTTTTTAAATGAAAGCCAACTTTAATTCAGTGGTTTAGCTGTCTTCAACGATAATAATTCAACTTGATATAATTAGAATTAAGGATCTGCTTACAGCCCGACACAGTTGCATGTTATTTACAACAAATCTACTTATTTATGGAATAATTCAGTTTAATATTGCATCTTTTATTATTGTTGTGTAGACAGAAGGCATCTACTTGTGATTTAATGAAATTGCATACAGAGGGGTTTCTGTCATTTGCTACACTTAGGTTTAATCATCATCCTGTTCTGTATAGTCTAAATAAAATCTTCCACATTCTAGAACCTGCAAGTGAATATGCTGCAGGCTACATACATACAAAATATGTATGACAGAAAGAAACTCATTTGCTGCTTTTCAATTATGTTAGTGTGTAGAACAGTGGGCCACAACCAGCCCAAGGGTCTAATAGCCGCACCAAACCTCAAAGATTGGCCTGTCAAGCTATTGTTAGTGAGCCACACCCACATTTAAAGTGCCTGATGACGCCAGGTATGGGCAAGTTCAAACTGCAGGTCCTGCAATGTGCACTCATGATTCTTCTTTTGCATGCAAAATCCAGTGCTTCTTGAGTTTCTGCACATTTTTCTGTTGTCCTGATACTTCTTTTATAGCTGCAACTTGAAGACAAGTCACAGATAAAATTAACAATCTCCTGATGTTATATGATGCTTTGTGATTGACAGGTGGGTGGCCCTTTCCATATGCCAAAGTGATCCGTGAAAGGCTGGTAATTTCTGGCTGGTTGCATTTCCCCACCTCTCACATAAAACACAGGACAAATGTTAAGTATTGCAGGTTTGCAATGTCAAATAATTTTGGAAAAGAAAAGAGAAGGAGCCCTGGAATTATTTATTTTAAATTGGGATGCTTAAATGCTTACCAGCCACTACAGAATATTAAACTCCAACCTTTGCTAGTGGCTTAGCAACAAACTAGATGATTACACAGGAACATGCTGAAAATGAGTACCCCTATGTAAAAAGAGGGAAAAGCCCTGCCCAGTTAGGACAGCAAGCCATGTCAAACAATACGTATCTTTTCCTGTGTCCCTCCATGTACTTTTGGTATGCAAATATTACCAAAATAAGGAAAACAATGACAAGATGATATGTGGTATGGATGGAATTAATGGAATGCCTTCGGTGAGCAACAAACCCTCTGACCATGGCTCCCTTAAAGCTCTACAATTTTACCTCACAGTTTGCAAATAATAATATGGGCACAGCATATTCTAGAGGGCAAGGAAAACATTAATTGTATAATTAATTATTATGAGGGTAAAATAAATATTTTACAAAGCTGCACAGCAAGGGGAAAAATCATAATTGCTGAGTGCAATAAACACTCAAGGAAAGCAAAAGAAAATTATATCACTGTGACATTTTCAAATTAAAAGCAAAAAAGTCAAAATTGCATCCCCTAGTTCAGTCATGAACCTTTTATTATAATGCAATGTAGAAATGCTGGTTGAGGTGGCCAAGTAGATGACATCCCTTCTAGAAAGCGCTGTCAAAAGTCGGTCTACTTCACATTGCTACATAAGAAGCCATGATAGCCCTATTAAAAAACAAAACAGTCAATGGAGCAAAGGTATATTAGTCTCATGTTCACCTGGATCCTGTGCTAATATATGCTCTCAAAATAATAAAGGTAAAGGGACTCCTGACCATTAGGTCCAGTCATGACCAACTGTGGGGTTGTGTCGCTCATCTCGCTTTATTGCCCGAGGGAGGCAGCGTAAAGCTTCTGGGTCATGTGGCCAGCATGACTAAGCAGCTTCTGGAGAACCAGAGCAGCGCACGGAAACGCTGTTTGCCTTCCCGCCAGAGCAATACCTATTTATCTACTTGCACTTTGACGTGCTTTCGAACTGCTAGGTTGGCAGAATCAGGGACCCAGCAATGGGAGCTCACCCCGTTGCTCTTGTTTAACCCACAGCGCCACCTGCATCCCCCTGAAAACAATATATCTGCATTAAAAGCTTCTTTGAAACTTTCCAAATTCAGACACTATTTGTGGACTGTTATATGGATCCTAATATTTATAGGTGACTTGCTCGTCTTAGAGTGAAATATAGAGTCCATGATAATAAATACATAATCTATATTTCATTTGCTATACATAATCTATTTCTAATGGGTTAGCCTTTGCTTGTTATACAAGAAAATTTCTGATTTCAACAGAGATTAAAACTGCATGTTATCATTGATTTAAATGCTTCTTTGTGTTAACAATTATCAGCAGCGTATTCTTCTCTGTTCAGAGAACGTCTTATAAATTTATTTACTTTTAAAATAAATAGATTTTACCCCTACTGTGGGATTTATTTATTTAAAATGTTTCTGCTATAAAGAAGTCTGCATCAGACCAAATAAAATTACAACCATCCTAAACAGTTTATGAAGTAGTTTGAGGAAAAGGTCAAATGCCAGGCATGCTACAGAAAGATATACTGAAGGGAAGCATGTATGCCAATTAAAGAGCTTCAGTTTCCAATGGATTAAGGAATACTGAAATGCCCCTGGGGTAATTTACAGATGGTAGTGCCACCACTACCTGTATTTTAATACTTTACTCTGAGCACATAGAATCCAGACCTATAGTATCTCAAAGGGAACAGCCAGAGATCAGCTTTCCTCTTAGTAATTAAGTGCCTTGAGGCAGAATAGTCAGTGTGGGCAAGACTGCCCAAGCAAAGGCTCAGTACTCAACCTCAGGTCTCTAAGATAGTTATCAAAGCAAAAGAAATACTAGCTGCATTTAAATAAAACAAACAGTGTTTCTGAACTGGTCCTAACACTGGATATAAATCCTAAAAATCAGTCTCAGTAACTTACAAATGAGAGCAAGTCATTCTTCTGCATGCCTAATAGGATGGGTTCTGGAAGATAAGAGGCAGAGCTTCCCCAGACCAAAAAAACATGTTTAAAACCATTTATTTTTTAACTTGTGATTCAGCAATAGGAAGGCTAGCATGAGAGAAAGCCAGCATCAAAATGGGACTTTGGGTTTCTAAGGTTTAATATGTACATGATATATTGGTCATGGAAAAAAACAACCTTATGAGGTGCAAACCTGAGAAGATATTTCATTTTGTAAACCTGACAAGATATTTCATTTTGATCCAGATATTTCATTTGGATCAACTCAGTGAAACCACTTTCTTTTGGATTTATGCACACCTCAGGTGATGTTTCTGTTCCTTGCTGTTATGGAGGAACAAAGCCTCTAGCAAACATAGTGACAAGAGGGTTGAGGCTTTGGGTACTGTTACAATGTTTAAAAGAGTAAAATGTGTAACTTACTCTCTGTGGGTTGTGTGCAACTAAGCCATACTCAGAGTAGATGCATTGAAATCAATGGACTCAAGTTAGTTGTGACTAACAAGGCCATTGATTTTAAAGGGACTTAGTTGGGTATAGCATTGTGTTTGAACATTAACAATAATCAATTCCTTTGGCAAAGATTCCTACCTTGATAGCATCTAGTAGTGCAGATGGAGAAGCAGGAGCTCAGCAAAATATTTTTCAAACTTGTTGCTGCTGTTGTGGCTCTCAAATAGTACTGAGTAAACATGTACAGTAGCAAGGCAATTCTACCATGCATGTATGACGTGGAATGGGTGGTGGCAGATAATCTAACATAGAAATTGCCATATCCACTGCCGGGCAATTTTGCTTTGGGCAAGGCAGAAGGTGAGTACATAGAATTTTTTTATCCCCTGACACACCTGTGACTCTTCACCAGTCTGACTCATCTTTGCCTCTTGGCTTCCCTCCTACCCTGTTTCAGCTTTTCCCTCTGATTCTGGACTTCTCTGCCACAGACATTGCCAGCTCACTAAGCCCTGTTACCCCTTCAGCTTCCAAAACCTCCTCTTCAAATTCTTCTCCCTCTTCTCCCTCTGCCCACACATAGAATCATAGAATCATAGAATCATAGAGTTGGAAGAGACCACAAGGGCCATCGAGTCCAACCCCCTGCCAAGCAGGAAACACCATCAGAGAACTCCTGACATATGGTTGTCAAGCCTCTGCTTAAAGACCTCCAAAGAATGAGACTCCACCACACTCCTTGGCAGCAAATTCCACTGTAAAACAGCTCTTACTGTCAGGAAGTTCTTCCTAATGTTTAGGTGGAATCTTCTTTCTTGTATTTTGGATCCATTGCTCCGTGTCCGCTTCTCTGGAGCAGCAGAAAACAACCTTTCTCCCTCCTCTATGTGACATCCTTTTATATATTTGAACATGGCTATCATATCACCCCTTAACCTCCTCTTCTCCAGGCTAAACATACCCAGCTCCCTTAGCCGTTCCTCATAAGGCATCGTTTCCAGGCCTTTGACCATTTTGGTTGCCCTCCTCTGGACAATCATTGTCCCACCAAGACAACTTGGGTTCTAAGCCATCTTTCCTTCCACCACCTCTCTGCATCCAACTAGTTCATGACAAGCAATGGATATGTTATGCTGCTTAATAATAATGCTCTTAAAATATAACAGGTACCCCCTCAAAAAAATACTCTTATCGTATAGAATAATGTTAAACAGTGCAATACCAAAAATGATGTGACCTAAACTGTGGCCAATAGTCCACGTGCCAATTTTGGAATTAATTTTAAGAATTTCCTATATTAAATTAGATAAGAGCAGAACAAACCCCCAAAACAAGAAAGAAAGAAAGAAAGAAAGAAAGAAAGAGGAATATAAATAGGGAAATCTGCTCATTCTTATCTGAATATGCATATGCTGCAGTCAATGTCTAAATTTGGGTATTCACAAAATTCACCCAGTATTGTCAGTATTTACATGTGCCTGCCAACATTCATAACATTTTGAACGTTTACTATAACATAAATCACAATTTCATCAGTATAAATTCCTGTTTTGCATTTTTTATGGCTTCCTGTAACAAGTAATGCAATCCATATATATATATGTGTGTGTGTGTATATATATATATATATATATATATATATATATATATATATATACCCCAACAACTGCTAATTGTGTGTGAATATGTTAATAAGTATTTAAGAGATTGCAATTTCCTGATTCAAATATTGAAGATCACACTATTATATTTGTGTTGCTAATGCCTATACTGAAAACATTCAATAGCATTTTAAAGAATCAAAGTATATAGATATGTGTTCAAAAATTGTAACTGAGCAAAAAGTTACTCCAATTATCTTATCCTTAACTGTCTCAACTCCTGAAGCTCAAGGTGATGAAGGCAAAACTCTAGCTTCACTCGCATGCTTTCAACAGCACTTAAAAACACTAATGAGGGAAGGAATGCTCTAGAAAGCTGGAAAGAACATACAATGCCCACCGAAATTCTCTTTATTGTGCTGTAGGGGAGAAAAAGCATAACTTGTACCCTCTGATTTGTGTCTTCTCCTCCTGCTGGAGAATACTAGAGTGTATATCATGTTTCAAGTAAAGAACTTATATGATATAATTCTGCTTTTGGATAATACCTTGTGCCAAGGGACACGTAGCTAGACAACTCTCATATTAGGAATACTGTGAGTATTCACAGCCTTGTGAGTCATACCAAGCTGAGAATGGTACCCAAGATTCTACTTGCTCCCAAACTACCATTCCTATTCCCCTAAGGCATAGCAATTTACCTATGGCAACAGGAAAGACAGAAGGTGGTCTTAGAGGTGTCATCTCCAGCTGGGGATGGACTGGAGCCACTAATCTCATAAACCTGGGGTGGGTGGGCATTATTTCTGGCATAAATTGTGCCAATAGGATGGTCTCAGTCCCATCCCTGGCATGAGAATATGCTCTGTCGGTATTTGCTGCTGCCTCCAACACTATCACCAGTAAGTTTCTGGGTTCATGGGGACAGGGAAAAGGGACAGAAGGTGGTTGCTCCATGAACTTGAATTGCACTGACAAATCTTTAATCTTTTTGGGTTGAACCAGCATAAGGAAGAAATTTGGTCCGGTTCACATTTCAGTGCAAAACTCTTTAATTAATATGAAAAAATACACAAACTGAAATGCAGCTATGCTTTGAAATTCACGCTTCTTTCTGAACAAGCAATGTTTAAAAAAATGTGTATCAGGAGAAATTTGCATTAAAAGGCTGGTGAATTTTAATGAGAACTTTTTTTTAACATCACAATGATGTGGGAATGTGGAGAAGTGGGCCTAAGATTGGAAATATAACAATGTGAGAGAAACCAAAATTCACAGATTTGTCCTTCCTTAGTTGAACCTTGACATCCTTATGTAGTACTAGTCAACAGCAAGTGAAAACCTTTTCTACCTGACTACTTCTGTGAGTGTTTTAAATTAGGGGAGGGAAGAGTTTGCTGCTGCTGCTGCTGCTTTTGTGATTGTACTATATTGACACGTTGTTTTGATGTATTTTTTATTTGATTATTTTCTTGTCTTGTCTCATTGAAATTTTAACTTGCTTTTATCTGTGTATTCTAACCTAGGTGCAGCTACATTTCCTGAGACAGTAGAAAATCCTTAACACATCTAAGTAGGCATCTTGCCAGAGCTGCCTGGCCATCCTCCAGAAGCAGTTCAAGACATATTTATTAGAACTGGCTTCTGGTGGCCAGGACCATATGGGATGAGGGTTTAATCCTTGGAGACTCCGGATCTAGCATAGGTGGGTCTTGAAACTACATGTTGTAATAGTTTCCCCCTCATAAGAAGAATGCTCCTGTTCATGATTTCTGCTAGCCAACCATGAATTCATCCAGGATACTATACAACCGGGGTAAGGAACTGGACTTGGCCAGTAGGTCACATTATTATCTTCCCCAGCCCTCAAAATCCAAGACTGACAGGTGGCTGGAGTCACCCACCCACTGATCACCTGATCTCACAATGGTATCAGGTAGCCTACAGAACCTCCATTCAAAGCACTATTGAGTCTTCAAAAGTCTCTTAAAGTTCTGGGCAAAATAGTGTTCATTTGCTTTGGAATTTGGACAAATTGGTTGCACTGGTCGAGCTGGTACCTTCCCTTTGTTTCCCCATTTGGGTTACAATCCTGTTGGCACTCACTACCTGAGTTCATTATTAAAGCAAGTGGCACTTTTACTTATTCTAATTCTGGGAAAAGTTGCTAGAAAGGACTGGAAATGAATCTGTAAACATTAGAAAACTTCAGTTTGCAAAAGTTGTTCCTAACTTGCCATTACATTTCCGTAAGAAGACTGGTTTAATGTTGGGTAACATGGCAGAATAATAAGTCCTGATCAGATCCTAGTTTATTACACGGGTTTGTTAATCAACATTAAGCTAGAGTTCCTAAGTTTGAATGCAATGAAGAATTTGGGGTTAATGTAAGCAATGATCTCTATCCTGAAGCTGATGTACTAGTAGAGGAGGGGAGGGAGGAGTATGGAGCCATGGCACTAGTTCACAGGCTGCAGATGAAATTGAAATGAATATCTGAACACAGCCAATTAATGCCTATATAATAAAACTGTCACTGCATAACTGGTACATTTATTCTCATAACATTACATCAGTCTGCAGGGCTGCCATATTTTATTCCCCATGACTTTAACAGCTGAACAGGCAGAATTCACAGATGATCATGTCCCCATCAGTGCACTTGTTGAATTTTTGTCTGCCATGCAGAAGGTATAGACACAGAAGCTGTCTTAAGGGAGGCATCAATGCTTTCATGACATCCACATGAATTACTCTAAGGCTGCTCGGCAGTGTGTGAAGTAGACCTCACTTGCAACTTGAGTGGTAGTCTTTAGGGAAAATAAGGTAAGAAACACTAGTGTTGTTCTGCCACACTTGCACATAACCTTGCACAAGAATTCACACAGTGTAAGTTTTTGTTGCAGGTGCCACTTGTTACATTCTATTTTAGAACGCTCAAAATGCAGGTTTTGAATTATTTAACTTATCAATGCATGCTTCAAATAACTGATTTTTTTATTTCATCATTCTCTGTGAAAACTGGTTATGTAAAAGTACATTCAAAATGAAAAAATACAAAGAGGAAAGGAGAAGCAATGGAAACAGCAAAAGTATATTGACCTTGGTAAGGTAAAAGTAAAGGACCCCTGATAGTTAAGTCCAGTCGCAGACGACTCTGGGGTTGCGGTGCTCATCTCACTTTACAGGCCAAGGGATCTGGTGTTTGTCCACAGTTTTTCCGGGTCATGTGGCCAGCATGACTAAGTCGCTTCTGGAGCAATGGAACACCGAGACCAGAGCGTTGCACAGAAACACCGTATACCTTCCCGCCAGAGCGGTGCCAATTTATCTACTTGCACTTTTTGGCATGCTTTCAAACTGCTAGGTTGGCAGGAGCTGGGACCGAGCAACAGGACCTCACCCCATCACAGGAATTCGAACTGCCGACCTTCTGATCAGCAATCCCCAAGAGACTCAGTGGTTTAGACCACAGTGCCACCCACATCCCTGACCTTGGTAAGAGTACATACCAAATTTGTGATTTTCACCAAGACCTCTTCAGATTCATGAAATTAATGATGTGCTTCATCATCTTACTTAGCCTATGCAATAATAATAATTTTAAAATGCTGCAATGGTGTCTTCATTTACTCACTGTAGTAAGATTATCCATTTATTTAACAATCAGCTGAAATAATCCCCAGTGATTTCAGGGCAACTTACTTTCAAAAAAGTTTGTTTAGAATGAAGGTGTTGCAGGACGGAGTTATTAAATCATCAAGCATAAGTCAAGGACAATAATATTCATGAGTAATTCCTAATGGACATGGATAATATTGCTACTAGATCCCTTATGTCTGTGCATGATGTAGTCGATTAATACTGTCATAACATTGTCATTGTGCAGGCTTTATGAAATGCCACTGTAATTGCTTATAGTACATTGCCAGAATAAGAAACAAAAATGGTTGGAGTTGGGGAGTAGTGGCAAGGGAGATGCCAAACCTTTTTGATCTTATACTCTCCTCATTTACAATGTAATGTGACAAACCAACAGCAAATTTGGGCTAAATTAAAACACTCCCACTAAAACCAATGTGAGACCAATGTGAATGTCTCCATCATCAGCTCTCAACACTTTGCTTTCTTGTTTACATGAGAAAAGAGGATTCCAAATAACTAATCAAATAATCCTGACAAAATACCAGGAGTATATAAGTCCAGCAAAGCAAAACAGCTCATTTATGATAGCACAGGACTACACCATGCCTAGAACCCTGGGAAGTGGGTCTTGGCTATGGATTTATTTATTTATTTAGCAAGTTTTATATACAAAGTGATTGTAGTAAAACCCCAAAACAGTTTACAAATAGAATAAAATAACAGAATTAGCAGCAAAAAAATCCAACTATGTAAAACACTCAAAAACAATTAAAATCAGCAATAAACCAAAAATCAGATTGAAACACATGCCCACAATCTACATGTTTATACAGGCTTGCCAAAACAAAAACATTTTTAGCAAGTGTGAAAAGGAGTACACTGAAGGTGCCTGCCCAATTCCATTAGTGACAGAAACTACTCTACATGAACACAACGGACACTGCGCAGACAGGATCTGCAAAGTCACAAGAAATGTATCTCACATTAAACCACGTTCCAGTACCACTGAAAGACCCGAAGATGATAACTTCATAGAAAGGGACAATGTCATCCTGCTCACCACTCCTGCTGCATCAAATCCAGCACTCCATGGTCAATGCTACCAAGCAAGGACTAGACATCATGCTCCAAGCTATTTGCAGGATTATGTTAAATGAAGGAATCTGTTCTTCTGAATCATAGGTGAATTTTCCAGTTTTATTCCATTGCTTTATTTGTTTAAACAAAAAAAATTCCTTCCAGTAGCACCTTAAAGACCAACTAAGTTAGTTCTTGGTATGAGCTTTCGTGTGCATGCACACTTCTTCAGATACCTGCACACGAAAGCTCATACCAAGAACTAACTTAGTTGGTCTTTAAGGTGCTACTGGAAGGATTTTTTTTTGTTTTGACTATGGCAGACCAACACAGCTACCTATCTTTATTTGTTTAGTTTTATTATTTTAGTTGCAGTTTTTATTGTACAGTTGTAAAAGTGTTGTCAAGTGTTTTAGGATTTCTCAACTGTTCTGCGGTTTTATATTTAGGGGAAAAGGAAGGGTGTAACCTTTATGGAAAATGTAGGCTACATTTGTAAGCTTGGGATAATGGACTGAGCAGGGAGGGGGAGACCATGCCCCAGAGCATTATATCTGCATTTCTTCCTTAAGCACCCAAAGAAAAGAGATGGAACTCCCAAGCACTCTTAACACATGACCATGGAGGGTCTCCATATCCCAGGTATGGCCAAAGTCCGTTTTGGGGGCCTAATCCGGCCTGCCAGTTGGTTTAATCCGGCCTCTGTGGTAGTTTATTTCCTGGGGTAAAATCCTAAAAAAACTTCAGTAACTTCTGCTAAAAGAAGCTCAACAACTCCAACCCTACAAGAAGTTCAACAACTTCAATCCTAAAAAACCCTACCTTCACTTCATCAAATCTGGCCCTCTTTGAAAAAAGTTTGGACACCACTGCCATATCCCATAAATTCTGTCCTGAAACATGGGGGATTCAGTGTCCTAGCTTACAAAGTCTCCCTTATTTAACAGGTTGAATCAATGCCTCTCAAACAGGGGATATATGCACTTTGCATATACAGGGAGATCATTGGCCACAAAACCCCAAACCAGCTCCATTATAAGTAAGTGATGTCCACCTGATTGTGTTATTAATTTCTGTTTGTGCAACATGACTTCCCCTACACTTTCCCCTCCCTATAATCCCTCATGTGTCCCCCATATGTGTTTCAGGGGTCCCCACAAACACTACCAAGCAGATTTGGGGAGTGTGCAGGGGGGCTACAGAGAGCAAGAGAGGAAGGGAAAATCCAATTGTATTAGGCAAAACGTTGGCTGCCACCCATTCTATTAAATCCCAAGTCATTTGAAATTGGTTATTTTGAAAGAGATGCTTAATGTGATATAAATGTTTAAGGTTTATGATTTAAGTAGAAAAAATATATATGCATGTTTTAAAGAAAACTTTCTTGTTATCCTCTCTGGGTACAGAGAGAAAAAACACAGAGAGGGGGAAAAAACCCCACAGCCAAATAATTTGTGAAAATTCATGTAATCTTTAACAAGAATTTGTATTAACTGCAATCATTCTAGAGATAAGGGTTGCTGAAACAAAACCTGAGAAGAGCCTTAAACACTTGAAAGTTCTAAATATTATATAGTATTACAGTGTTGTTATTTTCATTATATTCTTTATTGTTGTCTGTTCTGGTTATCACATTAATACTTTCCATGCCCTTGGAACCTCGAAAGGACTTTTTCTTTCCATTGCCTCTTTTTCAGTGAAGAATTTCAGCCACTGTTCTCTAATTCATTACTGAAGTTTATATCTTTACCTGTATCACACCATTTTAATGTTTTCAATAATGTTTCCAATATAATATCTTCTTCAGTTGTTCCAACCAACTGATTGCATATGATTAATACAGAATCACAGTTTAGAATTCAGTAGCATTTTCCAAAACGCACGCCCCAAATCAACATTTGGACTCAGCTGCATTCTAGTTTTTTAAAACACAGTAAATTCTCATAGTATTATTTTAAATATACATTTTGCTATATAACCCACTGTACTTAAAACATTATTTCATGAAATAATATAATTCATATATTTCAGATATATTAAACTATCATTTAAGAGCATTAGTAGTGGAAAGCTCTTTTATCCAGCATATTTCCTCCCCCCCCCACCCTTGCAGGTAAAATTAACCAATTTAGTCATACACATTTATAAACCAGTGAGATGATTGAACATGCCCCCCCCCTACTTCAGCCATCCACTCAGCTATAATGCTCAGCCATTGGCCTTGGACGACTTAACTTCTTACCTTGACAGAGCTGTTACAAAGACAAAGCAAGATAAGCATATACTGTTGAACTTTGATTATTTTGTTTTAATAAATCAGAGTCCAAGGTATATAAATAAAACACACACACAGAAGTACAAATTGCCAGCCCAATCCTTCTTAAAAATCAATAAGCCCCAAGTATCTTCCATATACCTCTGTTGAAGTATTATCCTAAACTCAGTCTAAGCTAAAATTCACCTTCACCCCGTCAGTGATTATTCTGGTGCAGATATTCCCCAGGTGTAGATGGGATACTAGAATTTCATGCTGATTGGCAAAACCAATCTGGGTGCAGGTCACCATAATGAGTGCGTCTCATATACCTAAAATGTGCTTGTGGATGGGGGCTAAACCTTTCTATTCAGCATCCAAGGCTGTTCCGTCATATTATTTGCAGAATTAAGCCTGCGTATGTTAATCTCTTAACAGTAGTTGGCTGGCATTTGCTTGAAAAAGTGGGATCAATGAATTAAAATTGTTTCCCCTAGTCCTGCCTTAGTCTCACTCCAATGGAGCTAACTATCTTTATGGTGGGTGCAAATAGAGACCCCTCATGTACAACAGCATGCAGGCATGCAGCCACCTGTCACACACAGAGGATCTCTAGATTGGGTTCAGTGCCTGGAGTTTTCCTAACTAAGCACCGTCATCAGAGTTTTATTGAACCAGCAGCAACAGGCTTATGTCAAACTGTAAGGTATCTGAAGCAACTGCTGCTACACAGATCATGGTGCCTGTTCATGATGTTGGTTCAGTTTAAGGGATAAGAGTTCCAGCTGATATTTGCTTTAATGTAATGTACAATCCAATAACAAATGTTTCAATTAATTCCAATTTCTTAATAAATTACTTTGCCTAACCAGTGTTTGTACAAAGGCAAGTCTGCAGAATTCTTCTTTGTCTATAGATGCAATTATTTCTTATTTTATTCCCTTTATTACTAGTGCATAACAATTATTCTATTTAATTTTTCATTCCCTATATTATGGTGAACATATTAGACACTTATTTTATTTTTGCAAACAAAGGCACTGTGTTGCATTTTCCATTTTATTTCTTCCTCTAGTTATTTTATTCTACTGTAGTCCTTTCCTATTCTCCATAGAACAAAGGTTTATAAATATATGGAGGTAAACTTCTCATAGGTCTAGGCTGAAGTGGTACAAATGCAAAAGCCTTTAAAACGAGGGGGAGGTAGAATTCTATGTTTAAGTTACAACCCTTCACATGTGGCTAATGAGATAATGCTTACCTTAAAAGGGCGGGGGAAGGTGAAGGTTAAGATGAAACAAGGTACCACAAATGTAGCATTTGTATACATATGCATACAATGATGCCGCGTGTGAAAAAAGAGAGAACAAGGAACCACTTCTCTCTTTTTTCACATGTGACACCACTGTATGCATATATATACAAATGCTATATTTTTTCTGAAAATAATTTTTTTGGGAAGAGAAATCAGAGCAATAGCTTTTGAGCTACAGCTTAATACAGTATGGTGATAGAAAAGCAAACCCTCCATGACATAACCATTACTAGTAATGACAGACTGACTCATTGCCATAAAAACCCATGGAACTGATAGTTCTGAACTACCAACAACGTTTCAACTATTAGTAATCACTACCTAGTTTTCAGCAATACAGCAGCTCTCAAAAGTTACTGTCAATGCTCACAAATCAAGTGCAGGTTCACAAATCAAGTGCTACAACCTTGGTTTCTAGGTAGATACCAGTATTCAAAAAGACATTTTACTGTGCCTGTGAAACTTACTGTGTATGAATGTGGTGTGTGTGTGCTTTTAAAGCATTCCGTCCTATAATCCAAAATATATGCTGCTGCAGTATAAACGAAGAAAAGTCCCTTTGTCATATTTGACAGACACACATGCACTGAAAACCGAAAACCCAAATAGGAATTATAGTAGGATTACTACTACATGCTCCAATTTCTTCAGTTCAGCAGAACCATTATTACAATAAACACTGACTCAGGTGTATGTGTGTGCTCATATTTCCAAGATTACAAGATTGCAGAGTTACTTCAGCAACAGGCTCAAAAACCTATGTTTCTAACGTAGTCAGCGATGCTGTCTATAAAGTAATGATGGGGTGTTGGGGGGTGAGTGGAGAGAGAAACTGCTGTCATAACAACCCTTCCACAGAGCACTACTGAAATACTGAAAATAGTCTGAAAATACTACACAGCCTACAGCGATATAAAGGGAGGGGGAAGAGGAAAAAGGCATTTCAGTAATGCAACGTCCCCATTCTCCCATCTGGAAGGAGACCTAAGAAGAGGGGTGGGGTGCTTTGGCCATTCATTTTTGGCGTCTCCTTCCTGCCTTCGCCCTGAGAGCATCCTAACGGCTTACCTATGGCCCCCAATCACATCACCGCAGCCCTGGAGAGCCAGGTGTGCAGGGTGCCCTCTTCTTCTGCATAGATGGCATTCTTTGCTCAGTCGCGAGGAATGGTCCAGCGCTCCCGTGGAGAAGTCCTGGCGCGAGCCCAGCCAGCTAGCGGGCAAGCAGGAATCTCTTTTAAAGACTTCATTGTACGGCAAGGAGCAGGAGGAGGAGGAGGGAAAGGAGAGAAGCCTGCAAGGGCATGAAGGGACTGTCGAGGGGGAAAACCTCCACAGCTCCTCTTCATCCACTTCTCTCTTTCGAAACAAGCACCAAAAAAATCAGGAAAAGTTAATAGCTGCTCGGAAAGGAGCAGCTCTCAGAGAAAGGTCTCTTCGGCTGGGCTGAGGACTCAAAATGGGTAAAAAAAGGATGAGCGAGAGGAAGAAGGTGCCCAGTGTTCCCAGAGGCCAAGAGGGACACGTGCTATTCAAAAACCACGCTGGAGGGTTCTGGGGCGCTGGACCCGAGATTGGGAAGCTGTTGTTTCTATCCTCGTCCCAAGAACAGGCTCCCTTTCTCGCTCTCCTTCCCTCCGACGGTTTCCTCTGCTATGAGGGGCTGCCCAAAGGCGAGCCTGCTCCCTTTCCCTGCGGGGCAGGAATGCCGCTGACTGACTGACTGACTTGTCCCCCTCAGGCAGCCGCCCGCCACTTGCCCCGAAGACCGAGAGCGCGCCAAAATTCACCCCTCGCCCGCCCCCCGCCGCCACCCCCTTCGCCGGCTAGAGCAGGTGCTCCGAGGGAGGAGCCACTCCTTCACTCACCCGTCCTCGGTGGGAAAAGGCGGGAGCGCAGCCGAGGCGCCGCCCTGGGGGCAGCGGGGCAAGAGGAGCAGCACGAGCAAGAGCGGGCGCAGGGGGGAGCGGCCGAGCCGGGGCTGCTCCTGCGCGCGCTCTCGCTGCCCATCCTCGGCGCCGGTGCTGGATGGAGGAGGCTCGGAGAAAGACAGAGAGAGAAGCAGGAGAGGGAGACACGGAGAGAGAAAGGACTCAGCCTGGGGCTCGCGCACGCGCGCGACCGGCGGGCGCGCGACCGAGCGAGGTGGGGGGGGGAGAGAGGGTGGCTGGGCTGCTGGTGGTGATGTGAGGCGCGCGCGGGGTCGCTGCTGCTGCTGCTGCTGTGGAAGACGCCGGCTGGTGTCGCCGCGGTCTTCCCGCTTCGCCTCCCACCCCCCCACCCCCCTGCAGCGAAGCCTCGCGGTTTCGACCCGCTCGCCGAGGAAGTCGGAGCCGCTCGGCCGGGTTGGGGTGGGCGAGAAGGAGAGCCGAGGCTGACGGAGCGCGCAGGCAGAGGGGGCTCCTGTTGTGAGGGACCGCCACCCCCTCGGTTTCTCGCGGCCCCCTCTTGGCGCCGCGCACCCACAGCAGCGCCTTCCGCGGGGAAGGTCGTTCTGTGGGAGAAGGGCAGCGAGAGCCCCCGGCCGCCCCCTCGCTCGCTCGCTCTCGGCTCTCGGTCTTCTTCCCCTCCCGCTCGGCGCCCCCCCCCCCCCCGTTCTCCAGCGCTGCCTCCTTCGGAAAAGGAGGAGAAAAAGAGGCAGGCAAACCAGGGTTATGCAAAAGCCAGGCAGAAGCATCCCCTTATGGATGTGTGACACATCGCAAGACGGGCTTTTCCTTCCTCGCTGCTATGATCATTTGCCCCCCTTCTGTGTGGTTTTGCTACATCGCCTTTGTTGGCAACAACGTAACGCGCGTGCAACAATGAGGAGGCGAGGAAAGCGGATGGCCAAAGACATGTCCGTTTCAGATCGGAGAGGGGTGGGGGTGGGGGTGGGTAGGCTGGATCTGCCTCTTCGCCTTTGCAAATAAAGGTATCATCTAAACACGGCGGGGGGCGCACGTCCGAGCTGGGCAGCCGAGCGTAAAGGCAGATCCAGCAGCAGCACCCGACGCTTGCGCACGTGCTGCTCTCAGTATTTGTTTTCTTGTCTAGCTGGGAAGGAAGAAAGGAGTTCGGGATACAGAAAGGATGCTCTGTTCTGAGCACTTGCTTCTAGCCAGCCAAACAGACTCAGGAAGGAGACCTTCTGAAAATAGAAACAGCCTTACGCTGGGATCAGGAAGAAGTTTGCGATGCAGAGCTTTGCAGGAATGCACAGGACATCTCAAGGGATTTGTTAAAACTAACAAATAGTGCCATCAAGTAAATTTACGTTTAAGCCTATCGAAACGTATTTTGACGTGCAAGGCCCAAGGGGGCGGGTGTAACTATATGGAAATTAGGCAAGCAGGTGCCAACAACAGATACTGGACTGTCAGCAGCTACCTAAGCCATACTTTTTCAACCAAGTGTAATTCTGAACACTGAATGCCTACAGCTCATACATATAGGAAGCTGTAATCCACACTGGTTTCTCGCTGCTCTAATTGGCTGAAAAGAACCACCTATGATGCACAGAGTGAATGATATCTGGGAGGAAAGTATCTGCTTTGTTTTCTCTGTGGCACTTCTTGAACTCTGTGCTCCACTCAGGTTCTGGTGTTCTGCCTCATCCTAATTAAGGACTAGGTAAGACACACAACAGCAATGAGACAGAATTGAGTAGCACTGCAAAGTGCTTTGAAGCACAGATTTTTAAAACAAATCGAAATTGAAATGGCACAAAAAATTAAAATTGATATATTGGCTAATAACAACAAAATAAAGACAGAACACATTTGAATACAGTAGAAGGTATATTTCAAAATACCATATGCTTGGACATGAATGTGGGTAGCATTGCTGTTTTCTTACCCTACCAGTATTCAGCTGGAAACGGAATACTATGATGATGATGATTGATTGATTGCTGCTCCTCTCCCTCAGGTCCCAGGATGTGTTACATATTAACACAATACTAAAAACAATATAAAACAACTTACTAGACCAGATGAACATCTGGACTGGCATATCATAGCTCCTCTTAGATTCTACCGTGTTACAAGAAGAAGGGGTCAAATGCGAAAACGTGGGGGGAGATTGAGGAGACAAGAAGAACATATGGACATAGACTGCAGGGAGCAGCTCATCCGCTCTGCTCTGCAGCTGATCTTTGCAGAGCATGGTATAAATGCCATCACTAAATGGCTAAATGCTGGCACAGAAGGAGAAGGTGAAAGAGGATATAGGAATTACCTGAACATGAGCCAATAGTATAATGCCTCTTTTCAATGGCCTCTGTGTGTGATATGTGCCAGAGGTGTGTATTCAGTCTAGGTGAATCCAAGAACTGAAGCAAGCTGCCTCAGAAAGATTCAGGAGTCATCCAAGCCAAATTGGGCTGTTCAGAAACCCATTTGAGACCAATTCAGAGATTTGGAAGGGCACAGAGACACAGGCAGCAAATGTGTGAAAATTGATAGATTTTCCTGCAAGCTCTCTATGTAAGGAAAGCACCAGAGAGTAAGAGGGAGAAAGGTATAATTTTATGGTTGACAGCTCTGCTTCCAACCAAGGGATCATTTTACCTGGACACTCCTTTTCCCCTCTGCTTTCAGTAATGCAATGTAGAAGGAAATGGCTGGCTAGCATTAGCTGAGCAGGAACAAATATCTAACCCATTCTTCCACCCCCACTCCAAATTTCTTCGAATTCTGATGAAAAATTCAAAAAGTTATACCAGTGCTACTCAACACCAGTGCTACTCAATTCTGTCTCATTGCTGTTGTGTGTCTTACCTAGTCCTTAATTAGGATGAGGCAATCCTTAAAAAAACAAAACACGTCAAAATGTAAAGCTTGCTTACATTAAAAACCCCTGTATCTATTTGTCTGAAACTTGATAGGTTTCAATCTACTGTATGTGCCTGCATATTTCATTCAATTTGGTTAAACAGCAGAAAGGTTGCTGCCAATTGTTGATTTCCCTTGATATTCAGTGTGGAGGTTAAGAAGCTTCAGATATTCTGTGTACACACATTTAAAGAATTATTGCATACCTGAGCTTCTTGCCTCTTGCCAATTTATCCATCTCTTTGACCTCCCTTCCTTTGCTTTATAATCACTGTCCATACACTGTTCTAATGAGGCTCTTGTGTACTGCAGGTTTGTCCTGGACTGGGCTAATGGATCCACTCAGAATACTACTGCTGGAAACCTGGTAAAATGGCCTAGTAGTATGCTTTTTACACAAATTGCAGGAAACGCATCTCCATAGGAACTAATTGTTAGGACATTCCTGAAAGAGGACATGCCTTTCTCTTCAGTTCGCTCAGCTGGGGCTTTTATAACCTGAGCCTGTCTGCCTGGAAAGACTGCAGTTTGAGTCAGAGGCTGAACAGAATTTTGGGGTGCTTGCTGTCTTTCCCAGGATATTGATGTGGGAGCAGTGGACATTTAAGCTGTGCATGTCCCTATGTTCAATCTGTATATTTGAAAATAAAGCCAAATATGGGAAATATCAACAATTTCCGGTGACCTTTGAAAAGTTGTCTAGGTAAAAGCAGAGTTCCTGGAACTTCTCACGTCTCAGAGAACTGGGGCAAGCATAACTGTATGATGCTCAAACTGCTGCCATATGGACCTTTATAAAGTTAATGGGTATCATCGGATGAAAAAGCATTGGTCTTCTGCTCTCTGTTAATCCTAAGCAAGGCAAGTCCTTCATTAAAACTGAGCGAGCCAAACATGTAATATCTGCAATGTCTCCAAGTCCACAAGTTATAGATTAGCAGGGAGATGGAAAGATCTGGGTGAGAATTTTCACCAGCACTTTCCTCTACTCCAGATGGTATCTAACATCTTTCCCAAGTCCCAGCCAGGTGTGGGTTCCAGTTGGTCACTCAACAGCAGTTGTCAATCCAATATGGGGAATAGAATCCTTAAAAGTGGTCTGTGCCACCACCACCCAGCCATCTTGGTTCATCATCCCTCAAGAGCTAGCCATCTACATTCTGTTACTCATCAGTCGACTGAGAACCTGTTTTCAACTTTCGAGGCCATCATAGATAGATCTACAGCACTCCTGTCACTTTAAACCTGCTTTGTGCACTTGCCTTCTTAATAAAATTTCATAAAACTTGGCTGCTGGGGGTCAAGAGTGTGTGCACTTGCCAATCTCAAGGATTCTTGTAGTCTCCCTCATGCCAGTAGGTTGCTTGGGTTCCATGATGTAGAGTTAACCATTATGCTGCTACTTCAGCTATAGGTGGCACTGTGTGAGTCAAGCTGCGGTTTAGACTGTTCATTGTACAATGAAGCTGTTCCACTATTCAGCATCCATTTTGGCCTGGCCTCTTCTCTGAAATCACCTGTAAGGTTCATGCTATAGAAGTATGCTATATGAGGGGGGGGGGGGTTTACTAAAGATCAGCAAGTTGTGTGATTCCTGGGAGAGGCAGCTTTCACTTTCTACTGTAGGTAATAGTAGAGGGATCTGGCTGAGAAACACGGGTCATATTGCATCAGGATCCTGTGATCTAGTATTTCCTTGGATGTCCCAGTATTTTTTCCCTTCTGATGTGCTGTGAGTTGAGAGTGAAGTGGAATCCTAAAGCACAGAAAACCAAACAACATCAAACTGTCCTAAAATGATTTAATATGTAAGATGCAGAATTTAGCATGTCATTGAGTGGAAAGTGAGGATGGGGGGAAGAATCATGGAAAAAGGAGGTTTGAAACTATCAGCCTCCAAATTATGGGAGGAGTCTTTTGTAAAACTCTTTTAAACAAACTTTTAAATAAACAACAAGCGCTTTTTCTTAGGTTTGACTCTTGTTAGAGCAATGGACTGGGTTGTAGTTATACACACACAATCCATTTCTGCTACAACACCATATTTACTATTATCCATTTTCCTGGAAACATTCCAGTATCATGAATTTTAAAATGTAATTTCTGCATTTGAAATATTATCTTGTAAATAATAGTGCCAAAGAAGCACCAAGTTATTTATCCTTCTCTGCATCATCTGCCAGTATCCATCTTTCTGAGATGAGGAGTGGTGTCAGCCTTCCTTATATATTATGAAGTGTTTGCTTAGAGGTTTTTCTAAAGTTATTCATTGAAAAAATTAACTGAGTTTGGTCATTAAATCAAACAGGAGACCAGTGTCCCTACACTTCTACATTAGAACCAGTAATGGTTTCAGATGTTTTGGGTAAACTATTACCAATCTGGCAAATAGCATCACTCATCCCTTCGCAAATGTGGAACGCTTGTTTGATGGTGTAGAATTATATAGGAACAGAGCAAGCCATCTGATTTATTCATGTTTTCAAAATCCTGCCTTTGCATTAGCATTCTCAAGATAGCTAACAAAATTAAATTCCACAAAGAAAATATACTAAATCAATGGAAAAGCATTATAACAGTTCTGCAAAGTGTGTGATTCCCCAATCCAAAAATAGCTTACCAGCCATTAATTGTGGTCTGCCAAGTGCTTGACAACCTGTGAGTGTGCATGGGCATTTTGCAGCAAGCAAAACAGGGGCTTCATTGAGGCCCTGGTGGATAGGGTTAGGGTTGCATGACCTGTGGGTTACACTTGCTATATAGTTCACAAGTTCTGCAAGTGTGCAATATATCAAACATGAGAATATAGTAATTGCAGGGGAGGGAATGGACGCTTGGTTTTTGGCCACTCTTTCTGCTTCTGTTATTTGATGTTATTCAATAGCTTCCTTTGTAAAATTTTGAAAGCGGGGGCTTCAACAGACTATCCAAACAGTTAAGACAGCCCAAGGCCAGCCTATGGGACGCAGGTGGCGCTGTGGGTTAAAGCCTCAGCGCCTAGGACTTGCTGATCAAAAGGTCGGCGGTTCGAATCCCTGCGGCGGGGTGCGCTCCCGCTGCTCGGTCCCAGCGCCTGCCAACCTAGCAGTTCGAAAGCACCTCCAGGTGCAAGTAGATAAATAGGGACAGCTTTCTAGTGGGAAGGTAAACGGCGTTTCCGTGTGTGGCTCTGGCTCGCCAGAGCAGCGATGTCACGCTGGCCACGTGACCCGGAAGTGTCTCCGGACAGCGCTGGCCCCTGGCCTCTTGAGTGAGATGGGCGCACAACCCCAGAGTCTGGCAAGACTGGCCCGTATGGGCAGGGGTACCTTTACCTTTACCTTTAAGGCCAGCCTGCCCATGAGGCGAGATGAGGAGGTCACCTCAGGTGGCAGATCTGGGCCCGAGGAGTGCATTGTTCACCACCACATCTCCTACTCAGACATGTTACACCCTTGCCATGCCTGTGATGTGGACAAGCTTTCCTGTCCTGTGGATACCTGCCCCCCCCAGCAGCAGTGGGGTGTGTGTGCCCACATCATCAGCCATAGGGTTCACCAGAGGATGAGGAGGGCAGGGGTGAGGCATCCATGCCAAAAGGCAGAAGGGATTGTCAGCCCTGGAAGAATTGCTGGTGAAACTCACTCCATGGGAAAGGCAGTTAGATAAAGTACTTTGACAAATTGAGGAACTGCAGCCTATAGAAGTAACCCTTCTACAGAAGTATAGAAGTAACCCTTCTGCAGCTCTCTCTCTCTCTCTCTCTCTCTCTCTCTCTCTCTCTCATCTACTGGGAAGCTATTGTAGCAGTTCTGTGCCACCCCGAGAGTCACTTCACAGAGGTTCTTCTTATATACAGTGGTACCTCTGGTTACAAACTTAATTTGTTCCAGAGGTCCGTTCTTAACCTGAAACTGTTCTTAACCTGAGGTGCCACTTTGGCTAGTGGGGCCTCCCGCTGCTGCTGTGCTGCCACTGCATGATTTCTGTTCTCATCCTGAGGCAAAGTTCTTAACCCAAGGTACTACTTCCGGGTTAGCGGAGTCTGTAATCTGAAGTGTTTGTAACCTGAGATGTTTGTAACCCGAGGTACCACTGTATATTATGTCTAAGTGCAGATGACAGACAAACCCCTCTAATAATTTGTCGAATCCCTTTTTAAACCCATCCTTTAAAGCTGTGTACTGGCCATCAGTATATCTTGTGGCAGTGAATTCCACAAGTTATCTATAGATGTGTATAGATGCACTTTCTTTAGTTTGTCCCAAAGCTAGTGATCATCAATTTCATTTCATGAGAGCCAAACAAAAAGGCTCTTCCTCTCCTTTCTTCATATATCATGCATAATTGTGCAAACCCCTTCACTCTCCCACCCTGTGAATCCTTATTTTTCTAAACTCACAAAGCCAGAGCACTCTAAGCTATACTCATGGGTAAGATTTCCTTTGCTCTTTTCTTCGCAACTCTGCAACATACTTTTTGAAATGGGCCAACCAGAAGTGTCCAGAATATTTCAGATGCTGTTACACCACAGATTTATACAAAGCCATGGGAACTGACAGTCTACATCTATGAGCAGATATTAATTCTTAATGATAATTAAATGATTGTGCGCCTGTCCCCATTAGCTGATTAGAGTGCTACATTTAGGCAGCGAGATGGAAACGGCATTAGAAGCTTTCTTCTGTAATAATACGCAAAGCTGTCTATTCATCTTGTCCTGAGCTGGCATGGATGAGAGGGGGCATTTTCTCAAAGTGGGGAGGAATGGGGAACTGGGCTGCCTTGGACCCAACAAGGAGCCCACAAGGCAGCAGTGAAGGCTGGTGGTTCAGTGCCACAGGTAGCTCTTAGTTAGGCCTGAAGGGGGACTGTGTTCTTTTGGGCATCTGTTTCCAGTCCAACTCTCCTGTGCTCTGCCCTTTTTGCAGGACCACTAGACACTCTTCAAAGGCATGAAGATGGATACCCCTTCATTATGTGGCCTCCCTCCTGGTGCTATACCTGTGGCATGGCTGTGTGGTCCATAGGACTCAAGAAACAGCGCTCACTTGTCCTTTAAAGCAAGACAATTTAAAGAGGAATGGTGTGCTTTACAACACAACATTTGTTGAGAGGTGGACAATTTTTGTGAATTGCTGCAATGCAAATTTAGGAAATATTAGACCTGAAAGTCATTTATTTATGTAAAGTATGGGAAAAATGTCAACAACCTTAGCAAAGCTTTCTATGTTGGAAGAATTCTCTGTACTTGAATTTGGTCATTCATTGCTCTCTTCCAAAGTAGCCAAGAGGTGTTAATGAGGTTATGATATGCTTTGTATATAACAGGTAAACTGTAATGATGATTTTTGCCCTCATTTCAATTTGATGTATTTGCTTCATGTATGCAGATTTACAAATAGAGAGATATAGATATGCTTTGCTTTTCATTTAAGATAGATTGTAATGTGACCATGCTAACCCAAAGAGTAGATTGTGGCTGAAACAAAACTACTGCTAAGGTCAGGATGCAAATAATATAACTGAGAAGAGAAGCCAGACAATATGATCTAGTCCTTAATCATTTTCAATGTTTGAGGTGGAGAGATATCACTTATGGGAATGCTAATGTAATTATAATTTTCATCCAAGTTTCTTCATTTATTATTAAAACGGGAAGATAGAAGTTATTGTGTTGCAATTACTTACCTGTCCTGAAGCAAAAAAAACCCGGTGACTAATTAGGGAACCTTTTCTTAGGATAAATGTTGAAGCCAGATGTGGTCTGCTGACAATACATAACTGGAATGTTGCTCATTACAACATGGGAAATGGTGAAAAGATTCAAGTAGAAATTTTAGGGTTTTCTAAATAACCCCTATATCACCAGCATCACAAGGTTAACAACTGCAGTGTTTAAATTAACACTGATTTATCCATTGGGAAAAATATTTTTGGATGATGGCTACTCAAAAGGGTTCTCCGAAGCACTGGAATAGTAATAATTACATAGGTATGTGATGTCCAGCTTTAATTATTATGGATATCAGATGTAAGGAAAGGAATGGCAAGATCTAGATTGTGACAACAAATTAACTCCATCTGATCCTTACAGGAGACTGAGAGGCATGGCTTGCTCTGTGTGCTGTATCCAAAACTATGGCTTTAAGGATTCCCCTGGGAATCTAATAGGGAAGCAAAATCTGTTAAAGTGTTAATGCTGTTAGCCCTTCCATCTTATGCTCAATTGCATAGAGGTGTAAATAAAACTTTGTATCATAAAGATGCCACAGTCTCCCATGGTCTTCATTGCAAGGAAACGAAACCCAAGGTAAGTGCTAGAACCCATGAAGTCTTTCGCTGATCAGAAATTGAGTGGCACGCAACATGCAACAGTCTGATTTTTCCATTTTTCTTTCACTTAGCAATCTTGTAGTACAGTTATGCAAAAGTTCCCTCCCCCCCTTACATGTAGTTTTGGCTTTATTTCAAAGTAAAATGCTATATTAAAATAGAGGAAGAAACAAGGAACAAGAGCATCTGGGATGGTCTGTGTGAACCTTCGGCAAAAGGTCTCTTGTTCAGTTCCTGGATTTCTGTATACTCTGATGCTTTATTTCCCTTGTTTCATTACCATCAGCAATAATAATCACCACCCTTTTAATAATACAGAAGAGGATAAATCACTGACTACTCTATTGCAATCTAAATCACTGCATTCTTTCAATATTTGTTTACAATATGCCTGAAATGATGAATGGTTAAAACCCCTATTATGTGTGATGATCCATTCTGAAGGAGGTTCATTTTCCTGCTTTGTGGTGTGTTAATGCTCAGCCAGGGTATACATCAAGGTGAAGTTCAGGCTGGGCACAAGAGAAGGCAGAGTTCAGGCTAGATACAGGTCAAGGCTTTGAGGAAATACAGAGCTGTGAAGTTGTTCCAGCAAGGAAGAAGCTGAGATAGAACCCTTTCATAGCAGAAGCACCAAGCGCACCCTAACTATCAGCACCATATGTGCTGCAAGATGATGCTCCCCTTAAAGGCTCCTGCCCTTCTCTAGTTATCTGCGACTGCAATGAAGCCAGGAAGGCTCAGGTCTTCCAAGGTCTCCCACAGTGGAGTCCTTAAGGTAAGAGGACAAAGGTGCCACTTGTGCCTCACCAGGGAAGAAGAAATTATTCAACAGAACAGGTGAGGGCAAAGACAACCACAGAATATGCATATGCTAACTTCTATGCACAGATGCAAAGTTAATTTAGAAATAATTGATGCCGTTAAGAATTTTTTGTGCTTTTCAAGAGTCAGAGCAGGAGATGGACTGACTGCAATCTAGGAGCCTTAGGGAGAAGGAAATGAGGTGACCAAAGGGGAGAAGCAAGGGGGAGAGAGGGAGAGAGCACCAAAGAGAGAAAAAGTGAAAGTACATAAGCGTAAGATAGAACCAATAAAGCAGATCCGCTTCAAATTGCATAGCTTTTTCATTACCACCATCACTATCAAATGACAGATCACACCTGTCTCCATTGGCTAAACCCAAACAATCACTGATTTTGTGCTTTCCACAGTGCTATAGTGCAAAAACATGTTGGCACATGTTGCTATTCTCTGAATTCTCCTCCTCTTCTTCTTCTTCATCTTCTTCTTATTATTATTACAAGGGATCCCCTCAAAATGATCGATATCAGAGCATAGGTCAGTGATGCATTCTGTGATTTGTTGTTTTCTTTTTCATCCTATGTGAAAAATGTGAAGATCCATGAAGATCTGTTGTGGTGCTGGCAAGTACCACATCTATTATTCTACTGTGCCCTCCCAACACTGTAAACTTTAATTTGATGGTGTTTGGGGGATTGACCCTGTATAAAATCATGCAGATTCAAGATGATGCATTTTAATTCTAGTAGATTGTCTGCCATGGAATAGCAAAGAATGTGAGTGTGCATGTGTGCTCATGCACTTTCTCTCTTTCTCACTGTTGGGAGGAGTGGGGGAAAGAGTGTCAGAAAAGGAGAGGATAGTGCCTATTATACTCTCAAAATTCCAAATGTGCCCACAAACCCCTAAAAGGCTGGTGCCTCTATGATATAGCCTTTCATAGGCTTAGAGGGCACACCTATAAGGAAACCACATGAGAACGCCATTGTCCCTCTTAGGAATGTAACAATTGACCGGATAGCCTTTACTGTATTCAGAATAAAGCTAAGCCCCATGTCACCAAGAGGCTAAACTATATAATTACCCTGTGGGCTCTTTTCATCAGCGGCTATCTTAGGCAAAGGTAATATATTTCCCCCAAGACTCTAAAGCTTGAAAGAAACAAAACCACATCAGAGAACTGGAAAGATTAAATAATTTGAGTAATCACTTTGCCACTCCCTTACACTAGGAAATGACACGATGCACAATGCATTGCACAAGGGATGCTACCAGTAGTGGAGATATTCCCAAGAACTGTGCATCCCATTGAATGCAGTGATTGATTTTTACAAGGGCTGCATGCTGTTCTCCGTACCTCATTCTAAAAAGAGTCACTGTTTAAGTTGAAGGAGACAATCTGCCCAACCTGTGGTGTTATCAATATTATAAATTTTGGGAAAGGATGACCTGTGGAGGGCTAGATGTCTTCTACCTTCACTGCCACCTACAAGGTAATGCCATCATATTAATACCATTGCCTTAATATGATCTCTTCCATTACTGTTACTATTTAACTGAGTGCCATTGCAGTGATTCCTCCAAGTCTATTTTGTGTGCCAACATTTTCTTTCACTGCTCCTTTTTACATTAGAATGACCAACTTAGCACCCAATATATAGGTCAGCAATACGTTGCACTAATTCCATCTGCTCTCCACCCCCTATATACCCATTGCATTTGACATCTGGCAAGGAAGGGGGCAGCCTACAAAATGCTTTTGAAATGCAGGATTTCTGATTATGTCATGTGTTCGTTCTGGCTATATCTTTGGGTAATAAGTGGCTAGGCTTATTTAGGAGAATCTCTGAAGTCACATGTTGGTGTGCCAGTTGTCTTTGTTTCAGCATCTTTAATTAATAAACTAATACTTCTTTTTATATACAGAACAACACTTTGATCTATCTTGTCATTGTTAACCCCAGGGATGCCATATTTTGGAGTGCATTCAAGCCTCAGTGTGAAAAAGATCCTAAAGGGAATATCAGAGTTGCATGTGAGAATGCAGGTTGTATGCAAGCTGCATACTTCAGAACTTTAAAAATAATGAATCTAGTCTCTTACTTTTAAAGTTCTGATGTGCTTTGCTAGTAAAAAGTTATGGTGACATTAGAGACACACTAATATTATAGACACAGAAAAGAAAACCCTTTGCTGCCATTTTGTTTGTTCGGCTTGGATGGAGCCCTGCCAAAATACTTTAGCTGAGATAATGGGCCAACAGTGAGAATAAATCATAGGGGGGGGGGGGGAGAGAAAATGTACGAGAGCAATAGATTTCTCTAGGTCACCTTTAATCCTAGCCTCAAGTTCATTTCAATTTCCACACTGCATTTCTTTCTTTCAAGTATGTTTGCTAATTATATTTAATTTCCCAATTATCTGGTGCTTTGGGCATGGGCTGGCATACATGGTCATTATGGTTTAGGGTGAAAAGAAAGTAATCATTCTTTGTGTCACACACTTTGGAAGATAATTATCTAGGAATGGGAGCACATGAATCTATTAAAATGTTCCTTACACAATATTCCTGGTACGAATGAATTTGATCCTTGTAGGGACCTGCTACCTTGTTTGCAATCAGACACAGTTGTCTGTTTTAAAGTCCCATCAATTTAAAAGGGATTTTATGATCCAGGAATGATTCAGAGGGATGTGCCTATTATTTCTCACAGATAATAACAACTAATTTGGATGTTTATTTTATAATAAGCATTTGTGCACAATCATCAATGTTACAATATTCTGTAGAACAGAAGTGGAGTACCCTCTTCAGCCTTAAGACCACATTCCTTAATGAACCACCTGACAGTGGTGGGTGGGACCAGAAGCAAAAGTGGGTGGAGCAACCAAAGCAAATGTTTACCTTTGTAAAGAGGCTAGTTTATACACAGACTCACATACCCCTCTCTATCCACCAGCCCTACCAGTTCCACTCGCAAGCTCTCTGCAATGAGAATGAAAATATGGAGGAATCTAAGTTTGGTTGGCATTCCCAGTCACGGGGAGTCTTCTAAATGCATTCAGTAGAACATGAAAAGAATGCTCAGTCCTTCTACCCAATGGGCAAAGTTCTGAGGCTACACCTGGCAGGGGAAGAGATACTGGAGGCAGGGCTAGAATGTACAGTCCTGCTCCTCCATTGACACATCTTTAGGCTGACACCTGAAAAGGGCTCATGGAGAACCAGAATGTGGTTTAACCTAGGCTTCAGGCTTTCAGCTTGTTCCCCCGCTTGATACAAAGTATGCATTTGCATATTTTTAGGAAGATTATGTGTCAGCTGTTCCTGTGGTCCTATACTTACAGCTTTGCCAAATGAGCAAATTAATAGACATTCTGCTCTTAGCAAACATGTAGATTCTGAATGTGCAGTTCCATTTTAGGAAATGCAGTAAGGTTCAGGTGAGTTCATGCCTAGCTCAAATGGTCTACAAATAATACATGTCTCTAAGCCTTGTGATCTCTACCTCAATGAAACTCAAAAAGTAAGCCAACCATTGATTTCTGTACCTGAAGATCCCTTTTTTAAGGCTCAGGACAGGCAATATACACTAAAGCTACATGCATTAAGACCACATTCCTATTTCTAGCCATTAATGCCTGCTGAAAAGTTAGCATTGTGATTCATTTTAAGGATCTGCATATAAATTTTGGTGTACCCCTAAAAAGGGAGTTGCTGAGCTAAGGAGCAACATCTTTTTTTCACTCCTTTGTGCCACCAACTGTGGTTGTGTTGATTGCCACTGTTTTTATTCTAAGTTTTAACACTGCTGTTTAGTACACTTCTGTTCCATCAGATTTCTTACACCAGATGTATCATGGGTGTATTTATTTCCTGATTGACACACAACACCTTCAACAGTTTCATGAAATGCATAGCAACAGTGCAAATTTCCCATCATGACATTTTCATGCCAGAAAAATCTGCACCTATTTGATTTATGTCACACAGCTGTTAAAAACAAATCTTTCTATCAAAAAGGATATTGCAGTCTGAAGCTTCAGATAAAAATAAAAGTCTCAGATGAATATATGTATGCATATATGTGTGTAAAATGTCTTCAGGGGTTGTCAACACAGTGCCCGTGGGTGCTCTTGTTCCCTCTAGTGCAGCCTTTCTCAACCTGTGGGTCCCCAGATGTTGTTGAACTACAACTCCCATCACCCCTAGCTAGCAAGGCCAGAGCTCAGGGATGATGGGAGTTGTAGTTCAACAACATCTTGGGACCCACAGGTTGAGAACTGCTGTGTCTAGTGCCTCCTATGGCACCTGCAAAAGGACTCACCAAATATCCCCTCAAAAAACCACAATGCATG
Source organism: Podarcis gaigeae (assembly GCF_964106915.1). Classification (NCBI taxonomy): domain Eukaryota; kingdom Metazoa; phylum Chordata; class Lepidosauria; order Squamata; family Lacertidae; genus Podarcis; species Podarcis gaigeae. The sequence goes on along the minus strand of NC_139680.1, from coordinate 45,387,398 downwards.
AGAGACTGTTTGGTTTTCTTGCTCAACTTCTGTTTACACTGGCTCAGCCTTTCTGACATGCCTTCATGGCAGCCATTTTGTGTTATGCCACACCCCAATGGCAGCCATTAAACTTACTTTACTTTTGACAGAAATGGCACCTGCAGCCTGATCTTCCTGAACTGATATGATTCATTCTACCACTTCAGGATTCTACCACTTCATTCAGCTAAACACCTAGCAGTCCAACATTTCGTTGCCTCAGACATAGAAAAGTGCCTCTCTTTTCCACTTGCAGAACCAACTGTTGTCTGCAGTCAACTTTGCTGCAGTAGCCCTTGGCCTTGACAACTTCCAGATAAAAAAATAAAGATAAAATTTACATTACATAAATGACTATAGAGGGGGGGAAATATAACTATTGTTATTTTAACCAGCCCAATATAATCTCCATTTAAACTTAATTAAAAAGATCTGTTATCTGCTGAGGAGTCCCCTACATGACCTGCCCTGGTTCTTTCCATTTTGTTCACTTGGAGTTTCCATGTAACTGAAGCATACAGTACTATTTCATCGGCTACAAAAGGATGAAAATCTTCTGATAAAAAACAGAGGATTTCTCTATCAGAATAAGTTGTTAACCTAGACAAAATCTTTCTCAAGCTTTTTTTTCTCTTGGCCCATCGTATAGCAGACATTTCAGTACATAATAACATTTCCCTTCCAATTCAAATTGCAGACACAAATCTGTTGGGTGACAGGAGCCTGTCTGCATATGCCATCCAACATGGCATGAATTATGATCTGTAAATGCAGTTTGAGAAAGACACTATGAAAGGGAAAGAATGTCAAATTTTCCTCAAGTTTTCAAATTTCCTTCCAGATACCTAGATTTTTGGATGGCCCTTTGAAAAAATATATGCTGCTGAGATAATTTAAATGGTCACAACCGCCTCACATCAGCCCCACTTTTTACTTCAGATAACCTTTCCCTCAGTTTGTTTTTGCCTAAAGCTAGGTGATCCCAAAATATGATCGGACTATTATTTTCAACATCTGAGGGCTCCAGGCTTTTTTAAGGTGGACTGGGTAGGCTGCATGTCCACACACAAATATGTTCTCCAGCAGAGGGAAACAACTCATGAGGAACAGCAGTTGGTCCTGCCCCCAGCCTGCCAGCACCTGGGACAGCAGTTTCACTCTGCTTAACAGTAGGGACAGCTCTGGAACTGAATAATGGGAAAACAAAATAAAAAAATTCCTTCCAGTAGCACCTTAAAGACCAACTAACTTAGTTGGTGTATCTGAAGAAGTGTGCATGCACACGAAAGCTCATACCAAGAACTTACTTAGTTGGTCTTTAAGGTGCTACTGGAAGGAATTTTTTTATTTTGTTTTGACTATGGCAGACCAACACGGCTACCTATCTGTAACTGAATAATGGGAAGTGAGAGAGAAAGAGAGAGAGCTTTACAAAAGCCACTTTGCATACTGAAAGAACAGGGAAAGGCGCAGCCCTTGGAAGCGTCTGCAGAACAGCCTTTTGAGCCTTCTCCCCAGTCTGCCTGAGTTATCCCAGCGGTGAGCTCAGCCCATGCAGAAAGTAGGGTGCCTTTCAGCATAGCCATCTGCTCATCAGTCTGTTTGTTGGTTCAGGAGGGTCATGAACTCAAAGCCAAAGTAGTTGTTCCTCTAAATGGCATGGCTGAAGGCAAGGAAAGTGTGCTCATTTATGATGCTCCCAGCACCCCAAACAAAATCAGTGGACACTTTCCCCTCCTGTTGTATAATTCCTGATGCACTTGCCATGTTTTCCAACCCCCTTCACTTCAAGCTGGTCTTTTCCCAGTGACCAGCTCTGTGCCAACGCTCAACAACTGCTTAAAACATTTACATTGCATATTCATATGACAGAGAATGTATTTTAGGCTACGACGCTCCATTTAAAGAAGAAGCGAGGCATGCTGCATTATCACTCTTGCTGGAAGAAAACAAAGCAAAACAAAAACAAGAACGCCACCAAGGTCATTTTCTTTTATTTCCTTTTTTCTGTAGTCACTGCCATTTACAATTATCACTTAAGGTGCAGCCCTGGTCCAGTCATGACATCCATGTCACGAGCTGAAAGATCCCTCACCATTATTATGAGTGCCCTCTCCGCTATCCAAACACACACAGCTAATGCTGCTCATAGTGGAGTTAGCTGAGGGCAAAATTTATTTTTAGAAAAATGATACGTTTGAAGCAGCAGCCCTCCTGTTTAACAAATGAAAAGAGGAGTTGGCGAACTCATTTGAACTCTTCCTGCACATGAAATGGTGGACATATAAAGCGTTCTGACATTGATGCAGAAAACATAAGAGGAAAGGCTAAGGCTGTGTACGCATTACTGTTTATTCTGGCTCCGGTGTAATCCCACTGCTGGAGTCCGAAGCTGTGTGCACATGACTCTAGCCACAGTCCATATCTATGCTGTTGTTTCTTGAGAAATGCTGCTGTGTGGTGCACTTCCTCCCAAACCAGCTTCCAGCTGAAAGGAAAACATAAGCCACATACACTTGAGACAGTCCGTGTGGATGGCAGCACATGCACAGATGGCAGCTTCATGACTATGAGTTTAGGTGCAAGGAAACCAAATAGATAATGTGCATTGGCTGAAGATATCCCTACCCCTTCTCTGGTGTGTATAGCAATGTGTAAATGTGACTTGAAAAGCAGCTGGAGTGAATGACCTCATTGTACTTTAAGCCACTAATGTTGCATGGGCCTCAAGGATACTGCAAAGAAAGGGTGACAGTGTGACCCTCTGCGTATTTACTGAGAAGTAAGTGAGGCATAGGCTGTGTCCATGCTTCAGCCTCCCAATTTTGTATACACTGGGGAAGGAAGCACTCTGGGTTGTGGCCAACTAACATCTAGAGTAGATCCACTGTAATTAATGTGGTCCTGAGTTTGCCACATCTATTAATTTCAGTAGGTTTACTCTGAGCATGACTAATATTAGGTACAACCCTCTGTGTTGTATCCAGGGGTTTCCTTCCCTTGTACCCTGCAGGCAACTTAGTGACTAGAGAAATCTTTTCTTTTGGCAGGACACTCTGAGTATGCTCAGGTGTTGCCTGTTCTGGCACAGCTAATTACTGATTGCAGCACATCTTTTATTGCAACATGCTTGTGGTATTATATGCTCAGAGTCTCCTTGCATTAGGCATGCAGGCAACAGTCCACTGCTGGACTGAGCACAAAAGGTAGGGGAGGCACTTCAGACTTCCAATCTATCTTCTCCCTGTAATGCCAGTTAATTCCACTGGAGACATTGCAGTTTCTTAAAGGGCAACATAAACAGCTAGCAAAGTGCTTCCAGTCTGTCAAACTGTCACCATATAAGCAGTCAGATGGTGTGGTTCTTGGAGGGAAAAGTGCATTGTGATTGCAAAGCTAAGTCGGTCAAAGCTTCAGGATTTCAATAAACTGGAGGGGTTACTTAAAATAACAGTTTAAAAAGTGTTATGGCAGATGACAGCAAAAATTTCCAATTGTGTTCACAGACAAAGGAGAAAGAGTTGAAGGGGACTGTTTTCACCTGTCCTTTTAAAGAGGGCAGAAACTTAATGGAGGCTGTTTCTGGCCGCCTTTTTCAAAAGCAAAACATTAGTGAAACCTATGAGACTCTTCAAATATTAAAATATCACAATACTTATATAGTGGAAAATTAGTACGAAAAAACAACCTGATTATCTTAGAGGTAGTCCAGAACATCAAATGGCTCAGGTTAACCTCCACAGATGTGTGTGTGTGGAGTGGCTACAGAGGTGTAGCCAAATAATGTGATAAGACCCTTCCACAAAGGAGGTTCTTAGAGAAGGCACCCTCGGTTTCCACACGAGTCCACAGCTGGTTCAAGATGCACTGCAAAATGTCAGGCACCTTATAACTGTTCCAGCAAAAAGCACCCACAAAACACCAAAGGAACAGTATACCAGCAATATGAAGGCTCAGGGTGTGTACACTGCTCAAAAAATGCATCTGCAGAAGGCAGCAAATCACACTTATGGGCTGTGTTTTACTCCCAAATATATGGGCAAAGGACTGGAACCTAAATTAAGTATTTGCAGCCAGCCTTGCATTGAGAGATGCAAATAGCTTATCACGTTGCTTTTAAATCATCCAATTTTCAACCCTACACGCTCCATCACTTTTCTTACCTAGTAATGATATTTTAATTAGACTGGATTACTTAAAGAAGGAATGTTATAATAGAGAAATGAACAGCAACAATATATCACACCCAGGTAGCATCAAACCACAAATTTCCAAAGTGCTTAAACTGGTTCTTGTGCCTTCTATCTTATTTTATTGATGTGCCTCTAGACAATTCTCTGGTGTGTTCTTTGCAGCAGGAGATATGCAGATGTCTTCCTGCTATGGAGATGCGAGTGATGATGGATGTTTGGCTTGCCATCATGCCATTAAAACACAAGAGCCCCGCTGGAAATGAAGTTAACAATTCAGATCCTAAGCATGTTTATCTCAAAATAAGTCTCATTTAACTCACTTGGATTCTATGTTTTTGACCTGATTCAGAAATTCCTCCTGGGCCCAGGAATATCAGTGTGTTCACTTCTGTTGAATGGGGCAGTTCTATGCAAATGTGAGCATGGAGTTGCTCCTTCCATTGAGATGAAAGGTGAAACCTTCCAATGCAGATGCTGATGTGTCTCAGATTGCACACAAAACTTTAGATTAGGTGTTCCATGCTTCGGATGTGACAGTGGGACAGGATACTTCCAGATGACCTGTTTATTGTGCTTTCACCCTGATTTGGTTGCAGAGAGATTAGGGAATGCTGAATATTTTACAAGCATTCAAATATTTGTTTATGGGGAGATTAGATGATGCTGTGTCAAAGCAAGTGTCATCCCACACTTTCCATTTTGCTGCCACATTTTACTGTCACGAAAAGCCCAGCCTTTGGGGGAAGCAGGCTAGTTGCGCAACAACTCCAAATCAGCTTTAATTGCCCAGCTTATCCTGAGCATTTGCGGTGAGATGCTTTACCACACATTTAGCAAAGTAAAATGAAATACCCTAATACCTTTTCCCTTCCAGTTCTAGAGCAGTTCCAGTTCTCCTCTCTGCCTAGAGCACCAGCTTAATACTGGTAATTAAGGGCTTAACCCTTCAAATATCCATAGGAAGGAAGTGGCACAGCCCTTCTTTGACCACACACAAGTGAGAAAATGCCTGTTTGTACGACGCATAGTTTTAAACAACCAGGCATATGAGATGTAGGAATAACAAGGATGACAGGAGATTGGATGCAAGTGAGCTGTGCAGGAGCAAGCTGAAAAGCAAGCTTCGTGGAGCCTCTTTTTGTTGGCAGAACTCAACAATTGGAAACAGTAGTGAACCCACTCTGAACATGACGTATTTCCATCTAAGCATATTTAGCAAATACATGTGTTAGCAGGTGTTTCCCTAAAATGTTCCCCGATACTTGATTACATCTGCGTCCCCGATCATGCGCCAGCCAAGCATTATGTCTAGTAACCAAAACTGTGAGAGGACAAACGGTAAGGGGGAAAGCCCTGTTTTTTAGCGAAGAAGGCAAAAGGTCAGGGAGAGTGGGCGCAATGCTCCTTGGCACACTGTTGCATGCCTGGTGCGAGGTTTGCCTCAGCACACGTGGAGCGTCACCTCCACATGGAGAGGTAGCACAAGCTGCTTGCATTCAACACAATGAGAGTTTTTGACTTCATGGTGCATTCACATATCCCACTAGCATTCAGAAGTAGCACAGTGGTTTGCTGTGTGCATGCATGATAGGGCTGTCACTGTCAGCTTAAAAAGTATGGTTGTGGTTTGTATTCAACAGAGGCTTTGCACTCTAGTGCAAAGCACTTCTGCTTGTGAAAGTTGGGACATCTGATTTTTGTGAATCTGCTGAAAAACTGCTCCTGCAGGTTAGGCAACCTTCTGGATCTTTATGGGATAATCATAAAGAGTCCAACTTTATGCAAGCACAAAGTCAGTAATGGATACTGCACTTTAATTTTAATGCTACTTTAAAATGATACTCAAGCTCAGATGCTGACACACTTCTGGAGGTATGGGGAGCTTTCCAGGTTCAGAACTGATGGTTTGTATTTCTGTTATCCTTACAAACTCAGTAAATACCATTATTGCGAAATAAAATACTTCTGTAACATTGTCATTTGAACCTGGCACATGTGCAGAATTTGTCAGTCGGTTTTTAAAGATTTTCAGCAGAGATATAGTAAGGAGCATTCTCACGGCTAGGCAAATGTAGTATGAAGTATATAGACTCTGAATTGCAACTGCTGCTGAGTTTGCACTTTATGTATGTGTCAGGACTCCAATCCTTTCAACCAAAACATGTGCTTATGAGAAGAGTTTCATCTTTTTCAAATCACCTCGGTGTATATCCTCCAAGCTCCTGCTTAAAATCTGGCTTTTTTATTTTTTATGTAAGAGGAAGCTAAACTTGGTGTTCCATAAATAATTAGAAGCAAATGGATACAGAAAAAACAAGACTTTTTAATTTACTGAGACTAGTAGCTAGCAAAGGAAGGGCAGTGGAGATTAGTGTTAGACAAGGAATTTGCTAGGGAAGAACAAAAGGATATGTTTGAGTGAGGCAGAGGCAGCAGCATACTAATTGTGAGAAATGGGGGGGGGGGGGACCTCCACAGACTGATGCCCAGAGTACCACTGAAAAGAACACCAACAGAATACTAGTGTTGTATCTGGAATCATAAAACAAGCTGCAATAAATAAAAAAGTGGGGAACCTAGCCTTCCCGGAACATGTGGAATGTTGTGGGGAGACAATGATAACAGCTGTGGCGAATTTAAAGAGTAATAAACCACATCTCATAGGCACTTAACATGTACTAGGAGACAATATATAATTCTTCCCCCCACCCTTCATTCCTTGTATCTCTGAAGTGGGGTATCCCTTTGATAATACATTACATGATTACAGACAGCGACTTATAGTGCTAGCCTATTTCATTGCACGTTCACATATATGTAATGGAATGTAGAGTGTGCTCTTAATGAATCACTTGCCCTTCTTTGCTGCATCTTCAGCAATCAAGACAGAGGGATGTCTAGCAGCTACTTTGTATTATTTGTGTAGCTGAAGAAATACCTTTTTACTCTTGTCTTTGACAATGAGGATATTTTGTTTTTCGGGGCCCATCCGTTTTGCTAAATTTACACAGTTTTGTTACAGTTGGAATGATTTTGTTTTTCTTAGAATTTTAACTGTTTTTTGTGGTTTTTTATAGTTGTATAATTATTGTCACCTGCCCTGGACATGTGCACCGCTTTGCCCCTGTGATTGAGGGGGGCTGGGCCACGTGTTATCACCTTTAGTGCACCCAGCAATTATTGGAACTACTTTCAGGTGTGATTCAGAGATACTTGAACTAGTTTAGTGAACTTCATTCAACCAACCTAATTCATTCCAAGAGAGAGCCACAGTTTAGAGCCCCTATGTAAAGGTACAAGAGCCCCATTCTCCCTTGTATTTGGCTAACATCTCCCCTGCCTTCCCTTTGCTTGCCATAGATGCATGTCATGTTGTATAAACAATCTGAGGCAGGTACTGCACTTGGTTAAGCACATTCTTTAAGGGACTGGGGAAAAATAGGAGGAGATCTGGCCAGGTTCCTAGAGGTGACTGTAGGAGAGTCCAGATGGCCAGATCTGATTAATTGGCAAACTGTTTAAAAATGTGTACTACAGCCATTAATCGTTGTGGCATCATTGTTACTGGAAAATATAAATTATGCTTTTACCCAGTAACATTACCAATCTAAAATTAAATTATGGAGATATGCTCCCTCCCCTCTTTTTCTTGTTTCTTAACATATACAGAGCATCTGAAGTGTCAGTTTTATAGCACACATGGCAACTGTGGTGAAAATGTTATATGATAACTACTAGAGAGAAAACTTTAAGGAATAAGAAAGCAAGGTATCTGAGTGCACATTATGGCAAAATTAAGAAATGCTTTAAGAATAAGGGTAAGAGAGGGTTGAAATGGAAAGCTAGGGTAGTAGCCAGAGATGTCTGTCTGTTGCAAGAAGGTATCTCATTTCCCCATTAATCATTCCTTAACCAAATGTTACAGGCAACTAATCTCTAGCTTGTCTTTCTGTTTCATGCTTTCAAAACAAAAGCAATGTTCAGGGAACAATCGAAGTGAGTGAAGTTTTAAATTGGTTCCTCTCATTCATCAGTTTCAGAAGGACTGTTAATTACAAACTTCCAGATTTGATATCCCCCCCAGAATACAAAATTTTAATATAAGACCACTGATTCTGATGAAATGTTGAGTAAAATAAGTAACCCTATGCAGCCCGTAACTTCTCACTCAATATTGACATTTTGTTGAATTCTGCTATTAAATTTTAAATGGAATATCTACAAGCACTTAGTCTTCCTTGCATTTAGCAGGATGTTTTCTTCTGCTGTCCTCTTAGTCATATAGAGAAAGAGCTATAGATGATACTGATATAGATATAGATTGGTAAGTCATCATTTAAAAATTGATGACCGGTGGTAAAACATAATAAGTGCTTTAGTTGGAAAGCTTTGGTTATTTGAAGTGACATGAAAGCTTTGTCTTGGTTTTTAAGGTTGCCAGCTGATCAGTAAAAAGGCTATTCCTACTCCTGAGCATTTAAGAGTATATTGATATATAGAAATCAGTAAGTGAAGCTTGTGACTGCATGGCGATATCACCTGCTAGTATTGACTGAACCCACTTCTATCAAAGACAGAGCTTAAAGGGAAAGATTAGCATCCATCCATTGTGTGTACTTTCGCACATGCAGGTAATGCCTTGAAGTTGCAATAATCTGAAGGGGAAAAACAACTTGTGTTAACTTCTATTTATAGCTGAACAGAGGAGGCACATTTTTTCCAGGAGTGCCATTATATGCATTTAGGTTAATTCAGGCTCCATTGGATTATTCCTGAAAATATCTGTGGGATTGGGATTTCTGATATTAAGCATGTTCTTCCGGTTTTATCCCGTTCGGTACACCTTAAGTGTAATTCTTCTGCATAATGAAAAATGCCTTACAATTGATTTGGTTTTATTTTTATTTTTTGCAGGAGGGAGGATAAAACACTTTGTGCAATTTTCAGGCTAGCTAGCACTTGGCTCATTTGCCCTTTGGCTTCTTATCACGATCAGTTTGCAGGAGCCTATACCATTTTAAAAACAATGTATGTTTTCCAAATGACCGCACCTTAGGAAGAAGGTAAGTAAAGAAGAAGAAGGAGGAGGAGGAGGAGGAGGAGAAGGTGTGACCTGAGGACCTGACAGTGAGCCAATTTAGGGCAGAGAATAGAGGGTCCAATTCAATTAACCAGCTCTGTTGGTGGAAGCCCTGCACAAGGACCTCTGCTTGTGCGATGGGGCTTTTCCCCTCTGTCCCCCATGCCTCTTCTGAAATTGACTCTGGGAGGGTTGGGAAGCGAGGGGGTGGTCCTTCCACCTGACAATCTGCAATGCTTGCACAGATGGATTGATTGGAAGAGCCCAAAATTGGATTCCATCTGGAGACTCATAGAAGAAGGAACGCAATAGCAGATGGAGTAGAGGTGGGGGTAGAGTAGGGGATTCACAGCTGGGATGCATGCAGGACACTGCAGTGTTTGGATTATTCCATACTTTAAGCCCATAAATAGAGTAAATTGAAACACAAAGCTAGACTTTATCAGCTAAGTGGCAGACAAACAAATGGCTGTTTTCCCTGCCCCTGCGTCTCCATGCCAGAAAATATATATCCAATTCTGGTGCCAGCTAATTGTGGAAAAGTAATGTCTCAGCATTGCTAAAGCACTGTAGTGTAGAAGCAACCAATTACTGTTGAGCAGCACCAGTTAGAAAATTGAGGAAGTTAGGCACAAATAAAAGTCCTGTCTATTTCTGGCATGAGATATGGGAACTGAATACTGTGGGGCTATTCAGGCCTGGGTTTTATTCTTACTAATGACTGCTAGAAAGGAAATTCTGTATAGAAATCTTTAGGGGCTGCTTTCAAAGATCTGCTCCAAACTCTTCAAGCTCTTTACAGGCACCTGATCTACAATCTGTAGCCTTCCCTGCATGCCCACACATCAATTAAAGCCCTTGGCCAATCCACAACAGTAAGGTAAACTGAAAAGGCTGCAGACACCAAAACTCTAAAATTGGCCTTCGAGATATCTTTGGACTCCAGCTCCCATCAGCCCCAAGCAGCACAGCCCATGGCCAGAGGTGATAGGAATTGTAGTTCTCCAAATCTGTTCTAAATACATTATAAATCATCTTGAAAATAAGACAGAAAAAAGTGAAGTAAGATTTGAGTATTTGGAGAAGAGATTTAAACTTAACACGGTTTGTGACCCAAATCAGACCAATAACTGAGATATTTTTAAAATTAGGTTGCACATGCCCAATTCTCAAGTCTGCGTTTTCTGCCCTAGGCTGTTAAACAAGAAACAGTTACATTAATAGATGAAAACTGAAGGAGACCCTTTAAACTAAATGGACTTAACTTAGTCATGTTGATTCATTTCAATGAGAATGCGTTGTTATTATTATTATTATTATTATTATTTTATTCTGCCCTATACCCAAAGATCGTATGGTTCGCAGAATAAAATCAAAATATAAAACCACAAAATACATAATCAAAATAAAAACAACAACCCAATAGCCACCCCCCTCAAAAACCCCACATTTTAAAAGGGCATGGGCTGTCAATCAAATCAACCAAAGGCCTGGGTAAAAAGTAATGTTTTTTCCTGGCGCCTAAAGGTGTATAATGAAGGTGCTAGGTAAACTTCCCTGGGGAGAGCATTCCACAGATGGGGAGCCACTGCAGAGAAGCCCATTCTCATCTTGCCACCCTCCAGACCTCTTGGGGAGGAGGCACATGAAGAAGAGCTAACAATGAATACAACCCGTGTTTTGTATATGTGTGTGTGGCGCTTTTCTTACACATTCAGTAAAGTTTATCATTTCAGACACACTCCTTGGAGATAGTTCACCCCCTTCACCTAACTAAAACAGAAGCAGCCAAAATCCTAACTCCCTCCCACAAGTTAAGTCCTGTATTCAAGGGTCCTTACAAGAAAGTGTGTGCACAAGTGTGGCTGAAAACATATAATGGCTCCTTTCAGATTATCCCTTTCATTAGCACAGAAGCCTAACTTTTGGATCTAGCTCTCTAGGCCCTTCAGATGTTGACCCGTCATCATTATACCTTTCCTCATGGCCCTGAAAACACAGACACTCAGGGAAGGCTTTTCCTCCCCTCCCAGTTTCTAAACTCTAATTTCCCGATGAACTACTCCCTGACTGGGCCAGAAGAGGCAGCCGAAATGCCTAATGAGCCAACACTGACTGATCACCTGACTTATACATGCTGGCTGCCTCTGGAACTGCCAACCTTTCTCCTTTAATTGCTCCCAGCTCAGGTTGGTTAGCCATAAGCGAATTGACCTGGCCGTTGCCTCATAAGGGCAGGCTCAAAACCCCGCCATGCAGTTGTTGAGAGCACATTTATTTCTGCATTGAAAGAATTAGAAAAGGAGATGGAACAAATGCCGAACATGCTTTTCTTTCTTTCTTTCTTTCTTTCTTTCTTTCTTTCTTTCTTTCATAAATGTTTGTGAATAAAACTTACTGAAATGACTGGATAGAGAATTAAATGTGAGGAAATAAGGCAGGGGAGGCGATTGCCACTCCAGTAAAGGTAAAGGGACCCCTGACCATTAGGTCCAGTCGCAGACGACTCTGGTGTTGTGGCGCTCATCTCGCTTTATTGGCCGGGTCATGTGGCCAGCATGACTAAGCCGCTTCTGGCGAACCAGAGCAGCACACGGAAACGCCGTTTACCTTCTTGCCTATTTATCTACTTGCACTTCATGCTTTCGAACTGCTAGGTGGGCAGGAGCAGGGACCGGGAGCTCACCCCGTTGTGGGGATTCGAACCACCAACCTTCTGATCGGCAAGCCCTAGGCTCAGTGGTTTAACCCACCGCACCACCTGCATCCCAGCCACTCCAGTACTGCATTTAAAAAAGGGATTAAAACACAAGGAGTAGGCATGGGAACTTCAAATACATAATGTTAGGAGCTTTCATTCTTGCAGTTGAATCCTACACCTGTTCACATAAAAGGAAGTTACCCCAAGTTCAATGAGACTTACTTTCAAGGGCTATAGGTTAGTACATTTATATACCGCCTTTTCTCCAAGAAGCAGCAGGTGTGGTATGTGATTTCCCACACATTTAATCCTCATGACAGCCCTGTGAGGTTGATAAAGCTAAAGTTATGGCCATCATGGCCAAGTAGGAAATTGAATGAGCAACACCCCAGTCCTAATCTGACATGCCAACTGCTACATCATACTAACTCCAATTAATCAGCACAAGGCAGAACACTGCATTGATTATCTGAACAAAGCTGATCAATTTTTCAATATCATTTATCACCATCTTCATCAGAGGTATCTTTGCAATTGTTAATCATGCTACATAGGAGTTGTCTGTGTACAGGTAACTTCGTAATACTTTTCACCATTTTGGATTTAGACCTGAGCCCATTTCAGTTCTGTTTAGGAGCAGAGAAACACAGTCAAACTGCTTGCCTTATAGGAAAATTTTGAAGCTATATGAATCTAGGGGGAAAGCTTGGTAAAATGATGAGGTGGGATGAGCAAATCTGTAGAGGTTTAAGTTAGGGATGGGCTAACTGCTGTTGTTGGGGAAAGCATCTGCGTCTCATCCAACCTAATTTAAAGACACCACAGACTCCACTGTGGCTAATTGTCCAAAAGGGAACACAAACTATGGCAAGTATACCTGGTACCCCTGGAATGTCGCACTGCTGAGAGATTGCAGTGGCATGTGACAGTATTCTTGTATTGAGCTAACTGATGAAATTTTTCCTGTTTCTTCTGAAGATCTTTAGGGCTGCATAGCAGTGTCAAAGAGGCAGATAGAAGGTAATTTGTGTTTTAATGAGTTTTTGGGTTTTTAATATGTTGCGTGAGCTGCCTTAGGAGACATGGCTGTGAAAGGCAGCAGGCTAAATGCTGGAAAAATAAATAAATCATTAATATACATGCGTGCTTTGAACATAAAACACACATGGTTGTTCTCCGTGTGTCTTTGCTCTGGACAGTTTTTGCCTCTACATCTGTTGATGCTGTGCATGATGGTCTGTATTGTTGTCTGAAGGTGACAATATCTTTCTGTCACGAAGGTTGTTGATTCGCATTAGGAAAACCTCTGCCTTATTGGTGTAATTTCTGTTAATTAACATGGACAGGATAACTCTTATGATGGCTTAGTGTAAGTAAAATAAATGGGTTTGTAGCCAACTAAGTTATACTCCTGAGAGGATGAAGAAAGAAACAAAGTTTCAAACTTTTATCAATCAAGTATTGGTTGGTGAGAATTAAGGTGGAATCTCTGCTGGATAGACAAGCAAGCCAACAGAGATGCTTGCCTTTCTTTAACCCTACAGCATTGCTATGTTGTATATGGAACTGAGCAAAGAAGTATGATCCTCTGGCCTGCTTGAAATATGTACAGTATTCTGATCTGGCTTGGTGCCAGAATGATGTGTAAATAATATTGAGTAACAATGAGGAGTTTACTAGAGAGTATTCAGAGGATAAGGAACTGCAAAAAAGAGCACAGAGGAAGGTGTAAAACAAATATTAACAATGAAATAATTATTTTATTATCTCTAAGTAATCAGAAATGCTCAGAGCTCATTGTTTGGAGAGGAACTCCTCAAAGTGGTAAGCTCTAATATAAACAGCAGAAAGGCTAACAAAGAACCTAGGGATTGAGGTTTAAAGGATTGTGTTGGGACAGAGGGATTTTTTAATCTGCCCCCACCTGCATGCATCCAGTTTCCTGTGTGTGGAGTAAATGTAATTCCATTAGAGATGGGCAGAGGAATGTATTTGCATTGTGTTGGTGCTTGTAATACTCCAGCATTATGCTGGCAGAATGGATACTGTTCTAGTGGCTGAAAAGGGGAAAGACGTGGAAATACAAAACATAAAAATGGCATAAAGGTACAGTAATACTAGCTTCCCAACAGTTGGGGGAAGGGGAGAAGAAGGGTGAGGCAGAGGGGATGTTGAGGCTGTGTGGGCACACTGCTGCAGACAGACAACTTCAACTCCCCTGCCCCCTCACCTGTCCCTGTCTCTCTAGGTGGCAAAGACACCAGAGAAGCTAGTATTGTGGCTCCACCACATCAAGTGAGCCACTTCTGTAAAAATGGCAGATATATCCTGCCCTGTGTGCTTGGAAATCACTACAACCCACCAGTGAGACCACCCCATCAGAAGCACCTACGCCAACACAGAGGAAGCCACACATGCCAGGGATGTTTGTGGCATGCCCCCAACAAACAACAAAGACTGACCACCAGCAGCAACTATAGGCACAGCCAAGGAAGCCCTGTGGAACATCAAAGCAATAATAGAAGAATCTTGCTTGGAATCCATGTTTTCTCTATTCAAATTTACCTCATTTAGAAACCTAAAGTCATGGACACCACAAAAGGTTTTGAGCTTTTTTAAGACATACCCTAAAGCCACCTTTCCTTGGGACATCAATTCTGCCTTCGAAGTCCTGGTAAGGTCCAAGTAAATCCAGACGTATGGCCGCCTCATCAGTCCACACACACACACTTGCCTTTGCATTGAACTTGAAAATTAAATCTGATTTTTCTCATCCACAACAAACAGACATTTTCTTTTCTCTTTGTCTCTGCCTCCAAGTTGTTGATTTGAATGTGTTCATTTTGCACAAGCAGGCCATATGTACAGGAATTAGCTGAGCAGTGCATGCACCCTTAAAAAATACCTTCCCCGCTCCCTCAGGAATTGCACAATATCACACACCTGAGAATTTGAAATGCAATACAAGCTTGCACGCGCATACTTTACGTTAAATTCTGAAATGACAGAGATTTCCAGTTCCAAAACAGGAAGTTGGTTGTGGGAGAAATCAATACAGTAAAGCAGGGACCACTGCTGCCAGAACAGAACTAGTGTTAAGGGGAGAAAGGGGCATAGAAAGAGGACCAGAAAAACATGGATGCTTGATCCATCCTCGGGGGAGGGGAAGGCAATGTGTCTATTCTGTAAAGTGAAGTAGTTTGGAGTCACATTTTTTAAAACTTATTGCGAAAACGTGTGGAATTGAAGCTGTTTGACAGAGATGTCATGAGGACAACACTGGGCATGCAAACAGCTTCAAGTACATACTTGAGAAACCTCTGAATGTCCGTTCCTATTGCCAGTTCCTATAATGAAACTGGGCATTTCTCCTCCTGAAGGTTGGCTATTAATGGCAAGACATCTAAGTAATCCTACCTGCCTTGTTCACTGCTATTAATTCCAAGGGTTCATAATCTCATATTTTCTCATGCCCGGGGAATGACCTGACAGTGCTTAGTGACAAATATCCAGCATTAAAAAAATATCATTGCCATAAATATTTTTCTTCTGCTTTATCTAATGCTGACTAAAGGAGCTGCGAGCCAGAAGTCTTAATTCTCCTCTCCCAGCAAATGCTACATGGGGGTGGGAAATGTCATACAGAATGATGTGCATAACATGTGGGTTACCCAACTGTTTTACACTTGGTGGACAGATGCATTTCCTGATCTCCTATCCATCAGTGGGTCATAGCTGAATATATGAACTACCCTAAATAGGGGGGAAATAGTGTGAAAACTCTTCCTATTGTGTTTTCATCTGCAGTAACTGTTTCACATGTTGCAGTCATAAGGTGAATGATAGGCAAGTGTGATCGCACCTCATTGTATGATGTCTGTGCAAAGGTCTATCGATTTGAAATTCTCACCTCTGATTTAAAAAGAGTTTGCCTTTGTTTCTTTATTTTTGCATAGTGGTACCTTGGTTCTCAAACTTAATCCGTTCCAGAAGTCCGTTCCAAAACCAAAGCATTCCAAAACCAAGACACGCTTTCCCATAGAAAGTAATGCAAAATGGATTAATCCATTCCAGCCTTTTAAAAACAACCCCTAAAACAGCAACATGTAACATGAATTTAACTATCTAACGAGACCATTGATCCATAAAATAAAAGCAATAAACAATGTACTGCAGTCAATCAATCAATCAATCAATCAATCAATCAGTAGCTGAATTGGGTTTCACACAGTCACAAAAACAAAACAAAAAGAGCCACAAAAACAAAAATGCAAAATAAATAGCAAAAACAGACAGACCTCAGTGTAACACTCAGAATGGAAGCGCAACACTCAATTGGGAAGTGTAACCCTCAAAACGGAGCATGTTCAGCTTCCAAAAAAATGTTCGCAAACTGGAACACTTACTTCTGGGTTTGCAGTGTTTGGGTTCCAAGTTGTTTGAGTACTAAGGCTTTTGAGAACCAAGGTACCACTGTAATATATATATTTCAATCCTAGGATTAAACCAAGGTACCACTGTAATATATATATATTTCAATCATAGGATTAAACTGGCTATGCCCCCTCCCATCATGTGGGGACAGGGATATAGCATCTGCAGTAGCAGATGCATGTGGCAGTATTTTCCAGAAGAGGGCATTTTGTTTTAAATAGCACCAATACTAGGGCAGAATGTGGGACTTGGGTGGATGAACAGCTGCTGCTGCTGGTGACAGGAACATCTGTAGGAATGGAATGGAGGCTTCTGGTGGAGCATGACATGGTGCAGAACCAGGTGGGGATACCAGTCTAAAAATCTGGAAGATTCTGGTAAGAAACCCACAGGCAGTAGCAGTTGGTGGGAGGGGCAGGTGGGGCTCTGTTGCTCTCCCGGCTTCCCAACATAGTGGGTCACTGCTGCTTGCTGAGAGGGGGAGGGACAGAGAGTATGGGGCAGTAGGAACATCTCATTGGCCCCACTGCCATGTACCATATTTCCTGCACTTCCACCCTCCCCCTCTTGATCAGTGGCAGCGACTTACTGTGCTGGGAAGTCAGGAGAGCAACAGAGCCCCACTCACCCTGCCTCAATGGCTGCTACTGGCTGCAGGCCCTTGTTTAATGGTTGTCTTGTTGCTGGCACCATCTGTCTCAAGAGACAATGGAGTGTGTCTCTGGGAGTGAAGTTAAACTTTCTGTGTTTGTAACACCTCAGTGGCCTCCCACTGCAAGCCTGGGCAGTGCGTATGGAGGTCCTCGGCTGTTCAGATGACAGGACCCCCCCCCTCACTGATGTGGTCCAAAGGAAAGCAGAGCAATATGTTTGGCACCAGCTTGGCTGCAGGAGTCACCAGAAGGAGGAGTACAAAGCACCATCCAACTGTTTCAGAGACTCCACTATAAACTCACTGCTGCAGTGTGTGGATGACTCTGAAATATTTTATTTCTAGAATGTTCTATTGCTAACAATTTTAATCCTCAGACTTAGGATATCATATTATGGCATGAATGATGCTCTCTGCAGGCACAACTTGTGATATAAAATGACAAACAATTTTGTTCTTTATTTTACTCCCAGTGGAACTATAAAACCATACACCTCCATTTGTACCAGATCTGGCTTCAGTGGAAAAAATAAATAAATGTGTCCAATGCTTTGCTCCTGCTAAACTGCAACATCATCAACAACAATGTATTAGAATGACCTTGATTCTTTTCAGGCTCATCTATCATGAACAGAATATTGAAGAAATAGCACAAGATAATTCTATGCCACTAGTAAGATTGACTCCTGTGCCTTATATCAAGAAATATGCATGAAACTTCAAGAAGGCAAGTCGTGTTTCTGCTTTCAATTGTCTGTGGCCTGATTTAGTGCTGTGGAAACAAGGCTTTCACTTTCAGTTTAGATTTAATCAGAGTTTCAAACTTGGGCAATTGTGGTTTGTTCTTAGCGGTGCTTTGTTCTGGGGAGACACAGGGGTACGCATACCCCTGAACATTTTGTGAATCTAAGTTTGGCCTCATTGAGGGGCAGTATTTCAATATGAGTAGGGAAATGAGAGTACCCCTAAACATTTTAAGGGGGGAAAAACACTGGGTGAATGTGTATTACATGTGTTATACATGAACAAATATAATTAGATATTTATTTCAAGAAACATTATTCTATCTATCATCTATCTATCTATATCATCTATCTATCTATCTATCTATCTATCTATCTATCTATCTATCTATATCTATCTATCTATCTATCTATCTATCTATCTATCTATCTATCTATCATCTATCTGTTGGAGATAAGCAGTGTCCAGTGCACAGCGGAATGATGAAAAGTACGTGCCAACATGCTCTATATTACTTTATTTACACTTCAAAACTGGTAATTTACAGAAAAACATTTTCCCTCTGCCGGAGCAGAGAAAGGCATCCTCTCTCCTCTAAAGCACAGAGAGAATCACCACACACTGAACTGCAAAGAACAGTGAAAAACAGGAAACCAGTGTACGTCACATCCAGTCTCCTTTCCCGTGAGAAAACCCAACAGCACTTGACTGTGGAATGTAAACATTGTCTTGTGACAAGCACTTCGCTGCTCAGTGAAGGAAGCAGAAACCAACATCCTCCCCCTTTCTGTGAACATCACTGGGCAGCGTGTTCGTACAATATTAGTACAAACCCAACTTCTGCACATAGGTACAGTGTTGATCCCTTGATACAATCTTGGACAATACATCAGCAGGAATTTCATTACCTGGCATATAGGACACCGTTACGAGTCCCTTTTGAATACGTTCCCTAGCATGTTGCAACTTTAATTGCAAGTGCTTCGTGCTTTGCTTACAACCTTCAGAATTCAGCAAAGCCAAACATGCTTTGTTGTCCTGGTAAACCTGGATTGGACATTTGACAGGAATTTTCATGTCTTTGCACAATTGTAACAACCATTCACAATCCTTAAGTGAATAAGACAGTGCATTCAGTTCAGCTTCACAAGTACTTAAGCTAACTGTTGTTTGCTTCTTGCATGACCAATCAAATAGACCCTGATTGTACTTATAGCAAACTCCAGACGTACTTTTCCTGTCTGTAGTGTCACTTCCAAAACTTGCATCTGCAAATATCTCAAGACCACCAGACTTCTGATTGTTAAATCTCAGTCTGTAATGCATAGTGCCTTTCAAATACCGCGCTATGCGTTTCAGAGCTTTCCAATCCTTAACAGTAGGATTGTTGACTTGTCTGCTTAGCAAATTACAGCTAACAGCAATGTCAGGTCTTGAACATCTGGCAATGAAGTTTAGCTTGCCTAGCACACTTCTGTACAGTGTAGTATCAGAAAATGCTTCTCCAGTGTCATCTACCTGATAACCTGTTGTCATCGGTGTGTCTACAGGGTTAGCATCCATCAGGTTTAGTTTGCTTAACACATCAGCAATTTTACGTGACTGGTGTACTATGATGTTACCATCTTGATCTCTCTCTATTTCCAGAGATAGGTAGTTGTTTACCTCACCAAGATCTTTCATGTCAAAGTGCTCTTTCAATTGAGCTAGGGCATTATTGTAAATTGTGACATCCTTCCAAAAGAATAAAAGATCATCAACATAAAACAAACAATACAGTTTCTTTTGCCCCTCCTCTTTGACAAATACACATGGATCAGCTTTCCCTTGCTTAAAACCTAGAGAAAACAATACTTCAGTGAGTTTTGTGTGCCAACACCGTGCACTTTGTTTGAGACCATAAAGGGACTTCTTCAGAGCACAAACAAATCCCTGTTTTACCTGTACGCCATCAGGTGGAAGCATATAAAGTGATTCATCTAGAGATCCGTACAGAAAAGCTGTATTCACATCATGGTGACTAATGTGTAGATTCTCTTCTGCAGCTAGCTTGAGCATAAGCCTAATGCTCTCATACCTCACGGTGGGTGAGTAGGTCTCGTGATAGTCTTCACCTGGTACCTGTGCAAAACCTCTGGCTACCAATCTGGCTTTGTGTCTGACTATCTTGCCATTTTGATCTGTCTTCGCTTTGAAGACCCATTTGCTTCCAAGCAGTTTCATTCCTGGAACTACTGGAACAAGATCCCATGTTTTGTTCCTTTCCAAGGAATCAAGCTCAGCCTTCATGGCATTTAACCATGGCTCAGCTTCCTTTGAATCCAAATCCTGGATTTCTTGGAAACTTGAAGGTTCAAACACCTTCTTGGAGCTTTTAACAGCTGTTACTGCTATCTTAGCAAACTCATCAGCAAATCTCTTTGGAGGTCTGCCTTTTGTCGCTCTCTGTGACCTACGAATTAGCCTTAAGTCTTCAATACTCTCCTCTTCCTTCTTAGGAGAAAAGTGACCTATTGTGAACAATGGTTCCTCTAATTCTTGATCAGAGCTTTCAGAGGGTCGCATAGAGGCTTTCGCACTCTTGAAATCCTCTGAATCACCCGATTCAGTTTCAGACTCAGAATCAGAACCTTCATCAGTGGGTGTGGGTTGTTGCGGTTGCTTTTGACTATCCTCAGTTTCATCACTGTTATCAGGATAACATTGGAAAATTCCCACATTCTCCCCCCACTTGGCATTGTACTCAACACTTCTTGTGAGCTTAATTTCCTTAGAGTCAGTCATCATTATTCTGTAAGACCCTTTCTGATAACCTAGAAAGACACCATGCAATCCACGCTTGTCTAACTTGGAGCTTTGTGGTGAGTGAACCCACATGTCAGAACCAAAAATTTTCATGTGTTTGATGTATGGCTTCTTGCCAAACATCTTCTCATAGGGGGTACAACCAATCGCTGAAGATAACCTGCGATTATAACTGTAAGTGAAACATGAGAGAGCTTCGGCCCAATAACTCTCTGGAAGATTGGCATCATGCAGCAAGGTTTTTAACCCTTGAAGCAATGTCTGATTTGCTCGTTCCGCAAGTCCATTCTGCCATGGCGAGCGAGGACTAGACAAATCGTGTTGAATTCCTTTCTCAGTCAGAAAAGCTTCAAACTGCTGAGAAGTGAATTCTCCCCCGCGATCACTGAAAAGAGTCTTTACCTTCTTTCCATGCACATTTCCCAACCAAGCACAGAATTCCTTGAACCTTGGAAAAGCCTCTGATTTCTGCTTGAGATTGTACACATAAATATACCTGGAAAATGCATCAATGAGAACCATGAAGTACCTGTTTCCACCCAAAGAGGGCGCTAGTGGTCCAACCAAATCAGCATGAACAACCTGGTATGGTTCTGTAGCTTGCCTACTAGACACCTTACCTTTCGCAGCCATTTTTACCTTGTTTGCTGCGCATGCCTTGCACTTCATGTGGTACCTGCAGGGTTTAATAGTCATACCTTCAACCAAGGCAGGCATTTTAGATACTGCCTCAAAATGCAAATGACCAAATTTTCGATGAAAATCGTGAATACATTCTGCATGCAAACTTTTGTTAGAACCTGCAATGCAACAAGTGTTATCCTGCACAACATCATCAAAATACAAAACATACAAACGATCAACATATTCAGCATGCAATACATAATCATTTTTCTTTGTGATGATGCACCTTTTGTTCTTAAAGGAAACGTCAATTTTCCGCTCATTCAGCTGTCCAACGCTGAGCAGATTATGCTTGGCATCTGGCACATAAAGCACATCCTGTATCGATAAGTCCAAACTGTGAAGAACAACAGTTCCGTAGCCTTTACTGGGGATTGTGTGGTCATCCGCCTGGTGAATCGCACCTTCCTGCGGTGTAAAAGACACGAACAGTCGCTTATCGTTGCACATGTGGTGGGTCGCCGCTGAATCAACAACGAAGAAAGATCTAGACGTCTTCTGGACCTCTGCAACCTTTGGAGTGAAGCGTGAGACCATTGCCTTGTGCTGCGTTGTCCTGGACACCGGACCTTTGCCTTTGCCTCGGCCTTTTCCACGTGATGAGCTTTCGCTGCGCTGCTCTGTCTTGGCCCTGGGATATCTGCATTCCCTCTTCATATGGCCTAGACGTCCACACGAGTAGCATTTCACTGCCTTCAAAGCTTTGGCGCCATCTGGTGGTTCCACTGCACTATGGGATGACGTCTGTGAAGTCTCCCCCTTGTTGATGCAGCTAGTACCCCGGCGATCTGCTCCATTCTGAATCATGGCAGTATCACAGGCTACTCTGAGTTGAGCATGTGGCTGATTGGCATCAGATTCCCCACTTGCATCAACCAGCCTTCTGCAGCTAGCCATCATGACTCTGGCATTAGCCTTCTGCGTCATCTCTGCTGCTTTAAATCAGGCTGCTTCATACAAGCTGTGTCTGTGTACAGCTGCTTCAATCCAAAAGCAAATTCAAAAACAGCCTCTGCTTTGTGAACCTGTGCCTTTCTGCTTAACTGCTTTGCTTATCTGCAGCTGCTTCAAACCGCATTCCAAAGGCAAGTTCAAAAGTGAAAGTTCTCTCTGCTGTCTTAAATTCATGCTGCGACACTGCTGCAGCTGCTTTACTTTCGATTTCCCCCAGCATAGGAAAAATTTATCCTTCTAGCCTTTTGCCTGTGCCACGGCAAAACCGGCTATAAAAGTTCAAAGTCCAGCCATAAAGCCATTAATTAGAAGCTGGCAGGCTGCCCGGAGCAGTAGCACATACCTCATCAAATCATCTTGACGCGCAGAGATATCGTCCGATCCGGCCCTCTGCATTCCGATCCTTTGCCGGCACTCCAATTCTTTGCTCCTTTGTTCCTTTGCCAGGAGCCCGACTTCTGGAGTCCATTCTCAAAACACTGCGTTTTTCTGGGCCCGGAACCAAATGTTGGAGATAAGCAGTGTCCAGTGCACAGCGGAATGATGAAAAGTACGTGCCAACATGCTCTATATTACTTTATTTACACTTCAAAACTGGTAATTTACAGAAAAACATTTTCCCTCTGCCGGAGCAGAGAAAGGCATCCTCTCTCCTCTAAAGCACAGAGAGAATCACCACACACTGAACTGCAAAGAACAGTGAAAAACAGGAAACCAGTGTACGTCACATCCAGTCTCCTTTCCCGTGAGAAAACCCAACAGCACTTGACTGTGGAATGTAAACATTGTCTTGTGACAAGCACTTCGCTGCTCAGTGAAGGAAGCAGAAACCAACACTATCATCTATCTATCATCTATCTATCTATCTATCTATCTATCTATCTATCTATCATCTATCTATCTATCTATCTATCTATCATCTATCTATCTATCTATCTATCTATCATCTATCATCTATCTATCATCATCATCATCATCATCATCATTATCTATCTATCATCTATCTATATCTATCTATCTATCTATCTATCTATCTATCTATCTATCTATCTATATCTATCATCTATCTATCTATCATCTATCTATCTATCTATCTATCTATCTATCATCTATCTATCTATCTATCTATCTATCTATCTATCTATCTATCATCTATCTATCTATCTATCTATCATCTATCTATCTATCTATCTATCATCTATCTATCTATCTATCTATCTATCTATCTATCTATCTATCATCTATCTATCTATCATCTATCTATCTATCATCTATCTATCTATCTATCTATCTATCTATCTATCTATCTATCTATCTATCTATCTATATCTATCTATCTATCATCTATCATCATCTATCTATCTCTGATGTCAACAGGATTAAAAATAAAATAAAATCTAAAAGGACTTTGAATGCCAGTCTTTGAATTTCAATTCAGATTCCTCAACCCCAAATACTTATTGGGATAGTCCATCTGATTTCGAAAGAAATATGAAAAACATAAATATTTCCAGAGGCAGGTTGTTGAGGTATTAGTACTAAGGGATACATTGAATGGGCATTTGTTGCACTATATGCACGTTACTTTGCTTATGCTTCCATTTTGTTAACCCAGAAACTTCAGTTTTAATAAACAGATAAGATAATTCCTTCTTCAAATATGCCTCAGAGGGGCTGAGGGAAGGCGGGGGAGAAAGAAAAGAGTATTCACAAGAGCAACTCTTTTAAATAATGCTGAAAGCTTCAGCTGATTTTAATTAGAGCTGCTTGATCAGTTTCACACGAAAAGCAAAGCTATGTAAATTTGGCATTTAGCCAATTCTGCAAAAGCAAGGTGAGATTAAAAATTGCTCTTCCATAGCACAGCTCTAATGCAAACTCAGAGAAATCGGAATAGTAGACATGGGTCACACATGACAGTAAAAAAACCTCCATATTCCCTTCTTGAAATATTTAGTTTCACTTATCCAAAGTACGCCAGGTCAAATATGTATAAGGTGACCTTTCATTTCAGTTTTAAAGACCCAATTGATTGGCATCACACTCCTAGCTTTTTTAGGGAGTAATCAAACTGAATGTGACCTAACAGCTACCAGTTCCATGTTCTGACCCAGGAGACATTCCCAATCTTATCGTATTGTGTTACATCATTTTGAATACTCAGCAGTGTACAATGGGAGGCCTTTGTTCACCCCTTGAGAATGATCACCATCTTCAAAATTCAAAGTCCCATAGTTTAACGCTCAGTCCAGTGGCTCCAGCATGTATATGATGAAAAATAATGAAAATATTGATGCAGACATGCTCCCAAGTTTTCCTAACAGTATTCTCTGTGAGAGGGAAATAGAAATCCATAGCATCTAAAACCACAGCACAGCAAATATCAAAACATAATAGCATGGAAGGATCCTGCCACCTTATCACGAGTGCCAGAATTTTGATCACTGTCAGTTAGCCAAGCTCTTGTCATATTATTATATTATATTATATTATATTATATTATATTATATTATATTATATTATATTAATTATAATACAGATCAGCTTCCATACCCAATTCCAAAGTGGTTTACAACCTTAAAAGAATATCAGTACACAAAATGTAAAACCAATAGGAACACATTACAATAAACACAAATTAAAATACAATAATAAATTCAGTAACCATAACAGTTCTTGAAGACATGTATCAGTAATGTCCAAACACCTGGGTGAATAAATGTGTTTTCAGGAGATGTATTTTAAAGGGGACCATCTCAGATAATCCTTTCTAAGTAGAAGCGTTTCAGATTGACACTTGAGATAGCTGCTGTTGGCAAACACAGAAGACTGTCAGTGAAAAATCGCACATAACAAGTTTCATAAAACGGGGGGATTTGATTGATTAATTGATTGCATTCCTGTGCATTCCAAAGTAGCTTCAAAACAACAGCAGCAACATACCAGAAAGCCACAGTTACATCACAATTACAATTAAATAAAAAAATAGAACAGTTGTTAATAATAATAATAATAATAATAATAATAATAATAATAATAATAATAAAATTTTATACCCCGCCCATCTGACTGGGTTTCCCCAGCCACTCTGGGCAGCTCCCAATAGAATATTAAAAACATGATAAATAAAAAATACTAAGAAAACAACAGTTAAAAGTAAGCGAAACATCATTTTATCCATCCATATCCATGCACTAGCTCAATAATCATTCACTCTAATAAAATACACAACCAACATAGAAGAGGACCCTGATATTTGAAGTAAGATTTCTCTCTCTCTCTCTGACACACAAAACACATAAGTCCTTCATAGGACTTATAAGTTCCTATCAAGACATGGCTTTTGTTAATGACTAATTTCAAACTTTGTCACCAATTTATATAGGAACAGCTAGCAGGGTTATACAGCTTGCCTCTAGATCAGAAGTGGGGAAACTGTGGTCCTCCAGTTATTGTGGGTGTCCAGCATGGTCATTGGTCAGGCATGGTGTGAGTTATAGTCCAGCAACATTTGTAGAAGCCACAGGTCCCCTAGTCCTGCTCTAAATGAAAGTTTCCAGACATTGTGGCCTGTAATTTATTCTGAGCAGCTATGTACATTGTCACCAGCTGGAGCATTCTAAACAGGCAGGATAATCTGTGACCCACCATTTTTGAAATTGCGGTAAGAGTCTGCTTTAGAAAACACAAAAATAAAGGTTAGTCTGAGAAGATCCAGAATGACATTGCTGCATGAAAACTAATCAAGCAGTTTGATTCTGTTGATTTAAGCTTGTATCAAGACAAAGTGTTAATTAATATAGCAATCTCTGTTGTGAATAGTTACGTGTATGTCTTACAGTTCATTGCCCATTTTTTCCTCTACCCATGGGTGTGTGCTTGCCAACTAAGGAAAACACTTCATGCGTCTGATAAAGTAGACTCTAGTTCATGAAAGCTTATGCTATAAGAAAGTGTTAAATCTTTCAGATACCACAAGACGCTTTGTTGCTTTAGCCTGGTCTTAAGTTTCCCCAAAAGATCAATCATTTATGCACAGATCGCTATCATGTTTCCAATCGTCAGAATTATCTGCAAGACCTTAGCTGTCCTAGGTATTATGTTGAAGGGTCATTTGGCCAAATGCAGTCTTCACACAAGTTGTGAAGAAGCTCTCTTCCAGTACACTGCAGTATGAGAGAAACAACAGTAATGATAGCACATACTGTTTCAGTACAGTCTGTCATATAAAGCCCATCATTGTATTTGCTTGCCAACATATATTATTCAGACAGGCAATTGGGAACTTTAGGACAGGAAGAATATAGTTTCTAAACAGATGACGTTATTGATTGGTTCAACCTAAGTATTTCATGTTATCTAAAGATCCCTCTGGCAGGCCAGGTGAAGGATGACAGCAAAGGACCTTTCATTTTTGTTATTTTAGGTGAACGTAACAGAGGACAGGGAATTGTCCACAGGGTATCCTGAGGATTACTGATTTGCACAACCAGGAAGTCTAAACAACTGTCTGTAGATAAGATCTTGTTTCAGACAACAGCGTTATTATCTAAGCTGAAACAGATGTGTCCACAGGTATAATAAAAGTTTGATAAAATGCCTTCTTATTGATCTGAAAAAACCATTACAGTCATTCTTACACATTCCTCACAGAGACATTTGCCTGAGACTTATGTTATCTTTTCCTCTAATAATAAAAAATCTGCTCTCCAGAATCCAATTCAGTATGAAGATATGATAATTCTTTTACATTTTAAGAGTTTTTGTTCCCTATTCATATTGACTCACTTCATTAGAGTTGGGGCCCTGAATACAAATTAACTTTCTCTGCTACACTCTCTGGAACTCCATACAAAGATTGTTGTAGAGAGCTTGGCAAAAACCTTCATGTGATGAGCCCTGGCTTTCTTCAGGAGCAACTATGTGGGTAATGCAGTCTGTGAACTGAAACATCTACAGAGAAAGACATACTTTTTAAACAGAGATTTCCATGATTGTGGCATTAAATGTTTCAGCTGCCATGATCATGGGAATCACTTCGAGGTGACGATGGTTGTATCTGAGGAGAACCTTACAGATTACATTTGTCGTGTAAGTACAGTTCCAGAGAGTTGTACGGTATAACAATGTTGCATACTTAAACAAAAAACACCAGTATTGGGATTTTTGGCAAAACCTGGTTCCTTAGAATGAGCTTATGTGCATCAATAACAATGCAGGCATGCTTTGGGTACAACCCCCATCACTCCTGGCTATTGGCCATGCTGGAAGTTGTAGTCTGCAACATTTGGAGAGTACCATGTTGGCTAAAGGTAAAGGTACCCCTGCCCATACGGGCCAGTCGTGACCAACTCTGGGGTTGCGTGCTCATCTCGCTTTAGAGGCCAGGAGCCAGTGCTGTCCGCGGACACTTCCGGGTCACGTGGCCAGCGTGACGAAGCTGCTCTGGCGAGCCAGCACCAGTGCAGCACACAGAAACGCCGTTTACCTTCCTGCTATAAAGCGGTACCTATTTATCTACTTGCTCTTAGGGGTGCTTTCGAACTGCTAGGCGGGCAGGAGCTGGGACCGAACGACGGGAGCTCACCCCGCTGCGGGGATTCAAACCACCGACCATACGATTGGCAAGTCCTAGGCACTGAGGTTTTACCCACAGCGCCACCCGTGTCCCTTACCATGTTGGCTACCCATCACTTAATTTGATGTACTGCCACCTCTGTTCCTTGTACAGATGTTTGTGCCCTTAACTGTCAGAGATAGTTCAGAAAAGGTCAGCACTCAAATACAGAGTCGAGCAGGAAGTTTAATTGAACTACTGCAATTCACCCTACGTGGGGCTACCTTTGAAGGTGACCGGGAAACTACAACTAATCGAGAATGCGGCAGCAAGACTGGTGACTGGGAGTGGTCACCGAGATCATATAACACTGATCCTGAAAGACCTACATGGGCTCCCAGTACATTTCTGAGCACAATTCAAAGTGTTGGTGCTGACCTTTAAAGCCCTAAACGGCCTCGGCCCAGTATACCTGAAGGAGCGTCTCCACCCCCATAATTCACTGAGGATCCAGCTCCGAGGGCTGTCTGGTCGTTCCCTCACTGCGAGAAGTGAAGTTACAGGGAACCAGACAGAGGGCCTTCTCGGTAGTGGCGCCCACCCTGTGGAATGCCCTCCCATCAGATGTCAAAGAAATAAACAACTATCTGACTTTTAGAAGACATCTGAAGGCAGCCCTGTTTAGGGACCCTTTTAATATTTGATGAATTATTGTATTTTAATATTTTGCTGGAAGCCTCCCAGAGTGGCTGGAATAACCCAGCCAGATGGGTGGGGTAGATATAATAAAATTGTTGTTGTTTTTATTTCTTTATTTGAGAAAACAGCAAACAATGCAGAGAAGCATCAAGGCAGGACCAGCATCCTTAGCCTAGTTGCCAGGTCTGATGGTTCTGGCTTCCCACTCCCCCTAAGAGCCCATCTTCCTCTGGAGGTTGCTCACGTGGATGTAAACTATGGTGGCAGGGAACTCTTGCTCATTGTTCACCCACATGCATAGCTCTTCATGTCCTTGGAGATAAGGCCGGAGTGGGGCCTAACACAGTAGGGAAGGCAAGCTCCTGGAAGCTTCACCCACTGAGTCTGAACTGCTTTCTGCCCTTGGCTCTTCCCTCTCACTCACTCATGCCTGTTGCTTCTTCAGCAACCAACCATTCCTTCCTTCTTCATCTTCTGACCCATCCCCAGTCACCGGGCTCTGAACCTTCCTCCTCTGAGGCTTCCCCAGGGGGTTCGCCGGTTGGTGCCTCCCACCACTCCTTGTCATCCAGCCAGTCCCTGACATTAACAGCCACACCATGCTGAAAACCCCCCCAAGAGATTCCACTTCTTTCTCATTTCTGGCTAAGGAAGTCCACCTCTGTGAAATTTCTCAGGGCCATGTTAAAGAGATGCTGAAGTTCCTGTCAGGATGAGAGGTGATAACACTAAAGCACTGAGTGATAATCTGGTTAAACAAAAAAATCAAGCATCCCAGACGGAGCTTTTATTTCACTTGCCAGCACCTCAAACACAGTAATTTAAAAATGGACAAAACTCACATGCTCAGGTGCGAGTCACTGAGCGATGACACACCAAGCCAGCGTGACTCATCAACCTATTTTCTTCTGCCTGCTGTATGATTACTTACTCAAGACACTCTAGAGCTAGAAATCATTTATTTTTCCTTTTTATTGAAGATTGCCTCTGACGTGGTAGATATTTACCGTCTCCCACACAGTGTTATTTACAATTCTCAAGGATTGCACACTTTGCAGGACCACCTGGATTGTGCAAGCGTCATTTTATAATTGCCTCCATTTTGCTGACATTCAAAATCAAAAGAAACAATTTTCCAAAATAAGGACTCAACCTTCAGCTCTTGCTTTCCTTTTGGGGGAAAAAAACCTAGTACAGCAAGGGATGTCACTTTAGGTTTTAAAGAAACATAATTTAATATTGTTTTATTTACTGGACCATTTTCAGTGCTTAGAATGAATTACCGGTAATTCAGGTTAACAAAGTTCCCCGAATTTGTTCAAAAATCTATACCTGGACGTATGTACCATCACTGAATGTGAATTAAGTTCATTTTGAGAGACCTTAGAATAAATTCTAGTTCAAGTTCAAGTTCATTCTCTTATGCTTTTATTATTATTAAATCTCTTGGGGCTTTTAAACTTAAATATTCTAATTGTTGGGATAAATAAACAACCCACATTCCATTGTTTTTATGTTTTAACACACACACACACCCTCCCTTAATTATGTTTTGTACCTCAGCACAGCAGCTTGTAACATTCTGAATGTTGGGGGAAATTGCCAGAGAACTGACATGTAAACTGAACATGAACTGAACTAGTTTGCTTTGTAAAGGGAAGAACATGAAGTGGAGTTGGCTCCTTTTGGGACATGTGGGACTTGAAGCAGTTGCTTTTTAAGATGAAGTTCCCAAGTTATGGCTGCTTTACATAGATAACTGGTCAGATTTTGGTTTAGAAACGTAGCATTGCAGTTGATTTCTCACATTCCTAACGCATATGAAAATATTTTGGATCTCAGTCTACTTTTTCTATAATGCTGTATGATGTGGTCCCGAAGGGTAAGCAGAAATATCAAATATTCTGTGGAGCCAAAGTGTCATTTATCCCTCTGTTGGGATTTGTTTTATTTTTAGAGAGTTGTTAGAGGAATTGTGGGGAGGGATTCAACCAAAGGACATGAAATAAGTTTAGGTGTCAACTGTCCATGGTTAAAAAGATTTCCACCTGGTATAATACCCCTTCAGAACATTATAAGTTTCATTCTAACTCTCTACTAATTTTCAGCTGGAGGCAAAGTCTATACAGAGCAGGCATGCAATGAAATTATTCAGGGAAACAATTGAGCGAATTGTTAAAATTCCTCCCTCAGTAATGTTGAATATAGTTCAAAGCAGACTTCACAGAACTGAATAGAAAATAAACTTTGTACATTAGAGCTGCACAGCTTGAGATATTTGGCCAGCAATGTGGTATAGTGGTTAGAGCATCAGGATTGGTACAAAATCATGTGGTCTGTCAAGCTGGTGAGCATGCATGGCTAGCATGCTGTGCATTTTTTTTCTTGCAACAAGTTTTATTTATTGTAATTATTACATTTCTGTCCCACTTTTCCTCCAAGGTACTCACGGCAGCATACACAGTTCTCTGTTCTCATAACAATCCCATGAGAGTCAGGGACTGGTTTTCCAGTGAGCTTCATGAGTGAGAGAGAATTCAAACCCTGGTCTCCCAGATCAACACTCTGAACCACAACTCTGCAATGGCTTTACACAAATAGACTTCCCCACCTTAGACATCCATACTAAGGAGGGTGTGGAGAAGCCATCATTGTCAGGGACAGGGCAAAGAGGCACATTCCCATAGCCCCTTTAAACCCATAGCTTCTTTAAGGATGTCTATTTATACCAGTAATGTACAAAAGGAGATAGGCTTCGGTCTAATTATGTGCATGCTCCTGGAAGTGCTAAAATTAAATTTTAAATTTAATTAAATTTAAATTTAAATTTAATTAAATTTTAAAGGGGGATGGGAATAGTACAAGGCAAGGCACTCCATTTTGACCTAATTCATCCTAACTGCAGTCCTGTATGTCCCCCTAACCTCTCAAGAAGAACATGAGAAGGAGATACATTTCAGTGCCAAGAGGCACTGAATCTATTCCCCATTGTAAAAAAAATGGTTTCATAATGCACAGTTAATAATCTGGCAGATTAGAAAAAGATGCCACATAGTCT
The DNA here is from genome assembly GCF_964106915.1 of Podarcis gaigeae. NCBI lineage: Eukaryota > Metazoa > Chordata > Lepidosauria > Squamata > Lacertidae > Podarcis > Podarcis gaigeae. Next base: position 45,355,816 of record NC_139680.1, on the reverse strand, counting down.
CAAAATTCAAAACATAATACATTTTGTAATCCAAGGATGATCCGTGCTGTGTTTGGCTTGGAAGATGAAGACTTGTGATTATCATGTTGAGCGATGCTCGTAAAACCGAGACCAATCTCAATGGGCCAGAAGAGCTCTAAAAGGGGGGGGATATGGAAGAGATAATGCAATACATTTCAAATAAGAAAAACAAAGTAGGTGCAACTAAAAAGAGTGGGAGAGGGCAACAATCAAAGACTTGCTCAAGACTGGCATGGAAGTCAGATATAAAGTTGTTGTTTTTTAATGAAAAAAATTAAATGAGTTCATGACATGTTTGAATTCTGATACTTTACACCACTTTTATCTTCAACAAAATCAGTTTGCATACTGGAAATATGTAGCAATGAAAAACACTCAAACTCCACCACAGCTGGTTTATTTAAATAAAAAAGTCTAAGTTCATCTGCCAGTGTTTAAGTGGGAAGTGGCAGAAAGAAAATATAAAGGGCAAACGACCTCCCTTTTATGAATGAATGCATAAATCAGGAGAATAAATGATCAGGTATGGAGCAGAATGCATTCCATAGCCACGGTGCAATGTATCCAGCGGGAGACCATTATTTCTCCTTTTGAATTTTTCAGAACATTAATCCCTTCTTGTTTCAGTGAAACTGCAAGAATTTTTTCTCTTTCTTTTGCATTTGGTTCTCAGGGCACTGTCATTTCAGCTTCTCTCTGCTTTAACAATTCTTGTTTTCCCACTGAAATAGTTACAAGGTGGAACAAGGTCACATGGGTCATTAAACAAAACAAAACAACTTTTGATAGGCTTGAAAAACCCACACATAAACTGAAAACAGTTCTGCTCCTTACATACTTTAGACCTTCATACTTTAGACCAGTGGATTTCAAAACGTGTAACTTCAGAGTTCATACCTTCTGAGGGCCAATCTTGAGAACTTCATGGGCAGAGGCTATATCTCCACTGTATGCTGTATCTCACTCTCTGTGCCAGTAGTAATCAGTGAGATACACTCAGTTGCAGAGTAGGTTTTTTGTCTCACCACAAGGAAAACAGACACACCTGAAAAGTTTAAATTGGATCTTTCATTTAACAACTTCAGCCATTGCTGGTTAGAGCAAAAGCAAGGGAAGAAACATGAACGAGAAACCAAGCTCACAACTCACTTTCTTTTCCTAGTGGATTTTTCTTCTCTGTACAATGGGTATGGATCATGGAGTGTTGCTTATTCCAGCAGTCTCCACACATTGTTAGACTGAAACTCCCATCCTCCCACATCATTTACCATGTTGGTTGGGGTCTGCTGAAAACTGTCGTCCAATGACATCCAGAGAGCACCATGTTGACCACCCCTGCTGTATGCCTTGTAATGGTGAAAGGAAAATGCATTTTGATAAATCATTTGGCACATGGTGAGCAGTAGAAACTGCCCATGCTTCCCTGGTATGGGACAACATTTCATTTGTCAAGATGTATTTTCCAATCAAACTTTAGGGTATCCTTTGCAGGCTCTTGTACATGCAGTAAGCATGTCTACTGCGTAAATTGCTCTTTGACACTGAGAAGCCCTCTATTAACAACACTCCCCATGCATCATATTCAAACCTGCCATTTTGGGCAGTTGTTCCATATTGACAAAACCCTTCTCCCATTCAACAGCAAAGCCAAAGCTGCGATCATTCGCACAACTCTTTTGCTGCAACTTAATGGGCTTTGTACAACAATTGGTATTATCAAAATATTTTTTAAAAGCAGCAGCTTTGAAATAAAGGTAACAAATAAGATTACGTGTCAAATTGCTTGTAGAAATTACATGTCTGGACAGGGTTTGCCTATTTAGCAGGTACTAAAATGAAGTTTCCTGCTTAATATTAATGGGCAGGGAATTCCAAAGACTAAGTGCTGTCACACAGAAGGATTGATTCCTCGCAAATGCAAAATGGGCATTTTGTGGCACTTGCAGCAGTGCCAGTTCCGTAGACCGAAGCAGCCAAGTGGGCACATATGGCGTAAGGTGATCCTTCAAGTTTACTTATTGATTTGTTATCTTCTAATATTGTACCCAGAGTGACTTACAGCATAAGGGTAACAGCACTACGTAAGATTAAAGTACAAATAACATTCTTAGTGAAATTTGTCGTCGTGGGGGGGGGGGGAGGGAGAAGTCCTGTCTACAATTACCAGAATGTCTACAGTGTTGCTATTAAGTAGAGTTATGTACCAATTAACTTGGCATTTTTATTAATTGCTTCAGTTACTTTTACAATGAACTTTGAAGGACTTCTTAGCATATTTTAGTAATGAGCCCAAGAGGTGCATCTGAGTCTCCCTTGCCTGCTGCTGATACCGCAACTTCAGATTAATTTCTGGTAGAAATCAATTAATGGGGTCAGGTGAAGCCAATAAAGTGCAGAAGTTATTTGATAAATATCCCCAATGTGTTTTGCTGATGTTCATGAGAATTTGCACCACAGTCATGAGATGCATATTGCATCTCCATCTGATAAGATACAGGTAATGGTATTTTTTTCTGATGTTTGGAGGCAGTGTTCCTCTTTTGGACAAATTTCCCTGATGAAGATAAGTGAAATGTACCAAAAGTTATGGTTTAAATAACTTATTGGTATTTCCTCCAGCATTCTTTCTTGCCTGCAGCAGTGTAGGACCTGCCTTTTCTGTAAGACCAGACCAGAAATAATGGACACCAGCTGAACCAAGAACCCATCGTCATGTTTTAGGTTGACTGTGGCTTCCACAGATCTACAGATCTGCACTGCTGATAATACACAATTAAAGTGAAAAATGCTGTTTGATTCAGAAGATGCCTGATGATTTACACCTAATGAGAGTGTGGCCCTCTTGTTGCTGGGGTCATTTCAGCCACCAGATGTCAGCACCTGATATGGAATTTTAAAAAATATTTTTGACCATGTGTAATTCCATGTGTAATGAGAATACGTAATATGATAAGGTTACCAGATGTCCTCGTTTCCTGGGGACAGTCCCAAGATTTATGAATCAGCCCCCATACAAAATCCATTGAAGTTGAAAAGTGTCCCCGGATTCATTGAAAAAAAATCTGGTAACCTTATAATATGAGAGATTGGTGGATAGAACATTTCCTCATTTGATGAGGCCCATGTTCATCCAGGGGATTGGAACACTGATTTTCTCTACATTAACATGTTAGCTGCAGTAAGATGGGCTTAGTGATGACAAATAACCTTTATATTAATGGAGCGAATTAAAAACATTTTAATAAACAAAGAACTTGTGCGAGTTTCTCGCAATAGCATTGCTAGGTGGGGTCAGGATTTCAAACCCCACTACTACAGATGTGAACTGTTCATATGAAGTGTGTATAGTTTTGTGAGCTAATAAGTCAAACATATTTCACTACTCTGGGACCTAAATATATATCCTGTGTTTGCTGCCAGCTGGTTGGCTATATGCAGTCTGTCAGGCGCATTAAAATAACGGACCACCTCCTTCCTTGTGATCCTCCTTGCCCATTTAGAATGCCCTTACAAAGAAGATCTAGATTATATGACATTGGCTATTTAAAAAACATTTTTCTGATTTGTTTGCAGGAAGGTTAGATCAAAACATATGTTACCCCCCATTTCCCAGTGCATTATCGCTTTCATTTTCATGTAGCTTTCATTATTGCAAAAAAAGGGGGGGAGGCTCTTTTGGGGAAGTGGGTTTGTTTCACAGGACCTCTCAATCAAGCATAATTATGCAACCCAAACTTGCCAGAATATAATTGAACCCCACCTGAAAATAGTGACAGTCTGGAAATGCCCTGTGTAGTCTGATGGTTGGCTGTGGGCTTCTCAACATGCCCTGCTGCTCCTGCTTCTCTCATCCTCTTAATTTTGTCTGCTATTAGGAAACAAAGCCTTTAATTAAAAGATTTTAATTAAAATCTTCTTTGGTTCCCCCCCTCTTACTACTCCTCTTATTAGTTATTGTTAGCTGCCATGGATTGCCTGTGTAAGGAAAGTGGAATATAAATTTTAAAAGAAGCCTAAGCGAATAATGTATGTATGACAAATATATTAACATGTGTATTGTCCTAAATATTCTTGGGGAAATAGCTGCATTGAGTAGTTCTCCAATATACATTCTTGTGGCAGATTACACTTCTTTCCTATGTAATGGTGCATATGATTTCCCTCAACAAGAATGACACACTACAAAAAAAACACAACACCTTAAAGTGACACCTTAAAGACTAGTAAATTTATTGTGGCACAAGCTTTTGTGGACTATAGTCTGCTTCATTAGATGCATGAAGTGTTTTCCTCAGTTACAGTAATATATACACTTGGTTTGGGTTTTCAGGATTGTGAACATTGAGGTCGGGAGGAATTGAAAAACCACTGTTTACAGTTTTGCTCCAGGCCAACCATATATAAACTTGTAACTAAGGATACAGCATCATGCATCTGATGAAGTGGATTGTAATCCACAAAAGTTTATGCAGTAACAAATGTATTAGTCTTTAAGGCACTACAAGACCCTCATGTTGTTTTGTCTGCAAGAGACTAACACATCTAAGCCTTTGGGAATTATAAGAAGAGAAGTATTGTGATAAGGTGCAAACTGAACCTACTGCAATCAATATGAATTTGCCACATACTTCAAGAGATTGATTCTGGTCAACTAATAAAGCAAAACCAGAGATTAATGTGAAAAGGGGATCACTTGAACATGCCAGCATTTCATTTGGTATGTGCTTCAAGCTTCAGGCAAAGACTCAGATCAATGTTTCCTTTATCTAAAATGATTTTTCTCATCCCTATTATTGTCGTATTTCATGCAAAGGCCTTCTTAATCAATAAAAAGTCCATCTACAAGTTTTAATAAGTGTGCCATAATTGAAGCTCTTAACAATAAAATGTTCAATAGCAGTATAAAAGCTCCCATCAAAGACACATCTCTAATTACATCATGTTGTTTTAGGTATCTTTTTGCGTGAGAAAGAGCTAGGGTGAATGTTAAGGTAATTATATCCTGTAAATAGAATAACAAATTATCAACCTTGGTAAGTCCTATAAGCCTGGCTCAAACTCTTCATAGCAGAACAAGAATACCGGGATGCTTGCAATGTGGTATCTTTGTAGCAGAAACAGGAAGATTTTCTGGCTGGCCTCTGTGAAACAGAGAGTTTGACTGCTTGGAAGTTGAATTTAACCAGCATATGGCTACATGGCAATGATGAGCGGCACAAGAAACAAAATCGGGCAGAGCATGAAATGGGAATTTTACCTTCTTATAGTAAGCTTGTTTCTTCACAGACACACATCCCTCTCTCGCCTTCATCCAGAAGCATTATCAGAGCTCACAAACACATTTCAACTGGGCGACTTTTGGTCTGATGGGCCTGAGGTTCCCCATGCCTGCTTCACCCTCTGCTGAGGGGTTGCCATGGCAGAAGTGCAAATTAAACGAGAAATGAAGACAATCCCTTCCAAACACCTCATTGTGAAAAACAGGCAAGACATCAATAAAGAAAGGAGAATGTACTGAAAATAGCACAGACTTTACATGGCTTTGCCTTGCTGTTCATGGCTAACAGCAACCATCTCTGAAGGAGGCAAGGTAGCACAGTTTCATACATATGCTATGTGAGAACTAATTATTTTTGTTCTTAAAACCTGGCATCTTGGTGAGGATGCCATGGCGGACACAACTAATTGGTCAGGTAGTCAAACACTTCATTTGTGTTGCTATGGATACTAGCGCTAGGAGAATTGAATGTACAGACTTGGGGTATTGCTAATACACAGATCACTCTCAAGCGCTCTAACAAGAGTCAAGTTTCTTCCTTGAACTTCATCCAGTACGTGAATATCTCAATAAGTTTTGAGAACTGTAACAGAGTGCAGATTATGTGAGAAAATGTGCATGCTCAGTCTTAAATTCTTTTGTGTGGCATGCAATTCAGGCTTTTGCACCCACGGATACTGCACACATCCTGTACTGCCAGCTGGAATGTATATAGCTCCTCAACACTGATGGGCACCCTGGCCATGATCTCCAGCTGATGTGTGATGGGCATCAATGTGAAGGAGGCCATTTCTACACATGTAGGGTTTTCCCCACAGGGACAGCCCCCCCTGACTGGGTGGGTATATGAACATATAGATGGGAAAGGAGTGAAGAATGACTGTCCTCTAGGTCCATCTCCTCCCTATCTTTATGATCGCCCAAAGCTGGGAACAGATACTATATACGCAACTCCTCCTCTTCATCCTCCTGTTATTTGTATGCTGCCTTTCCACAATTAAAACAATGCTCAAGGTGGCTCCAATATGAAAACAGTACCCCCCCCCAACCATAGCTGTCAACTTTTCCCTTTTCTTGCGATGAATCCTATTTGGAATAAGGCAATTTCCCTTTAAAAAAGGGAAACCTTGACGGCTATACCCCAAACCCCAGTCCTTGCTGGGCAGCAGCAGCAGCAGCAGTTCTTATGAAGCCTGTCAGGCTCCACCCTAGGCCAGGTGGAGAGACGCAGGAACGGGGCCATTTTAAGAGTTCCTGTTCACGTGGGGTTTACATCTACACAAATGATACAAATGGAGACATTGTCTACAGCTTAGGGAATGTAGGGTGGCCAGATACAAAGAAGACAGGGCTCCAGCACATTTAATAGCTGTAGAAAGGAGGAAATTTCAGCAGTTTGTCATCTGCTGAGATCTCCTCTTCTGCACAGCTGCTAGAACTACAGAAGCCCCATGTTTTTTCTCCAGCTTGCCACCCTAGTGGAAGAGAGAGGGGTTCAGCAAACAGTTTTTTTTTGTTTGTTTTTTTGCTGCTCTAGCCAGTCTGTGCATTCATATTCCCACATATGTCTTGGAAACAGGGGCTTAATTAGTACATTCTAGGGTTTTGCAACGTAAATGGAAACACAAGAAAGCCAGCATAGAAGAGCCTCTAGTCATCTGAAACTGGGAAAAGGAAGAAGTGCAGGAAATGATTCTTAGCCTAAGATGCTGTGCTTCAGCCTCCATATTCCCACTTGCGAAATACTGTACTGAGAGTGTTACTCAAAAGAACAAAAGCAATAAATAGACACCACTGTAACCCAACCCATAATTGCATGGTGACCCAAATAGAATGGAGGACCAGGCTCTAGAACCTGTAATAGTTGTGTAGAAGAAAGAATTTTAGTGGCTGTGTAATTCACACAGCATTTGGCATTTTACAAAATAAAAAAGCAACTACAGTGGTACCTCGGGCTAAGAACTTAATTCGTTCTGGAGGTCCGTTCTTAACCTGAAACTGTTCTTAACCTGAGGTACCACTTTAGCTAATGGGGCCTCCTCCTGCTGCCGTGCCGCCACCACACAATTTCAGTTCTCATCCTGAAGCAAAGTTCTTAACCCGAGGTCCTATTTCTGGGTTAGCGGAGTCTGTAACCTGAAGCGTATGTAACCTGAAGCATCTGTAACCTGAGGTACCACTGTAATTGGTTCTAGCACCTTTCTGGAAAGCTAGGCTTTCAGGATTAAACAAATCCCAAATTTCACAGCTGCAGAGGTATGGCTTCTCCTCCTTCCTTGACAAGATGCACCACAGATAAAGATAAATTACATTTTGATTTTGTTTGTTAATGAAATTCCGAGTACCTGAGACTCTTGATGCATGTTGAAAACCACCTGGCAAAGACGGTGGCCAACCATCTGCAATGTAGCATTTATGCTTGGGCACCTGCAAGAGAGGCAGAATAATCATCAGACCTTAAGGAGAAATGCAAAAACAGCAGGGATAATAGCTGGGGAGGAACTTAGATAGGATATGGTCAATATTAAGAATATGGATTTGGCACAAAACAATTTGTGCGTTTTGCAACTAGGGATGTAAGAAGTCAATGATTTCCATTCTGACCCATGTTCATCACATGCAGTCCTGTTTCCATTCCATTCATGTTTGGTTTCCAACAAAAAAAACTATATGATTCATCTTGCTGTCCCTTGTGGTAGAAAGTATGTAATTATATTAGGATTACCATTATTCTACCATTAGCATTATTTCACCTTTACCATTATTCATATCATTGTAAAGGAAATACAATTGCATTGGGATGGGTGGGCCATTAATTATGTATTGTTTGTGAACTGAAAAAATAACAACATAGAATACCAGTCATATTTGCTGGATTAATTCCTGTTCCTGACATGGGCAAATTAGCAAACGTTGGCAATCTCCACTCCTGTTTTCATTTCTGTTGGATTTCCCCCACATCCCAATTTGCAGTTCTGGGAAATCAAGGTTCCGAAACACACACGAGTCTTTCCCTTTTTTGGCGCTCCTCCTTGAAGACATGGAGAGTGATGGGCATGGGAGTAGCATGAACGTACCTATGCACATTCTCCCTGCAGACTGCTTGAATTTGGCCAGGCATAATTGCATCCAGATTTGTTCAAAGAACATTGGTTAGAAACACAGCAAGCAGACTGATTGTCCATTCATTCCAAAGCCAGGGACAGAGTGATGTTAAAAAGAATGTCAATAGAGGGAGGGGGAGTTTAAATTATATATGGAAATGTTCCTAAATTTCTGTTTCTGCTTCACTTTTCTGTTTGTCGTGCTTGGGAGCTCAGAGTGATTTCCCGTAAGCAAGTCCTGGTGCTTTTGGTCAGCTCTGTATTGGGCAGACTCAAGGCATGTAGCTGGTGACAAGTCAACAAAGAGCCACACAAGTAAAGCTTTGAAATTAAAGGCATCAGACTGATGTCCCCTTGTTCTAATCATTAACATCTAATAGAATCTAATGGGGTTTTTCCGTGATTTGTTAGCTTAGCTATATTTAAAGCTGATTACAAAACTCAAGTGGTAGCCTGGATTGCTCTCTTCCCCCTGCATGGCCTGATCCAGCGGCTTTTCTTATGCTCTCATTTCCCTTGCTCTGTAGATCTTCTGTGACCATCAGAGCAAGAATGAACCAAGGTTTAGCCCTGAAATATGTGTTTAGCCTTCATCCTGGAACATGTGGAATACAGTAATAACAAAGGCAATGGTCCACCTGAGCATGTCATTAATTCATTGTACTTTGCTCCATAACCAGGGTCCTCTGTGTGAGCAGTGCAGGGAGCCTCAGGCATGAGGGCCAAATCCAAGTTTCCAGGCCTCCCTGTCCAGCCCTTATGGTTCTTTTCAAGCTACTTACTTTCTTTCCTGGCCACAGACGTTTTATTAGCTCTGCTTTTGCCTGGATGGAATGTGTTCTGATTGAGGTAATATCCATATACCATACATTTAAAGCACTGGTAGCACATATTTAATGTGCATGGCTTCTCTGGAAAAGAAGGGAAGAAGGCGGGAAATGGTACTGGTTGAACCACAGTGTACCCAGACTTACAATTTTGCATGGGAAGCCATGTGCTTTCATTGTGCTTCAAATGCATAAGGAGGATGTGACTTATGACTCTTGCTTGCCTGGATAAAGATATGTGTGTGTTGTTGTTTAGTCGTTTAGTCGTGTCCGACTCTTCGTGACCCCATGGAGCAGAGCACACCAGTGTGTGTTGTTGTTGTTTAGTCGTTTAGTCGTGTCCGACTCTTTGTGACCCCATGGACCAGAGCACGCCAGGCACCCCTGTCTTCCACTGCCTCCTGCAGTTTGGTCAAACTCATGATGGTAGCTTCGAGAACACTGTCCAACCATCTCATCCTCTGTCGTCTCCTTCTCCTTGTGCCCTCCATCTTTCCCAACATCAGGGTCTTTTCCAGGGAGTCTTCTCTTCTCATGAGGTGGCCAAAGTATTGGAGCCTCAGCTTCACGATCTGTCCTTCCAGTGAGCACTCAGGGCTGATTTCCTTCAGAATGGATGCGTTTGATCTTCTTGCAGTCCATGGGACTCTCAAGAGTCTCCTCCAGCACCATAATTCAAAAGCATCAATTCTTCGGCGATCAGCCTTCTTTATGGTCCAGCTCTCACTTCCATACATCACTACTGGGAAAACCATAGCTTTAACTATACGAACCTTTGTTGGCAAGGTGATGTCTCTACTTCTCAAGATGCTGTCTAGGCCTGTCATTGCCCTTCTCCCAAGAAGCAGGCGTCTTTTAATTTCGTGGCTGCTGTCACCATCTGCAGTGATCATTGAGCCCAAGAAAGTAAAATCTCTCACTACCTCCATTTCTTCCCCTTCTATTTGCCAGGAGGTGATGGGACCAGTGGCCATGATCTTCGTTTTTTTGATGTTGAGCTTCAGGCCATATTTTGCGCTCTCCTCTTTCACCCTCATTAAAAGGTTCTTTAATTCCTCCTCACTTTCTGCCATCAAGGTTGTGTCATCTGCATATCTGAGGTTGTTGATATTTCTTCCGGCAATCTTAATTCCGGCTAGGGATTCATCCAGCCCAGCCTTTCGCATGATGAATTCTGCATATAAGTTAAATAAGCAGGGAGACAAAATACAGCCTTGTCGTACTCCTTTCCCAATTTTGAACCAATCAGTTGTTCCATATCCAGTTCTAACTGTAGCTTCTTGTCCCACATAGAGATTTCTCAGGAGACAGATGAGGTGATCTGGCACTCCCATTTCTTTAAGAACTTGCCATAGTTTGCCGTGGTCGACACAGTCAAAAGCTTTTGCATAGTCAATGAAGCAGAAGTAGATGTCTTTCTGGAACTCTCTAGCTTTCTCCATAATCCAGCGCATGTTTGCAATTTGGTCTCTGGTTCCTCTGCCTCTTCTAAATCCAGCTTGCACTTCTGGGAGTTCTCGGTCCACATACTGCTTGAGCCTTCCTTGTAGAATTTTAAGCATAACCTTGCTAGCGTGTGAAATGAGTGCAATTGTGCGGTAGTTGGAGCATTCTTTGGCACTGCCCTTCTTTGGGATTGGGATGTAGACTGATCTTCTCCAATCCTCTGGCCACTGCTGAGTTTTCCAAACTTGCTGGCATATTGAGTGTAGCACCTTAACAGCATCATCTTTTAAAATTTTAAATAGTTCAGCTGGAATGCCATCACTTCCACTGGCCTTGTTATTTGCAGTGCTTTCTAAGGCCCATTTGACTTCACTTTCCAGGATGTCTGGCTCAAGGTCAGCAACCACACTACCTGGGGTATACGAGACATCCATTTCTTTCTGGTATAATTCCTCTGTGTATTCTTGCCACCTCTTCTTGATGTCTTCTGCTTCTGTTAGGTCCTTTCCACTTTTGTCCTTTATTGTGGAAATCTTTGTACGAAATGTTCCTTTCATATCTCCAATTTTCTTGAACAGATCTCTGGTTCTTCCCATTCTATTGCTTTCCTCTATTTCTTTGCATTGCTCGTTTAAGAAGGTCTTCTTGTCTCTCCTTGCTATTCTTTGGAAATCTGCATTCAATTTCCTGTATCTTTCACCATCTCCCTCGCATTTTGCTTGCCTTCTCTCCCCCGCTATTTGTAAGGCCTCATTGGACAGCCACTTTGCTTTCTTGCATTTCCTTTTCATTGGGATGGTTTTCGTTGCTGCCTCCTGTATAATGTTACGAGCCTCCATCCATAGTTCTTCAGGCATTCTGTCCACCAAATCTAAATCCTTAAACCTGTTCCTCACTTCCACTGTGTATTCATAAGGGATTTGACTTAGATTGTATCTTACCGGCCCAGTGGTTTTTCCTACTTTCTTCAGTTTAAGCTTGAATTTTGCTATAAGAAGCTGATGATCTGAGCCACAGTCAGCTCCAGGTCTTGTTTTTGCTGACTGTATAGAGCTTCTCCATCTTTGGCTGCAGAGAATATAATCAATCTGATTTCGATGCTGCCCATCTGGTGATGTCCATGTGTAGAGTCGTCTCTTGTGTTGCTGGAAAAGCGTGTTTGTGATGACCAGCTTGTTCTCTTGACAGAACTCTATTAGCCTTTGCCCTGCTTCGTTTTGATCTCCAAGGCCAAACTTGCCAGTTGTTCCTTTTATCTCTTGACTCCCTACTTTAGCATTCCAATCCCCTATAATGAGAAGAACATCCTTCTTTGGTGTCACTTCTATAAGGTCTTGTAAGTCTTCATAGAATTGGTCAATTTCAGTTTCTTCAGCACAAGTAGTTGGTGCATAAACTTGGATTACTGTGATGTTAAAAGGTCTGCCTTGGATTCGTATCGAGATCATTCTATCATTTTTGAGATTGCATCCCAGTACAGCTTTCACCACTCTTTTGTTGACTATGAGGGCCACTCCATTTCTTTTATGGGTTTCTTGCCCACAGTAGTAGATATGATGGTCATCCGAACTGAATTCACCCATTCCCGTCCATTTTAGTTCACTGATGCCCAGGATGTCAATATTTATTCTTGCCATCTCATTTTTGACCACCTCCAACTTACCCAGGTTCATGGTTCTTACATTCCAGGTTCCTATGCAATATTTTTCTTTACAGCATTGGACTTTCCTTTCGCTTCCAGGCATATCCGCAACTGAGCGTCCTTTCGGCTTTGGCCCAGCCGCTTCATCAGCTCTGGATCTACTTGTACTTGCCCTCCGCTCTTCCCCAGTAGCATGTTGGACGCCTTCCGACCTGAGGGGCTCATCTTCCAGCGTCATATCTTTTATATGCCTGTTGTCTTTGTCCATGGAGTTTTCTTGGCAGGGATACTGGAGTGGCTTGCCGGTTCCTCCTCCAGGTGGATCACGTTTGGTCAAAACTCTCCACTATGACCTGTTCATCTTGGGTGCCCTGCTCGGCATAGTTCATAGCTTCTCTGAGTTCTTCAAGCCCCTTCGCCACGGCAAGGCAGTGATCCATGAAGGGGACCAGTGTGTGTAGAAACCACTAATTTGTGTGTGACTGGAATGTAGCCTACTGCACAAAGCCAAGGGACATCTCTGTAGTTCCACCTTCTTTGTGCATCTATCCTCACCCACCAATGGTATGTGCTGTTTCTCCCTCCACCCGGAAGTTGCCTATTTGGGGATGCAGCCATCAGACTGAAAAAGTTCCCTAGCTTAAGCAAATAGATATAAACATAAAATAAAATGAATAGCAATGACAGCACCACTCTAAATTCCTGATGGTTAATCCTTCAACACCACAACACAGAGGGTAGAGTAGTCCAATAACTGCAGCTAAACCAATGCAGCCAACCAACCCATGGTAATCTGGGACTGAGCAGAGGGTCTCCTAAATCAGAAAGTAACAAGCTCAACCTCTCTCTCTCTGTGTATATATTTGGGGAAGTGATTTTCAGTTTGCAGTGCTGTTCATTAGAGCTGTCAAAGAAATCTTACAGCACAATCCTAACCATTCCTATTGGGTTCAACAGTTCTTGCTCCCAGGTAATTAGGGTTCAGACTGAGGCCTCATTAGACACTTAACTGCATCAGTTTTCATTGACAATGGATAGATTGCATGCATTTGCAGCCCTAGTGTATATATGGATGTTCACAATAAAAAGTGTAGAAGCTGGAATCAATGAGTCTAACACCCCCATCCTGCAATACATCACTAAAAGCAATATTACATGGTTCATCATTGTGTTACAATGAGCCAGAATGCTGAGGTGAGGTCAGAAGGGGAGAGTTGTGGCAAGATCTAAATTTCTGCTTAGAGTGGAATACGATTTATATATTTCACTCTAGAAAAACAGGCCCAGCAGCCAATCTTCAAACTTTGCTCCATAATGTACTGACATGGATATATTTCCAAGACTCCCCAGGAGGGATCCTGTAAATACCTGGCCTTGCTAGCAGTAATCCTTTCTTCCACAATTTTCTCTCAAGCAGCATGGCTTTATATACCTCAGTCCTGTCAGCTCCTTTTCTGGTTAGTTGAACAGCTTGATGAAGCAAAGACAATGCAGAGACTGGGTAGGGACATGGCCTTAAAGGCCCAGAATCATGCCTGTATTACACAATGTTGGTAAGAAGGTACTAACAATTATTGACTAGAAAGTGCTCATTGGGCTGATGACATCCAGCAGGTATTGATCCTGTTCCACTTTGGGGCAGTCAGCTGGTGTCTCTGTTTGTCTTGAACTGTAACACAGGGATGAGAAACCTGGGGTCCTCCAGGAATTGCTGGGTTACAACTCCCATCATAACTGATAGGGAGGGGGGAGAAATTCAATTCAGGTCTCATTTGAAGTCAAATCTATCAAATCTGCACTTTCCAAAACAATACGCTATCTGAAATACAGATAGCCTTTGAAATTTGTACTTATCTGAACTATACGATATAGTTTTCTATCCAAACAAGAACTACAAAAATGATTATTTTTTTAAGGGAAAGTGTGCTTAAAAATGGAAATATTAGTGAAGGTAACAGACAGTGTGGTGTAGTGGTTAAGAGCGGTAGACTCATAATCTGGTGAACCGGGTTCGCATCTCCGCTCCTCCACATGCAGCTGCTGGGTGACCTTGGGCCAGTCACACTTCTCTGAAGTCTTTCAGCCTCACCTCACAGAGTGTTTGTTGTGGGGGAGGAAGGGAAAGGAGAATGTTAGCCGCTTTGAGACTCCTTAGGGTAGTGATAAAGTGGGATATCAAATTCAAACCCTTCATCTGGGAAATTGCTTGCATTTTACAATTGTACATTGGTCAAAGTGCACATGACAATGAAATTCACACTAAAATGTTGGTGAATTTTCATGTGGATTTTCTTAAAATCACAAATTGGTGTAAAATCTGGAGAATTTAATTTAAGACTAGAAAAATGAGAAACTGAGATAATTGAAACTGACAGGTCCTTCCATCCCTAATCCTTGACCATTAGCCATGCTGCATGGATCTGAAGGGAATTGTAGTTTTTTAAATTACTCTTCCTGATCTTTTCAAAGAAAGCTCTTGCAATACCAATTACATATAAAACAGGTTCATCCAGTGGAAAAATCAGTTTTACATAATTCAGCAAACCCAGTATGCAATCTGCTTTAAGATTTCATTTCAATTTATTTCCATGCAAAAGCAGTCTCAAGTTTTGCTCCTCTATATTGGGAGAAGTAGTCCCATGTGATGCTGATGAATAAATGCTCCATGCAAGATTGAAATTTCACCTGGAATTTTGTTCCTTGGGAACTGTGGTGAATGCTTCTAGAATGTACACTAATTGGTCTGATAAATCATCCACTCAACAAAGAAAGAAAGAAAGAAAGAAAGAAAGAAAGAAAGAGCAATATTTGAAGAAAATGTGCAGAACTAGATTGTGGGCTCTGGGTGGAGGTCATGAAGGCTCAAAACCTCCACATGAAAACCATCTGCCAAAGGAATATAAAAACCAAGCTAGAATTACTAGAGCAGTGCTCTGCCTCCTGGAGTCTCCTTATAAAGTGCTTGCCAAATGGAACAAAGAAAGCAGATTCCCAAATTAAAGGAAGGTTAAATGCTCTTTGGTCTTTATAGCTGGTATAAATGATTAAAGAGGTCTCTTTAAATGCTCTTTGTTTATCCCAGTGTTTAACAATGTATTATTGAGACCTTAGGGATCCTTTTGGCTCTGTTTGCATTATGATATATGATTCTCATCAGTTATGTGTGTGTAGAAGGTGTGTGTATGTGTGTGTATGAGAGAGGGGAGACTGGCTGCCTCCCAACACAGTAAAGAACACAATCTTGGGAGGATCCCACTGGGTTTGTTTTGGTTTTCATCTCAAGCACCCACCGTGAATCAATATGGTTCACAGAGGCTTTCTCCAGTAACTCAAAAGCAGTTGACGTATTAGGATGCATTAGTACAGAGAGAAGAGGGAGGAGGGGGGCTGGAGATGTCAAGAAACATGTAAAAATATTGCAGTGTTTACTCCTGTGATTTGGTGAATAATAACCCAGGTGATAACACAGCAAGGGGAGTTCCACAGAGCATGTTATGTGCCATGAGGCAGATGTAATCATTCGGTTCTGATATTTCAACCCTCATTTACTATCAGCACTTCTCAAGCCAGATATATGCCATAGCACGACATTCCCTCTCCATCACGTTCATGCAGTTTGGCTTTCACCTTGTGCTGTACCAAGAGACTGACAAGGGCAGAGCCCTGTTCAAATGGTCCCTTCGCCTCTTCTATCACCTGGCTCCATCCTGCCAAGGGTTTGTCATTCTGACATTTTTCCATGCTATAACTTAGAAGTCCTTCACCGGGCTCAGCAGCACTGCTGGCAGTGCTGTGTTTAGTCTGCTTTATTGCTGCAAAAGCACAACAAAACTTACACATTGTGCACGTTGCCCCTTTGACTAAATTAGCATGATCTCTGATGGAGAATATGCTTCTGAGATTACTTTCAGATGATTTGTTTATTTAGCATTCATCCTGATTTGTTGCTACAGAGTTTGAGAGGAGGTTAGGTGACACTGCCTATTTACTGAGCATTCATACTGTTTGTGGGGAAGTTAAATGATCTTACAAGGGAGTAGGTGGCACTGTAGTCTAAACCACTGAGCCTCTTGGGCTTGCTGATCAGAAGGTTGGCATTTCGAATCCGCGTGATGGGGTGAGCTCCTATTGCTCTGTCCCAGCTTCTGCCAACCTAGCAGTTCAAACGCACACCAGTGCAAGTAGATAAATAGGTACTGCTTCGAGGTAAATGGCATTTCCATGCGCTCTGGTTTCTGTCTCAGTGTTCCATTGCACCAGAAGCGGCTTAGTCATGCTGGCCTCATGACGTGGAAAGCTGCCTGTGGACAAACACCACCTCTCTTGGCCTGAAGTGAGATTTGACTGGACTTAACCATCCAGGGTTCCTTTACATTTAAAAGGTAAAGGTAAAGGGACCCTGACCATTAGGTCCAGTCTCACTTTCCTGGCCAAGAGAGCCAGCATACAGCTTCCAGGTCATGTGGCCAGCATGACTAAGCCGCTTCTGGTGAACAAGTGCAGCACACAGAAACACCGTTTACTTTCCCGCTGGAGCAGTACCTATTTATCTACTTGCACTTTGAAGTGCTTTCGAACTGCTAGGTGGGCAGGAGCAGGGACCAAGCAACGGGAGCTCACCCCATTGCGGAGATTCAAACTGCCAACCTTCTGATCAGCAAGTCCTAGGTTCTGTGGTTTAACCCACAGCGCCATCCGCGTACCTTTACCTAAATGATGTGACATCAAGTAAACGTTATGCCATATTTCTTTCCTTCCTTTATTTGTTGTTGTTGTTTAGTCGTTTAGTCGTGTCCAACTCTTTGTGACCCCAAGGACCAGAGCACACCAGACATTCCTGTCTTCCACTGCCTCCCGCAGTTTGGTCAAACTCATGATGGTAGCTTTGAGAACACTGTCCAACCATCTCATCCTCTGTCGTCTCCTTCTCCTTGTGCCCTCCATCTTTCCCAACATCAGGGTCTTTTCCAGGGAGTCTTCTCTTCTCATGAGGTGGCCAAAGTACTGGAGCCTCAGCTTCAGGATCTGTCCTTCCAGTGAGCACTCAGGGCTGATTTCCTTAAGAATGGAGAGGTTTGATCTTCTTGCAGTCCATGGAACTCTCAAGAGTCTCCACCAGCACCATAATTCAAAAGCATCAATTCTTTGGCAATCAGCCTTCTTTATGGTCCACCTCTCATTTCCATACATCACTACTGGGAAAACCATAGCTTCCTTTATTAGATTGGTGTATAGAATGGGTAGGCCACCCCTTTTAAAAAAAGCCACATCGTTAAATGTTGCTATTTATTCATGTATACAAACAGAATGGAGTATATCAAGTCCTGGGGCCAAATGTGGCTCTCAAAACCTTTCTATCTGGCCCTTGGGACTCTCCCCAGGCCATGCCCTCTTCCCATGTTATACCCCTTACTGCCGCTACTTAGCACCTTCCCTGACTCAAATGTGTCCTTCAACTCTGATAATGCATTTTGCTTGATTGGATGGAAAATAGGGGGGGGGGGTGTATACCTCTGGTCCTGCTCACCTTGGAATGCTTCTCAAAAGAAAATGCAACCACTGAATCAAGGAATCTACCCTTGATTCAAAACATTTCATACTTACTGGATAAATCTACAGAAACATTACTTCCTACTACCTAGCATTAAAAGCATTGGTGCACATATTAGAGGCATTGTCATTCTATTCCATGGTGAAGATACTTTTACAAACATGCACACAGAAGCATGTTGATCAAATGTAGGCCATGGCATTAGGGACAGGAAACCCATAAAGCTCCAGCTATTGTGGACCGCAGCTCCCTTAATCCATGGCCCAATCAGCCATACCGGCTAGGGCAGAGGGGACTTGGAGCCCACCAACAGCTGGAGGACCACAGGTTTGCAATCTGTACATTACATGCTGTAACAGCTCTACTGTAATCCTTGGCAGCTCCATTCAAAGGATCTGGGATAGCCTGTCAAATATGCCTGGAGAATACGTGTGTGTATGTGTCTCTCCTCTGATTCTGGGTACAGAGCACTCAAGTGTATCATGTTGTATATATCCTCAGCACAAGGAGTTATTTGGCAGGCTGGTATTTCAATGACATTCAGAATCTCTGCTATGCTACTTTTTGAGAATGGCAACCTTTGCTAATTCCATGCATGTCATAGCACAAAGCAGTGAGAGAACGGCTGTTGAGAGGTGCCATCTAGACACCCTGTTCTCCCTTCCTTCATTGACAGCAACCCCCTGGGTCATGTGCCAATCCAAAGGTAAGCTGTTCAGCTTTTGGAGAAACCTTTCTCGGCTGTCCTTTAGGACTCCTGACATTAAAAAAAAGACCAAAAATCACACAAGTATAAATTTAAAAGACTGTGTAACGTGTCTCAAAAGCAGCACACAAACTCCCTTTGGAACAAACATTTAGACCTTACACCTCTGTCTCAAACTAATATCTGTAAAATAGAGATCCATAAACCAAGCCATTAACGCAGAAGATGGAGTCTTACTTGAACCTACTTCTTTCAGAAACTAACATATATACTTTTTACAGAAATATAAGGTGAAGAATAAAGAAAATGATATAACCTCATGGTCTATTGACTTTTTATGTTTGAACACTGCAGAAAAATACTATTGAGGCTTCCTCTCTGGCCAAATGCAGCTAAGAGACCAAATAGCCTCCTCTGCCTTTATTACCACTAAGTATCTACAGGCCTGTGTGGAGAAATCCATTGCATCCCAAGGGGCTCTTTATTTGGCAAAATGTCTCCAATTACTGATGTGTAATAGCCATGTATTACATCTCAAGCAGTTTATTTAATATATAAAAGACTTTGGCTACCGTCAAGTGCATACTTATAATATGCATACATCTTCCTCATTAGAAACAAACACACACATGCTCTACTACAACATGGGGCTCATAATCCAGATCTTCATTAAGACCTTCATTAGAGGTCTATTTC